>NC_045429.1:103894046-104238629 GCF_902635505.1 Sarcophilus harrisii
GAGTCAGTTCTCTATATGTTTTAGAAAAGAGGCCTTTATCAGAGCCCTTGAATGTAAATTTTTTCCCCCAGTTTATCGCTCCCCTTCTAATCTTGTCTTCATTGGTTTTGTTTTCTACTGATTTTCATGGAATATCTACCCGTCTATTGAGCATCTCCAGCTAGATATTTTCTTTCCTTTTAATTCTTTTTTTTTTTTTGTAAGCTTGAGGTACTCATGAAGTGACTTGGCCCAGGATCACCCAGCTACAGCAGCAGCATCTGAGGCTGAACTCAGGTCCTTCTGACTTCAGGGCCAGTGCTCTATCCACTGTGCCATCCCATAGATCTTTTAACTCAATATCTCCAAAATTGACCTCACTATTCCTCTCTCTCCTCCCAAACCCTCTTCTCTTTCACCATTTCCCTATTAGTTTTAAGATTACCCAGTACCATACCAAAAGCCAGATGTCATCCTTGACTCTCAATTTCTATCCTTCCCTCAACCAATCTATTGCCATATTCAATGTAAGTCCACCTTCCTAACACCTTCTAACCCCCTCTTCCTCCTTCCAATCTCTTTCTCTGATAATTACGTTACTGGAACATTACAATAGCCTGCTTGTTTGTTCCCCGCCGCCCTCCCCAGGCCCCATCTGCCAATCAGCACAAAATGAACTTCCCGAAGTGCAGTTCTGATCATGTCACCTCTGATCCAGTTCCAGTAGCTTCCCAGCACCTCCAAGATCATAGAAAGACTTCTATTTGGCTTCTAAAACCCTCCATCACTTCCCACCATTTTGTCTGCTTACACTCTGACTCTCCTTGCCATTTTTCTCCTATTTAGTGACACCTTCGTCCTGTTCCTTGAGCAAGAAAAATCCATTTCTGGACTCTGGGTATTTTCACTGGCTGTATTCCATGCATGGAATATTCTCCTTCTTTATTTCTGCCTTCCTGATTTCCTTCTGTTCTCACTCTCAAAGTACTACTTGAAGCCCAAAGGCTTGCTCATCCCATTGAATTCTAGCTCTTTCTCTCTGTCAATTATTTCTAATTATCCCGTATTTGCTTATTTGTACATAGTTGTTTTATACATTATCTGCCTATTGGATTGCAAGCTTATTTTGAGAACAATTTTGAGTGAATAAGTAATTTTGACTATTATAAATAACCAAATGAACTCCAAAGGTCATATAAAGGAAGACATTATCTCTGCATCCAGAAAAATAACTGATATATAGATGTATAGGATGATTTTACATGTATTAATATGTTTGCATCTAATGTAACCCTCTTTAGGGTGGGAAGAGGAAAGAAAAAAAAGGGGGAGAAAGAAATGTACATGGAAAAGTTATTATATAATTAGCTGTATATAATACCCCCCCCAAAAAAAAAAAAGATTGTGACCTACTTGAGGGTAAGGGTTGTCTTTTTCTTTTCTTTGTATCCCTAGCACTTAGCACAATGCCAGCTTATTAAATGTTTATTGACAGTCTGACTAAAATGTTGAATTAGTTCACATTCAGTTGGGATGAGTATAGAAGGACAGGACAGAAGACAGTTTTTGTTCTGGAATAGCTTGACTTCTAGGTAGAGAAACTGAACTAACAGTGACAGTTGAAGAGGGTTGTGGTCCCTTTAAGAAACTAGTCCTTTCACTTTAATTTATTCCTTTCTGGTTCCCAGTCCCTCCTAACTGATGCATTTTCAGTCCAGGAAGCCAGGGCCTTTGATTCACAAATCCTGGTCAGAAGCACCCCTTTGAATTCCTGTAGGAGATCTGGGCTTGTCCCAGCCCCCATTCTGATGATTTTTTTGGGTTTCCCAACCCCCACTGAACAAATTCTAGCCCTTGCTGAAATCCAACTTGGGACTGCACCCAGGGGCCCCTTTAGCTAAATCTCTCATTATAAAAGAGCCAGGCTGGAGTCCTCTCCTTGCAGAGGTTCCAAACATGGCAGCCTTACGCCTGGCACCCCAAGGAGCCTCTGCCCTCTGGAATATGGTTTCCAGTGCAAACTTCTCTTTACTCTTAACTAGACTTTAACCTTACTTCCAATCCCCATAATAAACCTCTTTTATCAATCCAGGCTTTCAGGCTTGTAAATTCCTTCACAGAGAACCTGCGCACTGCCAGAAGGGAGTCCCCAAAACTCCCTACCCTTGTGCCAAATCCCAAAGGAGTGCAGGGAAGCCAGATTTCTCCATTTGGTTCCCTGAACCCTGAACCTGCCACTAGACCTTATCATTTAACTCCCTGACCATCAGAAACCCTAATCTCATTTGGGTCCCTCAAATCCAAACCCCTTCACAGTGACTGGGAATGAGTGGGTGGAGGTGAGAAAGAAGGACAAAATTCTTTTTCTTAGTTGAAGACAGAAAAACTTTATTAGATAGAAAACCAAACACTAGTGCTGAGGCGCCAGGACTAGGCATAAAGGAGCCCCTAGCCCAGGAGAGACTTATGTTTGAAAACTACAAAGGGGAAGCATGAAGAGGAGTCAGGGAAAGGCCAGGTGGGCACAGAAGCCCAGTATTTCCCTGGTACAATTGACTGCAAGGCTGTTTGGGGCCAACTTGGGGTGCACAGCTCAGCCAAGTCAGGCAGTGGACACCAGCAAAGGCTTCTGGGAGTAGGCAGGACTCTGGCCACTGGATGCTCCTGACTGGCTGCTTTCAGCAAACGGCCTCACTCCCTGTCCAGGGCCCCTGCCTCCTGTTTGGGGTCCAGCCCTTGCAGCTGGGTCAGGGTATGGCCTTGGTGAAGGTTGGAGTATCTGCACACAAAGCAGATTTCCTCATGATCTTCTTGACAGAAAAAGCTCAGGGGCTCCTGATGCTCAGGGCACCAGCCCTTCTGGAAGGCCTGGGACTGCTGGAGGCACAGCTTCAGCTTCTGGGCCACCTGTACCATGCTCTGAATCTTCCAGTTGGTGTGGAGGTGGGAAGTCTGCTGCTGTGGAGGGAGGCAGCTCCGGCAGAAGGTGTCCCCAGAATCCTCTGTGACAGGGTCCCTGAAGTAGTCCTTGCAGATCGCGCAGGTCAGGAGATCCTGTAGGCCTCTGGACAGGCTCTGGTCACTTTTGACTCCTTCCACCACAAGAGTGTCCCTGTTCTCCATGTCTCTCCAAAGGCTGAGTCCCTCAGCTTCTCTAGGGCGCTGCCTCTGCTGGCTGGGTCTGCCTCCAGGAAGGTTCCTCTCAGCTTCTGGCTCCTCTGACATTTATATCAGTCTTTATCCCCTCCTCTGAGGACAGAGATTCTCACCTGTTGGAAGTGTCAACTCAAGGAAATAACACCTTTCCTGAGGATTAAAGTAGGATGCTTAACCAAAGTACTTACTAGTGGGTTTTTACCCACCCCACCCACTACTTTATCTTTTTTTCACCCTCCCTCTTTTTACTCCATCTCACCCACTATACTGGAATAAATTCCTTCAGACAATAAAAGGAAATAATCCCAAAGAGGAGAAAAATAGGAGTTTCATAATAGGCATGAAAAGGGAATTCACAAACCAATACAGATTTCTTGAATATTTTATTTATTTCTCAATTACATATGAAAACAATTTTTTCTTTTTTTTTTTATTATAACTTTTTATTGACAGAACCCATGCCAAGGTAATTTTTGTTACAACATTATCCCTTGCACTCACTACTGTTCTGATCTTTCCCCTCTCTCCTTCCATCCCGTCCCCCAGATGGCAAGCAGTCCTATACATGTTAAATAGGTCACAGTATATCCTAGATATAATATATGTGTGCAGAACCAAACAGTTCTCTTGTTGCACAGGGAGAATTGGATTCAGAAGGTAAAAATAACCCGGGAAGAAAAACAAAAATCCAAACAGTTTAACATTCATTTCCCAGTGTTCTTTCTCTGGGTGTGGCTGATTCTGTCCATCATTGATCAATTGAAACTGAGTTAGATCTTTTCTTTGTCAAAGAAATCCACTTCCATCAGAATACATCCTCATACAGTATTGTTGTTGAAGTATATAATGATCTCCTGGTTCTGCTCATTTCACTCAGCATCAGTTCATGTAAGTCTCTCCAAGCCTCCCTGTATTCCTCCTGCTGGTCATTTCTTACAGAACAATAAAAGTCCATAACATTCATATACCACAATTTACCCAACCATTCTCCAAGTGATGGGCATCCACTCAGTTTCCAGTTTCTGGACACTACAAAGAGACTTGCCACAAACATTTTGGCACATACAGGTTCCTTTCCCTTCTTTAAGATCTCTTTGAGATATAGGCCTAGTAGTAACACTGCTGGATCAAAGGGTATGCACAGTTTGATAACTTTTTGATCATATAGTTCCAGATTGCTCTCCAGAATGGTTGGATCCGTTCACAGTTCCACCAACAATGCATCAGTGTCCCAGTTTTCCCAGCATCCTCTCCAACATTCATCATTATCTTTCCTGTCATTCTAACCAGTCTGACAGGTGTGTAGTGGTATCTCAGAGTTGCCTCAATTTGCATTTCTCTGATCAATAGTTGTTAGAATCCTAGTGTTAACTCAACTTGAAACAAGGTGATAACTCAAGGGAGATGTCAGAATCCTCAATGGAATTGCCACAATGCTTATTGGTTCACACCTTAGAGTGAATCCTTACAAAATGATAAGTCAGTTGTTTCATCTTCTTCATAAAAATTGTTCATATCCTTTGATCATTTATCAGTTGGAGAATGGCTTGGATTTGCATAAATTTGAGTCAGTCTCTATATATTTTAGAAAGGAGGCCTTTATCAGAGCCCTTGAATGTAAATTTTTTCCCCCAGTTTATCGCTCCCCTTCTAATCTTGTCTTCATTGGTTTTGTTTTCTACTGATTTTCTATCTTGAATATCCACCTGTCTATTGAGCATCTCCAGCTAGATATTTTCTTTCTTTCTTTTTAATTTTTTTTGTGTTTGAGGCAATTAAAGTGAAGTGGCTTGCCCAGGATCACACAGCTATTAAGTGTTAAGTATCTGAGGTTGAACTCAGGTCCTTCTGACTTCAGGGCCAGTGCTCTATCCACTGTGCCATCCCATAGATCTTTTAACTCAATATCTCCAAAATTAACCTCACTATTCCTCTCTCTCCTCCCAAACCCTCTTCTCTTTCACCATTTCCCTATTAGTTTTAAGATTACTCCCAGTTACCCATACTCAAAAGCCAGATGTCATCCTTGACTCCTCCCTCTCTATCCTTCCCCTATCCAATCTATTGCCAAGGTCTGTCAAGTCCACCTTCCTAACACCTCTCAAGAATCTCCCTCTTCTCCTCCTTCCAATCTCTTCTCTGATACTACATTACTGGAACATTACAATAGCCTGCTTGTTTGTCTCTTGCTGTGTCTCTCCCCGCATAGCTCCATCTGCCAATCGCTATCAAAATGAACTTCCTGGAAGTGTAGTGTTCTTGATCATGTCACCTCTGATCCAGTTCCAGTAGCTTCCCAGCACCTCCAAGATCATAGAAAGACTTCTATTTGGCTTCTAAAACCCTCCATCACTTCCCACCATTTTGTCTGCTTACACTCTGACTCTCCTTGCCATTTTTCTCCTATTTAGTGACACCTTCGTCCTGTTCCTTGAGCAAGAAAAATCCATTTCTGGACTCTGGTATTTTCACTGGAATATTTCCTCTTCTTTTATTTCTGCCTTCCTGAATTTCCTCAGTTCTCACTAAAACTGTCATTTCTTGAAGCCCAAAGTGCCTGTCGCCATCCCATTGAAATTCCTAGCTCTTTCTCTGTCAATTATTTCTAATTATCCCGTATTTGCTTATTTGTACATAGCTGCTTTTATACATTACCTGCCTATTATTGATTAAAAGCTATTTTGAGAACAATTTTGAGTGAATAAGTAATTTTGACTATTATAAATTAACCAAATGAACTCCAAAGGTCATATAAAGGAAGACATTATCTCTGCATCCAGAAAAATAACTGATATATAGATGTATAGGATGATTTTACATGTATTAATATGTTTGCATCTAATGTAACCCTCTTTAGGGTGGGAAGAGGAAAGAAAAAAAAGGGGGAGAAAGAAATGTACATGGAAAAGTTATTATATACTAGTTGTATATACACCCCCAAAAAAAAAAAAAAAAAAAAAGATTGTGACCTACTTGAGGGTAAGGGTCAAGTCTTTTCTTTTGTATCCCTAGCACTTAGCACAATGCCAGCTTATTAAATGTTTATTGACAGTCTGACTAAAATGTTGAATTAGTTCACATTCAGTTGGGATGAGTATAGAAGGACAGGACAGAAGACAGTTTTTGTTCTGGAATACTGACTCTTAGGTAGAGAGGTTCCAACTAACAGTGACAGCCGGAAGAGGGTTGTGGTCCCTTTAAGAACTAGTCCTTTTCACTTTAATTCATTTCTTTCTGGTTCCCAGTCCCTCCTAACTGATGCATTTTCAGTCCAGGGAAGCGTAGGGCCTTTGATTCACAAACTCTGGTCAGGAAGCACCCCTTGAATTCCTAGAGACCCTGGGCTTGTCCCAGCCCCCATTCTGATGATTTTGCCTCTCAACCCCACTGAACAAATTCTAGCCCTTGCTGAAATCCACAATCCTGGGACTGCACCTAGGGCCCCCTTTTGTGAAGCAATTCCCCATTATAAAGAGCCAGGCTGGAGTCCTCTCCTTGCAGAGATTCCAAACATGGCAGCCTTATGCTTGGCAACCCAAGGAGCCTCTGCCCTCTGGAATATGGTTTCCAGTGCAAACTTCTTTACTCTTAACTAGACTTTTAACCTGCATTTCCAGTCCCCATAATAAACCTCTTTTATCAATCCAGGTTTTCTGGCCTGTAAATTCCTTCACAGAGAACCTGCGCACTGCCAGAAGGGAGTCCCCAAAACTCCCTACCCTTGTGCCGAATCCCAAGGGAGTGCGGGGGAGCCAGATTTCTCCATTTGGTTCCCTGAACCCTGAACCTGCCACTAGACCTTATCATTTAACTCCCTGACCATCAGAAACCCTACTCTTCATACTTTGTCCTCAACCAAACCCCTTCACAGTGACTGGGAATGAGTGGGTGGAGGTGAGAAAGAAGGACAAAATTCTTTTTCTTAGTTGAAGACAGAAAAACTTTATTAGATAGAAAACCAAACACTAGTGCTGAGGCGCCAGGACTAGGCATGTAAAGGAGCCCCTCAGCCCAGGAGAGACTTTGGCGTTTGAAAACTACAAAGGGGAAGCATGAAGAGGGAGTCAGGAAAGGCCAGGGCACAGAAGCCCAGTATTTCCCTGGTACAATTGATTGCAAGGCTGGTTGGGGCCAACTTGGGGTGCACAGCTCAGCCAAGTCAGGCAGTAAACACCAGCAAAGGCTTCTGGGAGTGGGTAGGACTCTGGCCACTGGATGCCCCTGACTGGCTGCTTTCAGCAAACGGCCTCACTCCTTTTCCAGGGCCCCTGTCTCTTGTTTGGGGTCCAGCCCTTGCAGCTGGGTCAGGGTATGGCCCTGATGAAGGTCAGAGTATCTGCACACAAAGCAGATTTCCTCATGATCTTCTTGACAGAAAAGCTCAGGGGCTCCTGATGCTCAGGGCACCAGCCCTTCTGGAAGGCCTGGGACTGCTCGAGGCACAGCTTCAGCTTCTGGGCTACCTGTACCATGCTCTGAATCTTCCAGTTGGTGTGGAGTTGGGAAGTCTGCTGCTGTGGAGGGAGGCAGCTCCGGCAGAAGGTGTCCCCAGAATCCTCTGTGACGGGGTCCCTGAAGTAGTCCTTGCAGATCGCGCAGGTCAGGAGATCCTGTAGGCCTCTGGACAGGCTCTGGTCACTTTTGACTCCTTCCACCACAAGAGTGTCCCTGTTCTCCATGTCTCTCCAAAGGCTGAGTCCCTCAGCTTCTCTAGGGCGCTGCCTCTGCTGGCTGGGTCTGCCCAGGAAGCCCCTCCCAGCTTCTGGGCTCCCTCTCTCACATTTATATCAGTCTTTATCCCTCCCTCTCTGAGGGGACAGATTCTCACCTGTTGAAGTGTCAACTCAAGGAAATAACACCTTCCTGAGGATTAAAGTAGGATGCTTAACCAAAGTACTTACTAGTGGGTTTTTTTTTAATTCACCCCACCCACTACTTTATCTTTTTCACCCCTCCCCCCCTCTTTTTACCCATCTCACCCACTATACTGGAATAAAATTCTTCAGACACAAAAGGAAATAATCCCAAAGAGGAGAAAAATAGGAGTTTCATAATAGGCATGAAAAGGGAATTCACAAACCAATACAGATTTCTTGAATATTTTATTTATTGTTCAATTACATATGAAAACAATTTTTTCTTTTCTTTTTTATTATAACTTTTTTATTGGATTGGTGAACCCATGCCATGCACTTTGTTACAACATTATCCCTTGCACTCACTACTGTTCTGATCTTTAACCTCTCTCTTTCCATCCCGTCCCCCAGATGGCAAGCAGTCCTATACATGTTAAATATGTCACAGTATATCCTATATATAATGTATGTGTGCAGAACCAAACAGTTCTCTTGTTGCACAGGAAGAATTGGATTCAGAAGGTAAAAATAACCCGGGAAGAAAAACAAAAACCCAAACAGTTTAACATTCATTTCCCAGTGTTCTTTCTCTGGGTGTGTCTGATTCTGTCCATCATTGATCAATTGAAACTGAGTTAGATCTTTTCTTTGTCAAAGAAATCCACTTCCATCAGAATACATCCTCATACAATATTGTTGTTGAAGTATATAATGATCTCCTGGTTCTGCTCATTTCACTCAGCATCAGTTCATGTAACTCTCTCCAAGCCTCCCTGTATTCTCCTCTGCTGGTCATTTACAGCACAAAAGTTCATAACATTCATATACCACAATTCTACCCAACCATTTCTCCAATTGATATGTATCCACTCAGTTTCCAGTTTCTGACACTACAAAGACTTTCCACAAACATTTTGGCACATACAGGTTCCTTTTCCTTCTTTAAGATCTCTTTGAGATATAGGCCTGGTAGTAACACTGCTGGATCAAAGGGTATGCACAGTTTGATAACTTTTTGATCATATAGTTCCAGATTGCTCTCCAGAATGGTTGGATCCGTTCACAGTTCCACCAACAATGCATCAGTGTCCCAGTTTTCCCAGCATCTTCTCCAACATTCATCATTATCTTTTCCTGTCATTCTAACCAGTCTGACAGGTGTGTAGTGGTATCTCAGAGTTGCCTCAATTTGCATTTCTCTGATCAATAGTTGTTAGAATCCTAGTGTTAACTCAACTTGAAACAAGGTGATAACTCAAGGGAGATTGTGAACTCTCAATGGAATTGCCACAATGCCTATTGGTTCACACCTTAGAGTGAATCCTACAAATGATAAGTCAGTTGTTTCCATCTTCATAAAAAATTCGTTCATATCCTCGATCATTTATCAGCTGGAGAATGGCTTGATTTGCATAAATTTGAGCTGCCCTATATTATTTTGTGAAAGGAGGCCTTTATCAGGAGCCCTTGAATGTACTCAGTTTATCGCCCCCTTCTAATCTTGTCTCTCATTGGTTTTGTTTTCTACTGATTTTCTATCTTGAACATCCACCTGTCAATGGAGCATCTCCAGCTAGATATTTTCTTTCTTTCTTTTTAATTTTTTTGTGTTTGAGGCAATTAAAGTGAAGTGGCTTGCCCAGGATCACACAGCTATTATGTTGGGGCATCTGAGGTTGAACCTAGGTCCTTCTTGACTTCAGGGCCAGTGTTTCCATCCACTGTGCCATCCCATAGATCTTTTAACTCAATATCTTCTTAAACTGACCCCACTATTCCCTCTCTCTCCTCCAACCTTTCACCTATTTCTATACGGATTACTTCTCCCAGCATCCGAGTACTCCGTGCCAGATATGTCATCCTTGACTCCTCACTCTCTATCCTCCTATCCACCTATTGCTGTCTCCAAGTCCACTTTCCTAACAGTTCTGCTTCTCCCTGTTTCCTCCTCCTCTTCCCCATCTCTTCTCTGATACCACATTACCGTCTCTCTGCTGCAGTCTTCCTGCTAGCACATCTGCCAATCAGCTTATCAAAATGAACTTCTTCAGTGCAGTTCGACTGCGTCACCTTGATCCAGTTCCAGCTTCCCTGTGCACCTCCTAAGATCAAAGAATTCCACTTTGCCTCTAAAGCCTCCATCACCTCCCCCAACTATTTTGTCTGCTTCATTCTGCCTCCCTGCCCTTTTTCTCGCATTTATGACACCTGTGTCCTATTCCCTGAGCAACAAAATCCATTTCTTTGTGACTCGGTATTTTCACTGACTGTCCATGCGTGGAACATTCTCCTTCCTCATCCCTGCCTCTCCTGATTTTCCAGTTTCACCTCTAAATTCCTACTATTTTGAGCCCAAAGGCTTGCCATCCCATTAATTCTAGCTCTTTTCTCTGTCAATATTTCTATCATCCTGATATAGCTTTATTTTGTACATATTACTTTTATACATTATATGCCCATTAGATTGCAAGATTATTTTGAGAACAATTTTGAGTGAATAAGTAATTTTGACTATTATAAATACCCAAATGAACTCCAAAGGTCATATAAAGGAAGACATTATCTCTGCATCCAGAAAAAGAACTGATATATAGATGTAGAGAATAATTTTACATATATTAATATGTAGCATTTAATGAAACCCTCTCTAGGGTGGGGGTAGGAAAGAAAAAAGAGGGGAAAAGAAATGTACATGAAAAAGTTATTATATAATTATCTGTATATAATACCAAAGTGGATTGTGACCTAATGAGGGCAAAGGATTATTTTCTTTTTGTTTTTCTCTTTTTTGTATCCCTAGCACTTAGCACAATGCCAGCTTTTATAAATGTTTGCTTGACAGTCTGACTAAAATGTTGAATTAGTTCATGTTTAGTTGGGATGAGTATAGAAGGACAGGACAGAAGACAGTTTTTGTTCTGGAATAGCTTGACTTCTAGGTGGAGAAACTGAACTAACAGTGACAGTTGAAGCAGGTTGTGGTCCCTTTAAGAACCACAGGTCTCTTTTCCTTAAAAATAATCAGCAGCACTATTTAAAAACTATCAGTAAGCATCATATTTAATGAAGACAAACTGCAACCATTCCCAATAAGATCTAAGAGGAAACAAGGCTGCCCACTATCACCATTACTATTTAATATTGTATTGTAGCTAGCTTCTAAAATAAGAGCTGAGAAGTATATCAAAGGAATAAGAATAGGCAATGAGGAAACCAAATTATCACTCTTGCTGACGAGATATGGTATACTTAGAGAACCCCAGAGATTCTACTAAAAGTTATGAGAAATAATCCACAACCTTAGCAAAGCTGTTGGCTATAAATAAACTCCCACATAGTCATCATTTTTATATATCACTAACAAAATCCAACAGTCATAGCGAGGAATTCCATTTAAAGTAACTACTGATAACATAAAAAATATTTAGAATCTATCTGCCAAGCTAACTGTAAACCCTTTATGGAGCAAAATTACAGACCACTTTTCACACCACTAAGCCCGGATCTCACCAAATTGGAAAAATACTAAATGCTCTTGGATGGGGTGAGTAAATATAATAAAGATGATACTATTACCCAAACTAATCTATTTATTTAGCGCTATACCAATCAGACTCCCAAAAAAAGTTATTTTAATGACTTAGAAAAATAACAAACAAAAATTCATATGGAAAACAAGTGTCATCAAGAATTTCAAGGGAATTAATGAAAAAAAAAAAAAATCAAATGAAGGTGGCTTCAGGATACCAGATCTAAAATTATATTATAGAGCAGCAGTTACCAAAACCATTTGGTATTGGCTAAGGAATATTTCAGTTGGATCAGTAGAATAGGGTTAGGTTCAAGGGACAAAACAGTCAACAACTATAGCAACCTAGTCTTTGACAAAACTCCAAAGACCAAGCTTGGATAAGAACTTACTGTTTGACAAAATTGCTGGGAAAATTGGAAACTAATATGGCAGAAACTAGGCATTGATCCACACTCCTAACACCACATACACCAAGATAAAGTCAAAAATGGGTTCATGACCTAGGCATAAAAGAATGAAATGGTTAATAAATTAGAGGAACACAGGAGTTTACCTCTCAGACCTGTGGAAGGGAAGGACTTTATGACCAAAGAAGAACTAGAGGATCATTGATCACAAAATAGAAAATTTTGACTATACAAATTGAAAAGTTTTGTACAAACAAAACCAATGCATAAGATTAGAAGGGAACAATGAAACCGGGGAAAATATTTTACAGTCAAAGGCCCCATTAAAGGCCTCATTTCCAAAATATATAGAGAATTAACTCTAATTTATAAAAAATCAAGCCATTCTCCAATTGAAATCTGGTCAAAGGATATGAACAGACAATTCTCAGATAAAGAAGTAGAAACTATTTCTAGTCATATGAAAAGATGCTCCAAGTCAGCTGGCTTAACCGTGAGAAATTCAAATTAAGACAACTCTAAGATGTACCACTGCGCACCTTCAACAGATTGGCTAAGATGACAGGAAAAACAATTGATGATTGTTGAGGGGGACAAGGGAAAACTGGGACATTGATGCATTGTTGGTGGAGTTGTGAACGAATCCAACCATTCTGGAGAGCAGTTTGGAACTATGCTCAAAACGTTATGAAACTGTGCATACCCTTTGATCCATTGTAATGGGCTGAGGTTTGAGTTGATGCACTGAGGTCCCAAGTACATGAGGCTAAATAGTAATTGGGCTATACTCTATTAATATACATGATTGGATAAAGAATGGTCCCTCCTGCCCATTTCTGTGCAAGTCCTGATGTGTTGTACAGGAAATGACTATTTTGGTGTGGGTGGAGGCAGAGAAAGAACAGGAAAGAAGCCTGGCGAGATTTCAGCTGGGACCTTCTCCCAGCCAAGCTGGTCTGTGGCTGCTGGTCAGCCAGCTTCTTGACTCAGCTGCACACATTGCTATCGCCGCATTCTCTTCCACCTCTGATCCTTCTTCACTGACACAAAGACTGGACGATTTTCCCTAACCTGAATTCTGGACTCCCTGCTGATTTAAAAAATACTACTTGGCCTCAAGCATTTGGCTTCCAACGGTGGGGAACCAAGGTGAAGAAGTCTCCGCTGACCAGGAACTTGGGTGAGTATTGTTAATAGACAAACAGGGAACTTCTTAAAAACTAAAACAAGTAATCTTTTTTTTTTTGGCTAAAATGGGACAAATGCTAGCTAAAGACTCTCCATCCCCGCCCCCAACCACTTCAACCCCTTCAACCCCACCCACGAGTGGTGCTATAGAAAGCATGCTATTGTGACGTTTGGATGATTCAAAATGGGACACTCATTGAAAGTGGTATCATTGGAATGCAGCAGCATCGTTTTATTTGTTCAAACTTCATACAAGCATGCCTCTCTAAGAAAAGTGGAAAACCACCATTACAGAGCAATGAGAAAGAAGGAAAGAGTGGTCTATGGTGGACAAGGTATTCTTTTCAAGAATTCAACAAATTCTGAAAATTATGGTTCCTAGAACATTTTGTAAAGAGACAGGTTATTTGGTACTCATTGCTATAATGCTGGTATCTTGAACATTAAGCTGATAGAAGGACAAGTTCTACTTATAACTTGGGAACAGGTAGCTAGACTTCAAGTATGACAAACCGCATCTCCCCTTGGTTCAGAGCAGGAGCAGATCTCGAGAGATCCCTGGTTGGACAACAGATGCTCCTGCATATTACAATGAAAACGGTCCTCATTCAATTTCCATTGAGGTATTTTGTTTATACAATATAATTCAGTTAGCATTAAGAAACCCTATCCCTAGAAGAAGGAAAAAACTCATTGCTCCCCCTCAGAGTAGACAAAGAGGGAGGTCTGATATTAAGGAGGAAGGCAATGAAGAGATTAATGACCACATCCCCACAGAGCATGGGAGACTTTCAAGGAGCAAGGGTGTGGGTGACCTTCACCCTTGTGAGGCAGCCAGTCCCACCCCAGGAGCAAGTGATTGAATTTCTCCATCAACTCCCACCCTCCAGGATGGAGGGAGGAGGCAGTGGGGCAATGACAGCACCAGCACTTCCAGCATCCCCAGTATCCACTATGAGTAGATTAAGCAAGAGTGGGCTTAATGAAGGCCAAAGAAAAGGGCGGGACATCAGGAGCTCCAGCCATATCTTTCCTGTACTTCCCAGTTTAATGCCTCTGGTCAACAAAGTCGAAGATACTTTTAACATAGAAATCATTAAAGACCCAGAAAAAGGCTTGCACCCCCTTTATGGGCTAAGACCAGCCATGTTAAGATGCTATTACAGAATTTGGCTTTTGAAATCTTGACTCCTAATGACTGGAAATCTATACTCGGATGCCTAGAACCTGGACAAAATTACATGTGGCTTTCTGAAAATAGTGAGCTCTGTAGGATCAAGTCAACAAAATAGTCAAAATGCTGGTTCATGATCACCTATGACCTACTAACAGGTATAAGGTCCAATGCAGACGTCACAGCACAGATTGATTATCCAGTAGCAGCATATGAGCAAATTGTGCTAATGCTATCAAAGCGTGGACTTCTGATTCACAATAAAATGACAAAGGTGAGGCTTCAAAAAAATAACACAAGGGCCAGATGAGCCCTTTGCTGACTTTGTGGGACGTTTGCAGACTGCTATCAAAGAACTAATGGGGAAAAATTAATCAACAGATGTTTTAATAAGGCAAGTTGCTAAGGAAAATGCTAAATGAGGTTGGCAAAGGATTATACTAGGATCATGCAAGGATGCCCTTAGGGAGTTCATAAGACGCGGCCACAGTGAGCACAAATGCCTTTTATAGCCAGACTATGATGCAGACTTCCCAAGATCCAACACGGGTAGACAGGGTCCCTTCCGCAAGGAACTTCTGAAACCGTCAATGCTTTCTGTGTGGTAAGTAGGGCATCTAAGCTCAATGTTGGTATAGAGGCAGAGTGAGAAGCAGGTGGAGAACAAGACCCAGTACCCCCATGTCCAAAATGCAACAGAGGCTTCCATTGGGCCTCAGAATGTAGACAGGTTCAGGGAACGGGATGAGGGGCCCAGGCAAAACACTTGGGGCATGATGGCAGCCAATGGTGCACCAGAGAGTGCCCTAGACGGCCAATACCCCAATATGACCAATCAGCCAGGAAGCCTATGATGGCAGAAAGGATTACACAATCAATCAGCCAGGAAGCAACCTGATGGAAGAAAGGATTACAATTAGGGAGAATAGAGTTGATGCAGCTGAGACAACTGAGATACCCCCTGGAGGGAAATCTGTTCCTCCAGCCTATGGATCCCTTGCTCCAGGCACAGTAGGTTTGACCATTTTACTCCTGAGAGTATGTACAAAACAGTGTCCATCCACATACTGATGGGAAACTGGGGAATGTTAGATAATATCCCAGTCACCAATACAGGCAGACAATGTGTACTTATCACCCAGGAGAAATAGTAGTCAGGTTTTACTCAACAGAATCCTAATAAGCAGCCTGGTGATAGTCACCCAGATTCTGATTCCAGATCACAAATCCAGCAATTTATGGACAGCAGCTGTAAAACTGGACCGACTATGCTCACAATCTATATAAATGGCTTTCCATTGAAGGATTGTAACTGGTGCAGATCGGACGGTCATTAGAGGTGCCAGCTGGCCCAGCACTGGCCAAAGATTGGCAGACACCTACATGTCTGGTGTAGGAGGGACCAATAGCAGCTCGTAGTGCTGCCCCTATGAGATGGACTTTGAAGGCAAAACAGGAGTTTTTACTCCTTTTATAGTTGAAAAAATCCCCATCAATCTGTGGGGAAGAGACGTTTTGCAGCAATTAGGGTTAAAAATGAGTACTTTGGTTTTTTAAGCAGGGCTGCTGTTGAAGGCCTGCCAACAGTTTCACCTGTTCCATCCAATGGAAAACTGATACACCAGTGTGGATAGAGCAGTGGCCTTAATAAAGATAAAATTAGGCCTTATTAGATATAGTACAGGAGCAGCTTGACCAAGGACACTTAAAACCTTCTCTAAGTCCTTGGAATTCCCCAGTGTTTGTTGTGAAAAAGAAATCTGGAAAATGGAGGACGTTAACGGATTTAAGAAAAGTAAATGAACAGATGGAAACTATGGGAACTCTTCAGCCTGGACTTCCATCTCCTACTCAGTTGTCTACAGAATGGCCTTTTTGAGTCATAGATATTAAGGATTGTTTCTATTCTATCCCTCTGGATAAGAAGGATATGAAAAGATTTGCCTTTTCAGTGGCCAGCGTTAACTTAGCTGAGCCTTATAAAAGATATGAATGGACAGTTTTGCCACAGGGAATGAAAAACAGCCCTACTATGTGTCAAATGTATGTTGCTGCTGCTCTTGCTCCAGTAAGAAAAGCATTCCCAAAAGTTTTGCTATTACATTACATGGATGACATTTTGGGATGTGCACCTGAGGAACAAATGTTAGAGACATGTCTACAAAAGACCATAGAAACACTAAGGAATTAAAAATTATACATTGCACCAGAAAAAATTCAAAGACATGCTCCTTTTCAATATTTAGGATATTAAGTATACTTAAGGTGCTTACAATTCAAAAACTCTCCTTAAGAACAGAAAAGCTAAACACATTGAATGATTTTCAGAAATTGATAGGAGATATCCAATGGATGCCACCAGTGTTAGGTTTGACTACCTCTCAGTTACAACCGTTATATGACATTTTAAGGGGAGACAGTGCTTTAAATTCACCATGCCAGCTTACCAAAGAAGCTCAAGAAGCTTTGAGAGAAGTTGAACTGGCTTTATCCAATGTGGTTGAAAGAGTCACTCAAAAACCCTTGGAGATATCACTTTTTGCCACACAAGAAGCACCCACAGCAGTACTTCATCAAGGACACAGTGTGATAGAGTGGGTGAACCTCCCGGCACAACCAGAACAAAGCCTTACTCCCTACCCAGTGCTTGTGGCTAGAATTTTATTAAAGGCCACTAAGCGAGCAGTACAATTATCTGGGACAAGACCTGACAAGATATACACCTTTTATACCAATACACAAATTAATGTGTGTTGTGAGACCATCCCAGAGTGGCAAATTTTATTAGCCATGGCTCCAAATTTTTTACATGGGTCTCCATTAAAGATAACTAGACTATTACATAATTGGCGATGGATTCTTGAAGAAAAAGTTTCTAAAGTTCCTCTTAAAGGACCAACTATCTTCACGGATGCATCCAAACATAATATTTGTGCTGTGTACTCTCATGATCTAACTATAAAGAGAGTAGTCAGAACTCCTTTTCAGTCCACTCAGCAGAATGAATTGTACGCGATCATTCTAGCTCTTACTTATTATCCAGGAGACATAAATATAATATCTGATTCGGCCTATTCAGTAGGTGTGGTACAAAGAATTGCCACAGCCCAAATAAAATTTGCAGCCTCTAATATATATCAGCTCTTTAAGAAACTTCAAGAGCAAGTGAGAAAGCATCCAGGTAAGATCTATATATTACATGTCCATTCTCATAGTGGACTTCCAGGTCCCATATTTGATGGCAATTCAAAGGCAGATAGCCTTCTAACTATGTTGGTCAATACCCCTTTGTTCCAAGAAGCTCAGGCATCTCATTCTAAATATCATCAGGCTGCTCGAGCTTTACGTTTACAATTTGGAATAACAAGAGAGGAAGCTAGGAGCATAGTAAAAGCCTGTACGGCTTGCCTTCCTTTCCACGCTCCTACACTGCCTCCAGGGAAGAACCCTCGTGGTTTGAGACCCAATGAAATCTGGCAAATGGATGTGACCCATTATAAATCTTTTGGTCGTCTGTCTTTCATCCACGTTGTGGTAGACACCTTTTCGGGATTCACTTTTGCAATACCAGCAGCAAAAGAGACAGCCCGAGTGGTCACTGAATTCCTCACACAAGCATTTGCCATTATGGGTGTGCCACAAGCAATAAAAACAGACAATGGTCCTGCTTATACTTCAAAACATTTTGCACACTTTTGTGCACAGTATAAGATTTTACACACCACGGGCATACCTTTTAATCCTCAAGGACAGGCAATAGTGGAGAGGAGAAACAGAGATATTAAGACGCTCCTCCAAAAACAAAAGAAAGGGGGAGCCACAGGTAACCCTAGAGAACTTCTAAATCTAGCTCTTTATACTATTAACTTCTTGATTTTTGACAAAGATGCACTGGCTCCGGCAGACAGGTTTTATAACCCACCGGAAGGTCAGTGTCCAGTGCGAGCAGCTCCACTATCTTTAGATAATCGCCAGGTGATGTGGAGAGACCCAGAAAGTGGTGAATGGAAAGGACCAGATAGGCTAACTGCTTTGGGGAGAGGGTTTGCTTGTATCTCTACAGGTGGAGAAGGAATCAGATGGGTGCCAACGAGCCATATTCACCTTGTCCATCGCAGAGAGACAGAGCAGACCCTTGAAACAAAGGAGAAGACCCAAGAAATATTGGGTGGTTCTGTTGCTGATTGTGCTCACCATTGAAAGAGCGTGGCAGTTATGGCGTTTGACTCATGGACATCAAAGATTGTTGGACTTCAAAACCCTCAGGAATCATTGGATTCTCTGAGACATAGGACTCGAAAACCCTCAGGAATCATTGGATTCTCTGAGACATAGGACTTGAAAACTCTCAGGAATCATTGGATTCTCTGAGAAATGATAAGACTGTTACAGCACTTCAAAATCTGCTGGAATCATTGGATTCCCTAACACATAAAAAGACTTTTGCAGGACTTCAAAAACTCAGGGGGATCATTGGATTCCCTGACATGTGAAGCAATGGACAATAGATTGGTTTTGGACTATCTCTTGGCTGCTGAAGAAGGTGTATGTGTGACTGTTGTTTACATACCCTCCTTCTAGGACTTCTGGTGATCTTTTCCAACACCATGTTGATTTATATTGTTTGCTATTCTGCTACTTGCATGTACAATTCATGTTTGTTACACCACATCGAGCCTGCACTGACTGAGGGGAGGGTCATCCCTAATAGCCTCTGCGTTATTGCTATGTGCTTGTGTAATACCTCCCATGCTGATGGGTTTGTGCATAATAAGACCCTTCAGCCCAGAAACCCACTAGCAACCCCCATTTCCCTTTGGTGCTTTTCATCTCCCTTCCTGAGATGTCAGGTAGGGCGTGATCATCTCCTTTTTAGTGCTTTCACCGCCTTTCCTGAGAAGTCAGGGAGGCTGTGATCACCTCCTTTTCGGTGCTTTCACCTCCTTCCCTGAGAAGTTAGGGAGGCTGTGATCACCTCCCCTTGGGGGCTCTGACCTCCCTGAGGAGTCAGGGATGGCATGACCACCTGTGTTCTAAAATAAAAGAAAGCGGGAGATGTAATGGGCTGAGGTTTGAGTTGATGCACTGAGGTCCCAAGTACGTGAGGCTAAATAGTAATTGGGCTATACTCTATTAATATACATGATTGGATAAAGAATGGTCCCTGCCCACTCTCCGTGCAAGTCCTGATGTGTTGTATAGGAAATGACGATTTTGGTGGGTGGAGGCAGAGAGAGAGACAGGAAGAGAAGCTGGGAGAGATTGGGCCTGGGTTCGAGACTCTGAGCTGCTGGTTGTGTGGCTGCTGGTCGAGCTAGCTTCTTGACTCAGCTGCACACATTGCTATCGCCGATTCTCTTCCATCTCTGATCCTTCTTCACTGAGAATAAAGACTGACGATTTTCCCCTAACCTGAATTCTTGAGTCCTGCTGATTTAAAAATACACGATCTTCACATTCTGAGGGGTTTTGAAATCCAAAGAATTTTATATCTGATCCTAAAAGTAATTAGGGAGCCAATAAAGTAGAATTTCTTGAATAGGGGAGCGGCACAGTCTGAAAGCCTTTAGGAAGAATGCTTTGGTAACTTAGTGGACAGGCTGAAACAGAAAAAGCCTCAATGCAAGAGAACCAATCAGAAAATCTTTTGCAATTGTCTAAGCATGAGTTGATGAGGGCTTTCACTAAGATGATGGGAGTGTCAGAGAAGAGAAGGGAACATATGAAAGATGCTTCAAAGGGAGAATTGTTTGTTAGAAGTGGGCAAAAAACTATAGATGGGAAGTGAAAGAGAGTGCTGCGTCAAAAATGACACCCAGATTACAAATCTCAAAATCACTGACTTTAGAGATCCTTGATCCAAATTCTAATTCTAATATACTCATTATCTATGTGACCTTGGGCAATCATTAGGCGAGACCTGAGTTTCTTTATCTGTAAAATAAAAAATGTGGATTAGATTTCCTGGCATCACTTGTAGCTTTATAGCCAAAATTATTTTATTCCATCTTCTCCCTCTTCCCAATACAGAATAAGTTACTGTTTATTTCCTCTCTCTTTATCATACCCCTTTTTTCTGTCTTCTGTTTTCCATTTTCATAGTTACTACACAATTACTACTCTAGTTCATACTCTCATTGTCTCTCACCTAGGCTAGATTAATAAAATCCTAATTGATCTGAAAAGCAGCATGGCACAATAGATAAAGAATTGGACTTGAAGGCAAGGAAAATCTAGGTTCACATGCTACTTCTGGCTCAAACTGACAATACGATCCTAAAACAATCATTTGACAGGCAACCTCTAAAATTATAATTTGCATGACAAAGGAATTGTGGGGGGAGTTTTTCCCACTGAATTTCTCTGAAATCACAAATATGTCTACATTAAATCCTGATATTCCTGTCTCTAGGACTTGTTCCATACCATAGCCATAATAATTTTAATGCATATCTCTGGTCCTAGTACTCCTTCATTCCTAAATCTTCAATAGCTCCCTGTTGTCTCTTGAATGAGGTCTATATTTCTTACCCCAACATTTTTTTTTATCCTTGGATATATTCCAATATTATTTGGTCTTAATGACATTGGAGTTCAAAAGGATACTTTATAAATTTTGTCACAGAATTAGCAGAAGAAATCTTCAAAGATTAAAAGAAATGAAAGAATGAAAAAACAAAAACATAGGTTTAAAACACCAAGAACTTGCAAGATTTGGACGTCATAATAATAGCACCATCAGGGCATTACAAGTGACAGAAACCCAAATTGTGATATTTGGTAAATACTACCTAGTTTAGTTGCCCAGTTTAATATTATTTTTAGGTTTATCACTTTAAATATTCAGTATTGAAAAATATCCAGCCTTTCTCATTATGACACAAATAATAATCCTTCCCTTCCCTGTCCTCTTGCAATTCTAAAAGAATTCATACATCTTTCTAGAATGGAGAGAAGGACCAAAAGGACAACTTTAAACTGTCATATAAAATGAGACATTTATTTGCAAAGTTATGTTTTCTTGTAAGTGCTGTTGACAAATTTGTATTCAATGTATTTGGAATCTTAGGTGCATTTTTTTTTTATTCCTGTCTTTGATCCCTCTCCTCTTAAAATATATGCACTTATTCTCTGCTTATGTTAGGATTTCAATTCTGTCTTCCAGATACTGTCCTGATAGTCTGAATCATTGGCTCTGTTCTCAATAAAGTACGGAAGATGGATAGCTTTAGCACTTTGCTTCAGCTCTTATAAATCTAATAAATGGACCCATCCATATCGTCTCTCTTGGAATCCTTCACATTGCCTTGGTTGGTTTTTGTTGCAGATAAGAAAAGGGAATGCTTTCCAGACTTGATATTGATGAGTCTGAAACACCTACACTAATAATTCTACATCTATACAACTTTATTCTTATTGTTCAACAAGCAATGAGTGGCATTTCCTAAGCGAACAACAATGTGGCTCAAGCAATAAAGAATCAGGTATTGTCAGGTCATTTGGTGTCTAAGATATGCTGGGCATTGCAACTCCCAAATGCTGCTGAACATTGGTAATGTGCTCCCAACAAATGCCACAGAATGTTGGTAGCCAGTACTCTCTCCAGACAGGCTGATCCAGAGATTAGATCAACTTCCTGAACTTGTTCAATTTTTGTATTGAAAAATGGGAAACCTGCTGTATAAGAATGAGCCTCCTGTGAATAAGCAAGCTTCTAAAATTAGGAGATACAATATGTTTTACCAGAAGAAAGAAATCATAAGAATCAGATCCAGAGTAACATACTTATTTTGGGGAGGGGAGAAAGAGTGTTTAGATGAAAATCTTACTTGTTGTATTTCTTTAGCATATGTTTTAAAAACCATTTGCTCTTTCCCTCTCCCACCCAATCTCATCACCACCCTCATCAGAGGTCTACTTGTATGGCTTTGGGCAAGTCATTTATTGATTGGTCTAGAGGCAAGACATGATCCTGAAGTCAGATGAACTTCAGGGGTATGAAGTTCTAAAGAAAAAATTTAAATGAACATCAGTATGAACTACATTATTTTAGCATGAGACATGTCCAAGAGAGATAAAAAGACTAGCATAAAGAAGAAGAGAAAGAGAGGCCTTTTTGGTCTTCAAATATAATACTATCATTTAAAACCAGAATAAATCAT
This sequence comes from Sarcophilus harrisii, assembly GCF_902635505.1. Classification (NCBI taxonomy): domain Eukaryota; kingdom Metazoa; phylum Chordata; class Mammalia; order Dasyuromorphia; family Dasyuridae; genus Sarcophilus; species Sarcophilus harrisii. Next base: position 103,916,501 of record NC_045429.1, read on the forward strand.
TAATTCATGAGTTCAATGGGAACCTTGTCGATATTGCTAGTAGACAGTCCATGGCTTATAGATGTTTATTTTTTATAACCTTCCTTAAAACTTCTAAAGCTTCCAATGAAGCTTTTGATATTCTTTGGTTATCTTTTGTTTAAAAACAAAACAAAAACAAGTATTAAAACATGTCTCACCAAGAGAAGGAAAATCTGCCTGAAGTCAATGAACAATCAATCAATGAACATTTATTATGCACTGAACACTATTAGTAGACATTGGAAATACAAAGATACTAAAAGGAAATTTTTCCTATTCTAAAATAATAGATATTAGATTGGATTTAACCCCTCTAGAATCTAAACTCTAAAAAACTGTACATTCTGTCAGGGAAATAGGTACTAATAATATGTAAAGAATAATTATGTATATAAGAAATACAAAATAAAAATAGGTAATTAAATACAATTCACTGGAGAAGGAATTGTTTACTATTCCAGTATCTGCCAAAACAACACAAAACAAAGAAAAAATTAAAAAAAAATAAAAAAACCATGATTGGTACTGGTGTGCTATAGTTCATAAGATTGCGAAGAATCAAACATCAATGTATGATTGAACAAAAAAAATCCAAGTTAAAATAAAGTTATCAGGGAAGTTGATCATTAGCAGCCTGGCAGATCAAGGTAGGCATTTTGAAGAAAGTGGTGCTTCACCTATGTTTTAAAGGAAATGAGGACTAACTATAACTCAGAGTTGAAAATAGAGTTCATTCCAGGTATGAGAAGCAGTCAATGCAAGTGCAAGCCACAGCAGTGGAAGCTAGAATCCCATTAATGAGGAATGGAGGAAAAAGTCACAAATAAAATCTATATATCCTCCAGTCAAATCAAAATATCAAGTGAACTAAATTGAGCAAGGTTTACCGCTGGTTTACCACTGGTAACACTAGGGAAATCTTTAATTTTTACAGGTAAAAATTATTCACTAAAGAATTATAGGAGTTGAAATTTGTTTTGAAAAAGGGTGGGTTTCCGAGAAAGTCATGAAAACCAAATTGGTAGGAGGAACTGACCCCTAATTGTTCTGGGTTTAGTCAGGAACCAGTTCTAAAAAGAGATGGGGTCCAAAATCATGCTGCTGACTTTTCTAGGAAGAGAATGGCTTTATAAATCACTTTATTCCTAGCCTGCCCTCCCAGGGCCTCAACCTTTATAATGAGATAGACTGGATAGGATGGATTGCATTTTGCTCAAAATGAATTATCATCATAATAGCCATGTAGGCCTCCCATCAAGGATCCAATACTAGAATAGCAGTTAAAGGAAGAGTGCAAAAGGGGGAGGGGAGAGAAAAATTTACATATAGAGATAAGCATGGACACTCATTAAGGAAACAGGCCTTCACTTCAAAAAGACATGAACTCAGCAGAGGTCTCATTCCTATTAAATATGTAGTGTGTGCTTATTTGATGATGAAAATCAGAGGATGGCTATTTGAATGGAAATGCATTTTAATAGATGTTTGAGGCAGAAGCAGGCCCTCCATTCTCATCTCTATCACACAGGCACCTTCTTGACCATCATTACCAGGAAGGAAAGAATATAGACCTCGCTAATCACCCTGTACGAATGCAGGAATGACTTTCCTCCCTCCCCCTCAGTCTTTGTGGATGTTCATTAACCTTATGGACTTCTGAACCAAGAAAGCACAGCAGTCTTAGAGAAATTTCCATATTTGTTAAAAAATGCTGGCTATGTATCTAGTTACCCAGGTTCCACGCTAGAATGGAAACTGGGAGAAAGCTTATGTAAGGTTAAAGACTCAAAATAAAGAAAGCTGCAAACTGATAAAGATAAATAAATAAAATAAGAAACAAGAAATAGCAATTTTTAAAGCTAAACTTCTAGCAACAAAAACCAGTATCAATTTTTTAAAGCACCCCCCCAATGAGTAATTATCTCTTTCCTTAAACCTATTTTTTTAATTGTTACATATATTAAACTAATGTGTTTATTTATTATCTATATTAATTCCTTAAGCACTGGTCTAGATATAACAGCCAAGATAAGATTAAAAGCTAAAATATTAACTTTCTTATATAAGTTATCTCCTTGTGTCCTTTCAGTAGTTGGGATAGAACTTGAGAATTCATAAAATCCTAAGTATCCTTGAAAGATTATTTAATTCAGAGTTTTAAAATTTTTTTCTACTCATGACCTCTTTGCTGAAGAAATTTTTATATAGCCCTGGATATAAAATATCAAACATTAACTAATAATAAATCATAATTTTGTCAGTTATATGACCCCACGTGGGGTCACAATGCATATGTTAAGAAGGTTTGGTTTAATTCACCCCCTGTTTATAAAAAGAAGGTAAACCTTCTGGCTAATAAAAATGTTTTTTAAAGAGTTCTAGAGAGATTTGTCTTAATATAAATGTTTCTCCTTCAAGGATCCACAAATATCCAAATGATTATAACTATTCCAATTTAATCTTCACAATTCTCTGAATAAGTGCTATTAGTATCACCATTTTTCAGATGAAGAAACTAAGGCTAACATCACACAACTAGTAAATAGGTAAGGTGAGATTTAAACTCAGGTTTTCCTAACTCTAAGTTCAATATTCTAGGTACTACCTCATTGTTTATATAATAGGATTTATATGGCATTTTAAGGCTGCAAAGCCCTTGACAAACATTATCCCATTTGATCTTCACAACAACCCTGGGAAGATGTGCTATTATTATAGCTCATGTAGTCCAAGCCCTTTATTTCAGGGATAAGAAACTAAAACTTAGAGAAGGGAAATGACTTAGCCAAAAGCACACAAGTCCAACAACAATTCCATTAGAAACCTAGGATTTGTGATTTTGCCTCCCACCCCTCCCCCACCTCCATCTTCTCTTCTTTCCAAAACAAAGCTGCTTTCTTCACTCATTCATGTTTTACTTTTTTCTGTCTTGCACAAAATCAGAGTTTATAAGGACACTGACCCTGCCTGAGTATAAGCTCATTAACCCCATCTCCACTGATACTACAACCTGTTAGTACCTTTTGGCTCAATCCTAGTCATGAATTTTTTTTTTTCCTTTTGATCATCTTCATCTCTAATGGATCATTAAAGTCAGTAAGACTCTTGTAGTTCATTTTATCTTAAGCCAGATAAATTATGCATTTTTAAGTTAGGAAGAAAGCAAACTTCCATCCGATCTTAATGGACTAGCCAATATCTTTAATTTCCAACCATAAATCCTGCTCATCAGCATCTGAAGCAGCCTTGCCAAAATCCACAGATACTTATTGATATTCAAGTTCTTTGTATTCTGAGATGATATTACTGGCATTGACAACCGACTCTGCACATGTATATAAGGGAAAAAGACAGACCCAAAGGACTAATAACCTTTCTTTATTACTTGTGCAAAATTTTCTACTGTCTTAAAAATTAGTGTCATAATCTCTAGGGAATGTGGGAATGAATAGCAACATTTATGGGTATCAACTGCAACTCTGCTTCATATTTGGACCTTTGTCTTATGAGCATTACCACTTTCATCATTGAGATTTCGCAAACTATGCTCAATGATTTTATAAAAATATCTCAAAGTACCACAAAGCCTCTGCCAAGAATTCTGGTGCATGGTACTAATGTGTGCATCTAATTCAATCATAAGGAAGAATACTGCCCCTATGAATGTCTGGGTGATGGGACACTGGGGATTCTAGCCATGGGTGTTAACTCTGTATGGCAACACAGGTCTATGATACCAAGATGGGATGTCAGCAGAGCCATTATTATTTGGAGGAAGGACACACCCATGGATCCCAACATCCTGCAATAAAGTCTCATTCATTCAACAAGGAACCATTCTGAAAATACTATTCAAAGAAAAGCAGGAGACAAAGTTTCATGAATAACTTCTGTTACAAATAAAAATATTCCTCAAGTGTGATTACCTCACCATATTTTCCTCTCCCTCTACCTATCAAACTATCTCCTCACTTTGGGTAGATCTCACAGGGAGACCTGCTTCAGAAGTCCCAGGCTGTGTATTGAATACCAAGGGTTGACTTTAAAAAGGTATAAGACATTTCCTTCCCATTATCACCTAGTTAAGCTACTCAGACTCTGACAGGCTAACAAGGTGCTAATGGCCTTGGCGTTCTAGCCCAGTTCCCAGCAGGTTGTTTCAAATGGGTCGAGGAGATTGATTTGCATGCAAAATCTCCTCTCTCCTCATTCCAGTTCTTTGTACTCAGCCCCTTGATTTCTGCTCCCCAGAGTTTGTGGAAGTCTGCTGGAGAATGGAACAAAATCACATTGGTTCAGAATTTGAATTACCTCCATTCTGGTTTTTAATGCACCCCATTATTTCATCAAGCATGTATGTTAGGGAGTGGGGAAGGGAAGAGAAAACAGCAAAGAGACTTGAGAAAAGAAAGGGAGAGATGATGACAGATGGATGCAAATGTTCCTTTTAAGTGGAGAAGAGCAGCTGATGTTGGAGCATGAAATTAAATTAGTACATCTGTGGCTGGATGCGTGTCATTCAAATCTGATACTCTAAATGGGCATCTGGCTACCTACTATTTAACCAACTCCCTTTCACAAGACAACACTTTCCCAAGCACAATATGGGTATTTACATCGTAAAGTGATTTGTGGCTTTTGTAAAATCTACTTTAAAAAGACTTGAACTTACACAGAGACTGGTTACTCCTTAACAATGGTTGAGGCTCAATTGGCCAATTGTTCATCCTGTGGAAGGAGGAAGGGAAAGACACTAAAAACTTGACAATTTCTTTTTTTTCTAGGAAAGGGATGTTTATGATGCAGACTATAAGCCTGATGACTGAATCTCTTACTAAAAAACCCTACCCCAAAATGGGACCCATAACTGTGAGTGCTAAAAGTTACAAAATATTTACAACTATATCCATATAACAACAAAAACCAGTTTGTTTCTGCTGGACATGACTACAGGATAGTACATCATATAAAGGGTTATCCTGTGGCCCCCCTCTCTTCTCTCCTAAATCCTGAGCATTTTTCTAGCTTCACATTTCCTTGCCAAGAATGATTGTGGTTCTCTGGAGTTCTTAGTTCTGTATTCCTCTTCTCTCTATCCCCAGACTTCCCATCTATTTCACTCTCCATTCACATTTCCCCTTTCATCCACAACATTAAAAGGAATCATAGCATATTATAAACAAACATGACTTTGTGGTAAAAGGACCTGGATTCAAATCCCAGCTCTGATGGAGACTACTTGTGTGACATTAGGCAAATAACTCAATTTCCTTGGACCTCAGTTTTCTTTCCTGTAAAGTGAGGAGGTTAGATTAGGTGGTTTATAAGATCCCTTCAGAATCTAGATCTATTATCCTATAACCCAGTTAACAAGTACCCAGGATCTAGGTCCAAATCTTAGAGTATAGAAGCAAGGTAATAGAATGAGTCAAGGAAACATGAGTTGAAATCATGCCTTAGAAACTTGTTAGCTGCAGAGAATTGAGCAAGTCACTTAGCTTCTGTCTCAGTTTCCTCAAATGCAAAATGAGAATAATAATAGTCCTTAAATATGGGGTTGTTATGAGAATCAAAAATGATAAATATGTAAAACACTTCACAAAGCTTAAGGAGATATATAAATGTTCACTATGTTAGCTTCACTTTGATGAGGAAAAGTGAACAGCAAAGCTTGAGGACCAAGGATACTTAAGAAGGCAGCTGCTCTAAGAGTCTTCAAAAATCATTCAGGAACAACAGTTAATTTGTCACCAGACCTGAAATGGTAATTATGAGGCAAAAAGGGAGGGAACTGTTCTTGAAGAGCAATACTGCCACACAGGGACCACAGCTAAAGGAGAATAAATTCTAAAGGGGAATAATATCAGGGTGGGAGTCCCATTACCCCTCATTTCTTAGGCAGACTGGTAGCTCCAATAAGCATCAGGATGTGCTCTGTAAACTCAGGCCCCCAAGCCACTTATAGTTCAAATACAGAGTCATTATTCTTGTTTTTTAATACTACCTGTCACTCTTGAAACAACATAAGTAGTCTAGAGTACAGAAATACAGGTGTTCTCTGAATTATCTAATAAAGAATGAGAGCAGGGAACCAGGAAAGTTAACTATGTGCCATAGCATAAAAGCAGCAGTCAGAGGTAACTTCAAGTCTCCTGGGACAGTTAAACTTTAGTACATATTCATCCTGGATGTTAAAACTAGTCAAATCCAGTTTCACCAGTTTATAGTAATGGACAGCAATTTCCATTGCCTTCTACTGCACTTTGCTCTAAATTATGGCCTGGAGAATTTTCCAAATGGTCAGTGGGCAAGTATCACAAACATGTTATAGTAAAATAATATTCTCTCCTACAAATTTGAATTTGCATCAGAAAGTAATAGAGAAAATAAAGATTTTTGACAATATAACCTAAAAAGAAATGAGAGACAATGATGGGGATGAGAGAGAGAGAGAGAGAGAGAGAGAGAGAAAGCGCTGTGCTTAGTACTAGGACAATTCAAGTGCTTACTTAAGGTATCTCCTTTCTACTCTCACTATTATTTATTGAGTACATCCTGTATATAAGGCATTTGTTTCTTTCTGACCTTCTTTGAGCTCAACAAGTACAATAAGCTCCCTCCCAAATGGACTCTCTTTCCTTACTTTGCTCAGACCAAAATAATTGTACTTGTCAACTGGATGTTTCAGCCTCTAACCTTTGGGTGGCTGGAACTAAACAGAACAGGCTTGAGACAGGAGAGTCAGGAATCAAAAAGAAGTTTAATTTCAAAGTGGGGGAAATGGCTTGAGAGCAAAGACTCATGTGCTAGGGCCCTGCCCCTAGTGGGGGATTGACTTTAGTGTTACTGAACCTTGATTTATATGCTTGTAGCTGAACAAAGAATCAAACAGTGTCGTGTAGCAACATCAGTGAAGCATAAGAGCAACAGTGAGCCAAGGTTGTCTTGTGACAAAAAGTCCATTTATAACAGAGCTTCCTTCTCTGAGTCTGTTGGGGCTTACCCGAGCTCAGGGACCATTAGTTCCAAAAGGTGAGCACAAAGGGTTGATGTCATGTCAAGCTCAGGGCACAGTTTGTATCAGGAAAACAGCATGTCCTCTAATATTGACATACTATAGCCTTATACTCTCAGCCAGACCTTTTCTATATATGACATTAGGCCCAACGAGCATCTACAGAGACTTTGATGAAAGCATCAAAGGACATTCTCAATCACTGTGCTAAGTACTTTTTCCAAATATTATCTTATTTGGTACTCATAACAACTGGGGGAGGTAGGTATATTTTTGTTTCATTTCTAGTTGAGAAAACGGGATACAAAGCAGAGGTTCAATGACTTTCCCAGAATCACTTAGGTAGTTAGTATCTGAGGCAAAATTGAATTCTAGAGTTTTGGCTCAAGTGTGATAAAGAGAAAGGGAGGTTATATAGAATAGCTAATTGGGATGGTGTTTGTGGGACAAGAGATAAAAGCCAGATTTATAAGCAGAGGATCTGGATTCAAATTTCAGCTGTGCTCCTTGCACAACAAAATGTATCACTATCCAAATTCATTACCTACTACAGATTCTGGTGACTCCTTTTTCAGGGAATGCCCTCTCTGGCTCATAGTCTCCCTCTCTCTGCAGAAACACTAACAGATTTTAGCATGAGTTGATGTTTCCTCAATGCCCTAATCCTCCAGCTGTTCAATGTGCTCCCCTCCCAGAACCTATTTCTCCACTCCACATCAGCTTCACAAGCATGGTGATAATCTTGATCTTGTCGACACCCAAAATTCTCCACTTTCATGATCAAAACTTCTGAAAACTCTTTATCCAATTACAACTTTCTATCATTCTATATCTTCCTATGACTTATTCTTCCCAAATCTATTTTTTCTCCTCACTGTGACTTGAAATTGCTCTGCCCCTTAGAATTTGTCAGACTATCAGGCCTTTGATATAATCTTTCCCTTCCTAATTATGACATTCCTACTGAATCAATTCACCTCTATATACTATGATCTCTATTATTGAATCCATTCCATTACTTATCTACTCATTTCTATTACTTTGCAAAAGCTGAATCCTGAATTACTCCTGCTTCTCCTGCCTCTGCTTATGTTCTGCTGAATGATGCCAAAAGTCATGTAACTATGCTGATTGGATTCCCTTCAAATTTGTTATTTAATCTAACCTGGACCCTCACTTTAGCAAGGAAATTATTTGATTACTTAATTGATTCCCTATTCCATTCACCACAGAAGCCATTCCAAATTTCCTCATCTCTACTCATGCTTCCTACATCACTTCTTCCTTATATTCTCTCAGCTAAGAATTCTGCCCCATACTTGCTGAAAAAAATAATATGGGCATTTTGCCAAGATCTCTTTGTTCTCCCATTCTCCTCATCTGATGATATTCTTCACTTCCCAAGCCTTTCTTATCATCACTCAACATTTCTTCCTTTATTCCAGTCTCTGATAAAGAAGCAGCTACTTTTCTCACCAAGTCCAAACCTGTACTTTTGTTCTTATCTTCTCCCATCCAGATTGTCTCCATTATCATCCCTTATGTCCCTCTGATATTCAATCTCCTCCTATATTTTGGCTCCTTCCCAGGTACCTGCCAGTATGAACAAGTCTCCTCATGGCTTAAAACAACAACAACAACAACACCTTTATCAAATCCCATAGCTGCTAATCAGCTTTTAAGTCAATCTGATAGCTGGTTAGATTTCTTTCAAAATTCCTTTTTAAAATCTGAATATTACTTTTTAGTTCTCTTTCTGATTACAAAAAAAAAAAAAACACATTAGAACAGGGGACTTTTGTGATCTGGAGACTATGGTAAAGAGCATGTATAAGAAACAAAATTTATTTTAGAAACAGGGCATTAGATATAGAGGTCACAGAGGATATTCTGGTGCTTGGGATCAAAATTATAGCAATAAGAATAGCTGATACTTAAATAGTTTCAAAGGCTTACAAAGAACTTTACATCCATGAAATTCCTTTGACACATTTTATAAATAAGGGAATTGAATCTCAAGTCATAGTCAAATATCTGTTTATGCATATCTGTTTCTTATTATCTTCTCCATTAGATTGTGAGTTCCTTGAGGCCAGAGTTTATTTTTTGACTTTTTTTGTATCTTTAGCATTTAGCACAGTGCTTGCCATATTGTCCCCGATAAATGCTTATGAACTAACTGAAGATTCATTCTGGTAAGAAATCAGGGCATGATTTGAACTCTGTTCTTTCAGAGAACTCTTTTTTTTTTTTTAAAGACAAAAGCCCAAGAATAAAGGCAGTCAAAGTTTCTGAGTCCATTTAGAAAAAAAAAATGAACAAATCTGATTTCAAAAGTTGATACTCAAGAAACTTTGATTTTTGGCAGGATTCTTTATATTTAGTTTTTATAACATAGGCCCAAAGATATGGTCTGGATGGTCAATGTTTGCTCTGTGAATAGCTGTGCTATGAATCCAATGCTGGCAAAATGAGTAACTGCTCAGAAAAGAGAGAAAGAAAAGGTGTTGAATTAAGTTTAAAATTCCAGTGCCCCTCCCAAAACACAGATAAGACCAAAGAATATCCTGGAAGGGGTGGGAGGAATGGTAGTCAGCTGTTAAGATGATTCTAATGAGATATTTCAGCTGGCTCAAGACTACATAGGATGATGGGCAGCAGCTCATTGTTGATTTCCATACTTATCCTTCCCCTTGTGCATAATTCACTTCACTTTCTTCTCCCAGCACACACACACACACACACACACACACACACACACACACCAGCACGCCCCATGGATAGTCAAGGAAATTTAGTCCCCATCATCTCCATTAAAGTCACTTGTTAAAAAGAGAGAGAGAAAGATTCAGGGGAAAAAAAAAAAAAAAAACCTTTCCTGCTATTGTCTCATTAAAATGCCACTTTTGAGTCATTTAAAAAGGGTCAGGTTCGATGTTGGCTCTAAAACCTTTGACAGCTACTATAATTGCCTGGAGGTCGAATACCGGTGATGGCTCTCACAAGTTTAATTTCATAGTTTCTGCCAACCTATTAACATATACACCAGGGCACAAAAATCACAGGAAATTAGAGATGGGGAGAAAACTGGCTCCATTTACCACTGGGAATCTCAATGACTTCCCTGAGTCTGGATACATTTTGTTCCCATAAGCAAGAGACTCTTTTCTCATAAAGGGGAATAGGTGTTCAATTTAAGTGAAGATTTCAGTCAAGTACAAGAGAGTGCCATGGCCCAGTTTGTGCCATCTTTGTCTTGTCACTATGTCACTCCAAATGCAACTCTATCCATAATTAAATTGGAACTTGATTCAACATACAGAGATTCAACATACAACATACAGGTGAAAGGATGAATTTGGCTGAGAATATCTATTTGATTGATTTATCTGTAACAAAAACTTGAACTGGTTGGGTTTGATTCTACTTTAATGTGGCATAGGACTTTTTAGAACACAGCCACTGGTTATTGCAACCTGCCAATTGCAATTGATTGTCAATGAAGAAGCACATGGTATAGTTTCTAGTACTCTGGTTAGAAAGAACTGAGTTCAAATACTATGTTAGTTGCTTATTAGTTTTATGAAAATCATAACCTCTCTGAGACTAATTTTCCTCATCACAGAAATTGATTAAATTACCTCTAAGATCCTTTCCAATTCTAACTCATATTTGAGACTATCATAACCACTGAGCCAGAAGCTATCATGTTCTGATGGTCATCTAAAAACTTTATTGATCACTACAATTACAACTAATCTGCATCATTTTGCTAGCTAACTCATAGAACCAAAAGCTTATGGAATCCATGTAGCATCTTCACCCAAAGCTGAAACCGAAAATTAAGATCCTTTTGATAACAAAGAAAAGACTTCAGATTCCTCTTTAACTCTTCCTTCCCTATGATGCACAATCTCTTCCTGGCATCCTTCCATTCTTTCCCTAACTTACCCACAGACCTAGTTTACAGAAAAGAGGTAATTCCCTTATTCCCCAATGGAAAAGAAAAGATTTGAACTGAGGTCCTCTGCTTCAAATCAAGCTCTTTCTACTGAATTATGTTATCACAAGATGAGCTATTTTCCGACCATCTGTCCCTAAGTCTATATTTGTGTTGGTGATTTTCTGCAAAGCAATTATAAGATTTTATAATTATTACTATTAAATTTAATAGTAATTTATTTTGACCACTGCTCTGGTTTTTGAGAACTTTGGGTATCTTAATTCTGTTATCCAACATGTTGCCTTTCCCTCTCAGTTTTGTATGATCTGCAAGTTTCATTAGCATGCCTTAGATGTTTTCATTCAGGTCATTGATAAAATATCGAATAAGGGCAAAGTCTTGAGGCATTCCATTCTAGGCTTCCATCTAAGTTGACATGAATGAAATTAATCTACTAATCAATACTACTTGGTTTTAGTTATTCAACTAATTCTGATTCCAACAAACTGATGGAATCTCTGAGCACCTCTTCTCAGAGGGAGTTGACGCTTGAGTTAAGAGTTTTTGTATAGGTAAGAGTAGATGGTCTATAAAGTCTTTCATTTCATAAATAAAAATCTCCCCCACCCCAATTTAAGTATTCAGGCATTATCTATCTGGATTATGTTGGAGGAAGGGAAAAGCACATGAAGGAAGAAATATGGATCCAAATTTTCTCTAACAGAAACATAGGCTTCACTATGTAGCTTTGAAATCAGCAGTATGGTCTGCCCTTTTACTTAACAAAAAACAAAACAAAAATCTTTCACTATTTTCTTTGCAGTCCAGAATTTGTATCTTTTCTCTACCGAGATCAAAATGTCTGTTTGTTTTTAAATTCTCTCCTCTTCATTCAAGGAAGCATAACAACGGCTAAAGGAATATTGTATTTTTTCTAAACAAGAAATGCATATGCTGTATAGACAATCCTCACCCCCATCACTCACACACTCCCCTAAAAATCCAAACAGGGGTACAATGACCCTGTCTCCTCCCAATGAGTTACCCCAGTGCAGAGCAATATACCTTCTTGAGGCTAAAGTGCCTTTTCTGCAGGGTAGATTAGGGAAGTCTCTTCTTGGAAGCAGAGGAATGGATTTTTATGGCCTATAGCTTCCCATTACCAGACCAAGCATCTTAGGCTCATGGAGCTAAGAAGGAATTTATAGACCATCAAGTCCACCCCCTTCATTTTATAGATGAGGAAACTGAAGTCCAGAGAAATTAAGTTCAGTGCTCAAGCCATGGCATTGTTCCAGAATTCTATGGGGTAAAAAGCCAATAGGGCCACCCCCTCTAAATCCTGTAGGCAGTGGAAGTTGGCATTTAGCCCTCATCTTTTTTAAACATTTCTTCTCTTTAGTGGCTCATTTTAAACCAGCCAGCCAGCACTGTCACTTGACATTCAGATAGTGTGCTGTTCCCTTCATCCTGTCGGCTACAATGATCCTAAATGTTGATTTGGGGTTTTGCATGTGGGAGCTGGATTTTTTTTTTCTTTCCTTTCCTCTTCTCCTGTTGCCAGGAGGTGACTCTCCTCCTCCTTCCCCCTTCCCCCCTCCCCTGCTGCCAACCTCCTGATTTGATGCTTTATGGCCGTTTCATCAGAGCCATTGTTAGAAGAAGATGGGTCTTCTCACAATGTGCCCTGACAGATAGTTTCCTACATCTACAGACAAATCAGCTCAAGGAAAGAGGCTTTATTATTGTGCCTGTACCATTATATTCTAAATGTACCTGCTCAGGACCAGGTCAATCAGCCCTAGTAGGGAAGGGAAGAGGAAAGTGAAGGAAAAAAGGTACTGATTTTCACACACACACACACACACACACACACACAAGAGAGAGAGTTAAAGAGAGAGAGAGAAAGAAAGAGAGAGAGAGAGAGAGAGAGAGAGAGAGAGAGAGAGAGAGGAATTGAGGAATTTAAACATATCTTTTCTGATAACAGAATAGAGAAGTCCTTAACTTTTATGACTAATAGCATGTTCCCTTCCAAAAATCTTCCAAAGAATTAGAAGCTTATGAGGGTCTCTGGATAGCATTGAATCTTGTCTGTCTTATTCATATTGCAACATCAACAAAATCAGTCCTACAGAGATGAGGCCTTCTTTTATTTTTAAACATGCTTAGAGAACCAATTACAAAATTTGTTGTTGTTTAGTAATTTAGTCATGTCTAATGTGGACCATGCTTTCCTTGAAGTTTTCTTGGTAAAGATATTGGAGTTTGTGATTCAAGGCAAACAAGGTCACACAGCTAGTAAGTGTCTGAAGTCACATTTGAACTCAAGTCTTCCTGACTCAGGCCCAACCCCTGAGCCATAAACTGCCACAGATTAATTATAGAATTCTCAAAGTGAAAAGGAGCTCAGTGGGACACAATAGAGATATCATTGATACTAACAAGATACTAACAAGAGGGACAAGAGATCTAGGTTCTAAGACTGATTTGGCCACTAACTCACTGTTCAATCTTGAAAAAATGACACCCTTCCATCTAAGGAGGGAAGACATTAACTAGACTATCCATTTTGTTTCTTTCTTTGCATAGTACCTGGTAAATATGATACATGGAAAACAATAGGCACTTAACAAGTAACTCTTTTGAACAAATAAGTGAAACTCCAAAAGTCCATTTTAGTCCTTCACTTTACAGATAAGGACATGGAGGACCAGAATATAAGTTATATAAGGACAAGTCATACAAGAAACTTGTCTAACATCACACAGCAAGTTAGTGATAGTGCTTAGAATAAAAATAAAATCTTTCAAGGCTCAGTACAGGATTTTTGCTTTTTTATCCCCCATCATACCAGTCTTCTCAGCAATACTTCCAATTTTATAAGGTCATAGAATTAAGACTAGAAGGAATCTAAGAGGGCATCTTGTTCAAACCTATTATTAGACAGATAAGGAAATGAAGATCTAGAGAGGTTAATGCATTTGCTCAAAGTTGAACAGGAAATAACTTATGGAAATGGGGTTCAAATTTTGTCTTTAGACTCCAAATCCAGCCCTCATTCCACTATCTTATTTAGTCTCTGGTATTTAATATACTTCATAACATACCTCAGTGACACAATAGAGTGTTTAGCCTGGCATTGGGAAAGCCTCCATCATATCCAGCTTCAGACACTTACAAGCTGTGTGACCTTATTCAAGTTATTTTATGCTTGTCTAGATTTCCTTTACTCTAAAATGGGGATAAAATATCTACCACTTAGGATTATTGTAAGGCTAAAATAAGATCATATTTGTAAAGTGTTTTGCACATTTTAAAGTATTAAAATATGTGCTAGATATTACTCTTATCATTAGATATTTCTCTTTCCTATATCTAAGTTTCTTAGTGGAGAAAATCTTCATTCTCTTCCTTTCTTTTTCCTTGTTCATCTATGAAAATATATCATTTATTCAAAAACATTTAACATGTTCAAAAACATCTATTTCCAGGACATAGTGCTAGTCCCCAAGGTGAGAACTCATCCTCCTCTCCACCCAGCTTTTCTTTTTTTTTTTTTTTTTTAGACATTCTCAGATAAGCCTTCTATGATATGAAAATCTATTTAAAATGTCTCCTTGAGAGTCCTGTGAGCATTTTGCTTGACACTAGCCCCATCAGATTTATTTAACGAGTTTCAGAGACTGTTTGTCTTATGACTATAATAACAGAAGCTCTGCCAGGGAAGCCATTAAACTTAGAGCTACTCAATGACCCATGTCTCTCACTGGACTCTATCACCTAGCTTCCAGACAAGACAAAATTCAAGGAGCAAAGTCTTTATTTTTTATGTAGTTAGTTGTTTCTCTTTACTGATCTAATATAGCAAAGGGAAACAAGCTATATTATCTTTCTATTCTTTTAAATTATATTAGAAAGTGAATTTTCTTTAGATTGAAAAGACATTTCCATTTCACAGATAGGAAAAACTGAGGATAATGCTTTGTCAGGGTCACTATCTGGAGAAATATATCTAAGTTATATATAACTTTTATTCTTAGACTTACTCCTTATTTTTTCCCCAGTGGAATCTTTCTTAACATCACCCGCTAAAGTCAGATTATCTAACAATGACAACTTGGTTTTTGAAGGAAGTGAAAGGCAGTGATTTTAGCAAACCTATGAGAAAACATAGCAAAAAGATTGTTGATTGAATCTTGATGGTGGAGATCTCATCAAATAATCAACCTAAATTTACCATGGCTGGTAAGAGCTTAATAAATGTTTTATCTCTTTTCTAAGTACCAGGTACAATACTATGCCCAGGAAATGTAAATACAAATATAAATATGAAGAATGAAACAACTCATACTGACAAAATACCTGTACTCAAATACAAGCTCTTACAACAATGATCTATCATTACTATAGCCTCTGAAAATGGACACTCAACTCTCAATTATAATAACTCATACAAATAACGCTTTAAGGTTTACAAGACATTTTCTTCAAAATAACCTGAGATAGCTAGTAGAAACATCCAATTTTACAGATGACAGGACTAAAGATTAGTGACATGCTGATGGTCACTCAGCTAGTAAGTATTCTTGCAATATTCGAACCAAGAATCTTATGAAACTACAACTAGTTCTCCCTCTCCCTCTTCCCCTTTTCTCTTCTCCCCTCCCTCCTTTTCTCTGTCTCTGTCTCCATCTCTCTTTCTGTCTCTCTGTCTGTCTGTCTCTCTCTCATATCACCATTTTCCCCTCTAACTTTCCTAAAGGAACAAAGTTAAGCTGTGGATTATAAAGAATGGTGGTTAATTTTTTAAAAAAATTATTCATGTTTAGCATTGGAATGAATAATGGCAACATCTCGTTTATCTGACACTTTGGGGGAATGAGATGTTCTGCATAAGTGAATACCTGAATCTCATAGCTTTAAGCAACAATGTTTTATTGTTCACTTTATCCCTTTTTATAGACTTTCGTTTTCTATAAGGCATTAAAGACTTCCTTCACTTCATAAGAGACTGTGATGAATAGAATTTAAGCTTTTCTCAGTGATACTATTATACAGTTATATATAATTTATATAACACACAACAGCTTATATATGTGTATGCATGTGTGTGTGTGTGTGTGTGTGTGTGTGTGTGTGTGTGTGTATGTTTGGCCAGCTGAGGCCCCAAGGGCTGTTAAAAACAAAAAAAAAAAAACCTATTCCTTTCCTTTACTTGGTATCACAATTGTCAATAGGGAAAACTAACTCTCCAATTCTTACATTTATTCACTCTTCAAACACATTCCAATTCCTCTGGGAAATGTTGCTTCATGTATAGTTACAAATTATTCAAATGGTTTTGAGCTCAAAGTGTAAGGGTTCTTCCCAGCAAGGAGAAAAGTAAACAAGTTATTTAACATACAAACATTAATCAGATAGGAAAAAATAGTATATTCCTGTACAGAAAATGGAAAGCTGAAATATAAAGAATCACAGAAAGATTAGAACAAAATCCACAATTACTGCTTCAAACAATTAGAAGGAGGATTTTTAAGCCCAGTTAAAACATCAATAGTTTTTACAAGGATACTAATTTAGCAGTTCACATTTCATCTTTACTGAATATGATCTGATCAGTCACCAAAGGGTAACTTATGGGAGCCTCTTTTTTTGAAACCAAATTCTTTCTTTATCACAAGCCTCATTCTTCTACTCCTGATACAACTACAACTGGTACAGGAAGGCCTTCCTTTTCACTCACTCTCAAATGTCTTCAGAATCCCATTAAAGTTCATAACGTTGAAGCTAGATTGAAGTAAGCAAAAATGGGAGAAGGAAGCTCAGGCCTTTGGTAGAAGGCTGACTAGTTCAATTCACATTCTATGTGAGGATCAGGGCCCCAAGGAGCATGGCCCTGCCACAAATCTGATATGGGAAGGACATTTCTTTTCTCTCTATCCCCTCCATTTCCAAATTGGAGTCATATCTTATCTTTTTGAATACCTACTCCAAGTCAGCAGCTTTTCTGGCTCCCTAGACAACTTGGGAGACTAAATCCATAGATGAGTCATATATAACCAGAAGCAGACAAAAGATTTCTGTAGCTGCTCAAATTTATCCATGTTCCTCCAGAGGCAGGCAAAGAAGTAGGTAGTTTTAATACATACACACTACATATGTATGTAATTATGTCCTCAGAGACCATTGAGGTAGATTCAGGCTACTAATAGTTTTTTAAAATACTTTTGCCTATTTTTTTCAAATTATTGTTATCAGTCCCTTTGAGATTCATTTGTCTACTATATTAACCCTGGAAATTTGAGTCCCCAGAGAGTTAGCTGCTACTATTTTCAGGGTTCTAGGAGGGATTCTGTAGTGACTATCTACTTCTCTAGCTCATAACACTCCACCAAGTGTGTTTATTTACTTCTTTAGCACAGTTACTTATGACATTGCATATTAAGAGCAAAATTTACAAAGCCTTTTCCCCATCACCAAAGACACTCTCTGTTCTACAAATATACCCAGTCCAGAAAAAAAAAAAAAAAAAAAAAAAGGAATAATAAGCAAAAATCAAGGAGGGAAAGAAAATAACACGTGGAAGAAAAACATGTGGCTAAAGCAGCTCATAGCTCCAGAGTCATAGGTCTTCAGTGTCTTTTCGCCCTTTACAGCTTTCTCAGACATTCATCATGGGACACAGAGGAAGTAATGGATAAGTCAATCAACCAGTTTTTATTAAGTGCCTACTCTTGTGGCATCTGGTACTAAATAATACTCTCCTGTTTTACTGGTCTAGCTCTTCATAGCACACAACAGAAATTGTGAGAGAACTAAGGGACCAGAAGATCAACTAGACTTTTTCTTCTTGTGGTGTATTGCCTTGAGTGGACATTCGATAAACTGCCCAGCCGAGACAAACAGGTTCCTTGAAGGCTGTGCTGGCTTCTTAGAAGTCTTGGCTACTTCTGGACTGTTTGAGACACTTGACAGAAAAGGCCAGTAGCTTCTAGGTGGCTGCTCCCAGGCTGAGCTGGGAAGATGGCTTTACCACTAACCCCTTCCCATCACATAGTGTCTCTGATGGACATAACAATTCAGTGATCTCCTGGATATTTTTACTTGCTAATAGTCACCCATAGTCTCTTCCTCCTTCAGTCACAGACAGTGCTAAGTGGTGCTACAGAATGAGCATAAGGAGAATTAGCTTAAGAGAAACTTTTTTTTTCCTTTGAAGGTTAAGTAGCACAATGCAAATTCAGACTCCAACACTATCTGTAAGACACCAGGAAAATCCAGTTAACCTCTCTTTGCTTTAGTTTCTTCAATGACAAAATGGAGATAATAACAGCCTTTATAGCATAATTATGAGAATTGAATGACATATTTATAATATTTTGCCTGACACATAGTAGGTGTGCCTGGTACATAGTATACTATATAAATGCTTATTCACCCTGTTAGTTCCTCACATCTAATGTTAGTTTTCTCTTACCAGCCAGAGTTGTGACAAGTCTCCTCCTATTTGACAAATCCTTCTGGGTTCAAAAGAACCTAGTTTAAAAACTTCTTGTCTCTTCACTGGATGATTACTTTCAGTTCAGTCATTTACAACTTCCCATAATCCTTAAACAATATTATGCAAATGAGGGACAAAATTGTCAGTGCAATCTTTGCCCTGGAGGCAAGTTCCCTGTCTCTGAGGAGGTGTGTTCATATGCACCTGAAAACCCTCACCCTTTTTAGTAAAGTCTATTTTGTTTTTGAAGATTTCACTTTAAATGTCTCTGTCTTTCAACTCTAATGCACACAACTTCAGCTTTGCTTACACTCTTCCCACAGCAAGAAATTTGCCATCCCTAAAAATAAACTTGAGAGACACTAGGAAATCTGTGGGTATGTCAGAATTTTGTATTTCACATACTTCACATAGTTAACACAGGTTCAATAAGGAAAGTCAATGTACTTTAAGCATGACCTATAATGTATACAATCATATATCACACATAAAAGAGTTTTATGCAATAGTTAAATGTGTAAATCCTATGAACAGGTAGCAATAATGCATTTAGGGAAGTATTTATCACATACCACTATGGATATCAAAAACACCCATACACACACACACACACACACACACACATACACAGAGAGAGAGAGAGAGAAGATTATTTATATATTATGTAATATATTTATATAATATAATACCATGAATTATTACTATATACTATATAATACTATAGCAATAATTCATGGAGTAATACAACACATAACAATAACAATATATAACATTTTGCAGTGGCCTATATTCCATATAATTCATTAATGAATTTCATCAGACTTTATGAGTAATCATTTCCCCATCTCTCCTATTGGATTTTAAGTAAACCTAGTTACCAGCCAGATAGAGTCTCTGCAAAGACCTCTTGAGTTTCTGTATAGTTCACATTAGCTATCAATTTCTTCTGGATGTACTCAACAACTAGGTTACTTTGACTTTGAGTTGTCTTAAGGTTCCATTCTTTCTCTTTAGTTAAAGAAGAGTTCTTGTTTCTTTTAGATATACAATTGAATTATAACTCTTTAGAGGGTACATATTCCAAATTTCATTCTCATTAGAATCACCTATTGAACTGAGCTCTTACCTGCTCTGTTAGCATTATCATCATCATCCTCATCATAGCTAATATTTACATACACTTAAAATGTGCCAGGCACTATGCTAAATGCTTTACAAGTATTATCTCATCTGTTAGGTGGGCCCTTCTTAGTGTCAACTTAACTGGCTATCCATCATTAATGTCTCCTGGCTTATGAGGTGCTCACTAGCTATTTACAAAGAAAGTAATAAAAGCTCCTATCCATTGACTTTGTAGGACCCCGTTCATTCTCAGAGGTTAATTTACAAATGTTAGCAAGTCACATTTGTAAATACAACTACAGTATTGTTATTGTTGGTATTGGACATGTGAACTAAAAATGTTCCATACTGACTGTACTGAGATCTCAAGTTTCCCAGTATATTGAGCACTTTTTGAAATGCTGAAACTGCAGATCTCCCTACGGTTGGTAAAGTATGATTCTAAATTTCTTGATTCTTGCCAAAGCTAACATTTCCATAAGCAGTTTTCTTCCAAAGTCTTTGCCTTGATAAGAGTGAATTCTGGCTAGGAAGTCATATATTATGAAGTCTACTTCCCATAACACTTTAAGAATAATACTAGCTTTCAAGTTCTTGGTTTGTGTTTATGTTTATGCATACCAAGTGAAATGTGCATTCTCTGCTAGAATATGGTTCACGTTCTTTCTGTCTCCATTCAGAACCCAAAAGATAATGCATACAAGTTCCAACAACTACCTAATTAGGACTTTTGCTCTCCAAAAACACCACAGAAGTTAGTGATGCTTTCCAAAGGGAAGGAGGAAAAGATGGAAGGGAGCAGAGATAGAGGGATAAAGGGACTTAATATAGACTTCAGGGAGTAGAGCCAAGATGGTGGAGTAAAGCCAGGAAGCTGCTCCAGTATCCCAATTTCCCTCAAAAACCACATGAAACCAAGCTTCTGAACAGAGTCTGAAGGAATGAAACTACTCTCCAGATCAAGATACAGTAGAAAAACTTCAAAAAGGCTCTGTCTCACTGGGGTGGAAAGGGTGTTCAGCCCAGCTCATATAGACTCTGGGAAAACCAGTGAGAGGGACTTAAGCACAGCAAATCAGCAACTGAGACCTTTGGTCCTGGCTCAGTAGGTGAGTAAATCAGTGGGGCAGTTTCCAATCCCAGCTCAAAAGGCAAACTCTGGGAAACCAAGTTGTTTCCTGAACAGAGCAGTCAAAACTACCCTCTCTAAACACAAGGGGCCAGATCTCAAAGCTAAGGCTTAGAGCTGAACAGGACACTTGGAACCATGCAATCTTTACCCCAGGAACAGAGCTCCACCTTAAAAGTTAAAAAAAAGAGGAAATATCAAAAGAAAAGAAATTGAACAAGAAACAGAAAAGAACCTTGACCTTAGAAAGCTACTATGCTCATAGGGCAGACCACAACATAAAAGTCAGACAAGGATAGAATGCCCACAGAAGAAATCTGAAAGAGTGATATAAATTGGTCTCAAGCCCAAATAGGCTTCTTGGAAATGCTCATAAAAGACTTTAAAAGGCAAATAAAAGAGGTAGCAGAAAAGGAATGAGAGGTATGCATGAGAGAGTCAACAGTTTGAAAAAGGAAGGAAAAAATTGTCCAAAGAAGATAACTCCTTAAACAACAAAATAAATTAAGTTGAAAAAGAATTAAAAAGCTAACTGAAGAAAATCACACATTTAAAAAAGGTAAGAAAAAGGGGAGGGTGGTAGGAAATAAGGTGGTAGGTGGGATGGGTAAAAAAAAACAACCCTAAGGTCAGAATAGAAAGAGAGAACAAAAGTATATACAGAGAAGAAAAATAAGATTGAGGGAAATACAGAATTGGTCATCTTAACTGTTAATGTAAATGGGATGAACTCTCCCATAGAATGGAAGCAAATAGCAGAGTGGATTAAAAAAACAGAATCCCACAATATGTTATTTACAAGAAACATATTTGCCACAGAATTCGCATAGAGAGTAAAGCTAAAAAGCTAGAACAGAATTTATTATGTTTCAGCTGAAGCAGGGGTGGCAACTCTGATCTCAAATAAAGCAAAAGTAAAAATATCTTATTAAAAAGAGATAAGGAGGGAAAGTATATCTTCTTTTTTGTATTTTTAAAAAAAATTATCAAAGCTTTTTAGGGAATGAGGGAGGGAAGGGAAAATAATAAAGAGACTTGAGAAAAGAAAGGGAGAGATGAGGAAAGGGAGAGATTTTTATCAAAGCTTTTTATTTACAAAGCATATGCATGGGTAATTTTTCTAACATTGACCCTTGAGTAACCTTTTGTTCCAAATTTTCCCCTCCTTCCTCCCACCTCCTCCCCTAGCTGACAGGTAGTCCAATACATGTTGAATACTGTTGAACTACTTGTTAGATCCAATGTATGTATACATATTTATACAGTTATCTTGTTGCACAAGAAAAATCAGATCAAGAAGAAAGAAAAAGAAAAACAGAAAGAAAACAAAATGCAAGCAAAAAACACAGAGAGAGTGAAAATGCTATATTGTGTTTCACACTCTGTTCCCATAGTTGTCTCTCTGGGTGTAGATGCCTCTCTTCATCATTGCACAAGTAGAACTGGTTTGAATTATCTCAATGTTGAAGAGAGCCCTGTCCATCAGAACTGATCATCATATAGTCTTGTTTTTGCCAGGTATAATTATCTCCTGGTTCTGCTCATTTCACTTTGCATCAGTTCATATAGGTCTCTCCAAACCTCTCTGAAATCATCCTGCTGATTATTTCTTACAGAACAATAATATTCCATAGCATTTACATACCATAATTTATTCAGCCATTCTCCAATTGATGGACATCCACTCAGTTTCCAGTTTCTTGCCACTACAAAAAGGGCTGCAACAAACATTTTTGCACTCGTGGGTCCCTTTCCCTCCTTTAGGATCTCTTTGGGATATAATTCCAGTAGGAACACTGCTGGATCAAGGGGTATGCACAGTTTGATAACTGCGCTTCAGAATGGTTGGATCCATTCACAGTTTCACCAATAATGTATCAGTGTCCCAGTTTTCCCACATCCCTTCCAACATTTGTCATTATCCTTTTCTGTCATCTTAGCCAATCTGACAAGTATGTGGTGATATCTCAGAGTTGTCTTAATTTGCATTTCTCTGATCAATAGTGATTTGAAGCACCATTTCATGTGACTACAAATAGTTTCAATTTCTTCATCTGAAAATTGTGTGTTCATATCCTTTGACCATTTATCAATTGGAAAATGGTTCAAACTATTATAAATTTGAGTCAATTCTCTATATATTTTAGAAAGAGGCCTTTATCAGATCCTTTGGATGTAAAAATGTTTTCCTAGTTTTACTGCTTCCCTGCTAATCTTGTATGCGTTAGTTTTGTTTTTACAAACCTGTTTAACTTAATATAATCAAAATTATCTATTTTATGATCAATAATGATTTCTTGTTCTTCTCTGGTCACGAATTCCTTCCTCCTCCACAAATTTGAGAAGGAAACTATCCTATGCTCTTCTAATTTGTTTATAATATCATTCTTTATGTCCAGATCATGAACCCATTTCGACCTTATTTTGGTATATGGTATTAGGTGGGGAAAGTATATCTTGATAAAAGGTATAGTAAATAATGAAGAAGTAATGATATTAGATGTGTGTACACAAAGTGGTAGAGCAGCTAAATTTGTAGCAAAGATTTTAAGGCAATTACCAGAAGAAATAGACAGCAAAACTATTCTAGTGGGGGACCTCAACTTTTCCCTCACAGAATCAGACAAATCTAATCATAAAATAAAAGAGAAAGAAACTGCGGAAGTTAACAGGATCCTAGGAAACCCAGATATGATGGCTCTCTCAAGAAAATTGAATAGGGACAGAAAGGAATACACCTTTTCCTTGGTAGTATATGGCACCTACACAAAAATTGACCAAAAAACATCACAACTGAATGCAAAAAGGCAAAAATAGTAAATGCTTCCTTTTCAGACCACAGTGCAATAAAATTATATTCAATAAAGGGCCAGGGAAAGATAGACTAAAAACCAATTGGAAATTAAATAATCTAATTCTAAAGAATGAGTAGTTCACACAACAAATTACAGAAACAATATATAAGTTCATCCAAGAAAATCACAATAATGAGAAAACATATCAAAACCCATGGGGATAGCAATTCTTAGGGGAAATTTTATATCTCTAAATATCTTCATAAATAAAACAGAGAAGGAGAAGATCAATGAATTAGGCTTGCAACTTAAAAAAGCTAAAAAATAAAAAAAGAACAAATTAAAAACCTCCAATTAAATACCAAATTAGATATTTTGAAACTCAAAGGAAATATCAATAAAATAGAAACTAAGAAAACTATTGAACTACTAAACAAAACTAAGAGTTGTTTCATGAAAAAAACTAACAAAATCGATAAACTCTTGATTAATTTGATGAGAAAAGGGAAAGAAAAAAACCAAATCACCAGCACCAAAAATTAAAGGGGTAAACTTTAAATGAAATGAAATGTTTCATCAATGAAAAAGAAATTAAAGCAATAATTAGAAGCTATTTTGCCCAACTCCGTGGCAGCAAGTCTGACAATCTAGCTGAAATGGATGGCTATTTACAAAAATATAAATGGCCCAGCTTAACAAAAGAGGAAATAAATTACTTAGTCCTATTTTAGAAAAAGAAACGGAACAAGTCATTAGTGAATTCCCTAAGAAAAAATCTCCAAGGCCAGATGGATTTGCAAGTGAATTTTACCAAACATTTTAAGAACAATTAATTCCAATACTATGCAAACTTTTTTAAAAAGTAGATAAAGAAGGAGTCCTGTAAATTCCTTCTGTGATACAAATATGGCACTGATACCTAAACCTGAAAGAGACAAAACAGAAAAAGAAAATTACAGATCAATCTCCTTAATGAATATTGATGCAAAAAAATTTAAATAAAATATTAGCAAAGAGATTACAGCAATTTATCACCAGGATAATACACTATGACCAAGGAAGAATGCAGAACTGGTTCAATATCAGGAAAACTATAACCATAATTGACCATATCAATAATAAAACCAACAGAAACCCCCCCCAAAAAAAGCTTTTGACAAAATATAGTCACCATTCCTATTAAAAATACTAGAGAGCACAGGGATGACGGGAGCTTTCCTTAAAATAATAAGCACTATCTATCTAAAACTTACATCAAGCCTTATTTGTAATGGAGAGAAACTGGCTACATTCTCAATAAAATCAGGACTGAAAGAAGGATACCCATTATCAGCTATATTATTCAACATTGTACTGGAAATGATGGCTTAATAAGAAAAGAAAAAGAAATTAACAGAATTAGAATAGGGAATGAGGAAATAAAACTATTACTCTTTGCAAATGATATGATCATATACTTAGGGAATTCTAGAAAAATCATCCAAAAACCTACTGGAAACAATTCATAGAAATTGGAAACAATTTAGCAAAGTTGCAGGATATAAAATAAACCCACACAAAGTATTAGCAGTTTTGTATGTTATTGACAAAGCCCATCAGCAAGAGATAGAAAGAGAAATTCCATTTAAAATTCCTTGAGGGTCTACCTGACAAGACAATCCCAAGAACTATATGAACACGATTACAAAATGTTTCTCACACAAATAAAATCAGATCTAAACAACTGAAAAATTATCTATTGTTCATGACTAGGCTGAGCTAATAAAATTAAAATGACAATTCTATCTAAATTGGTTTAGTTGTTCATGCTGTACTAATCAAACTGCCAAAACGTTATTTTATAGAACTAAAAAAAAAATAACAAAATTCATCTGGAAGAACAAAAGTTCAAGAATATCAAGGGAATTAATGAAAAAAATACCAAAGATGGTGGCTTAGCAGTACCAAACTTAAAACTATGTAATAAAACAGTTGTCATCAAAACCATATGGTACTGGCTAAGAAATAAAGTGATGGATTAGTGGAATAGATTAGACACACATGACACAATAATCAACTCTTATAGCAATCTATACTTGATAAATTCCCAAACTCTAACTTCTGGAATAAGAGCTCACTTTTTAATAAAAATTGCTGGGAAAACTGCAAAATAATATATCAGAAACTCAGCATAGATTTATATCTCACACCCTATACCAAAATAAGGTAAAAATGTATACATAATTTGGAATTAAAGGATGATGCCATAAACAAATTAGGAGAACAAAGAATAATTTACCTATCAGATCTTTAAAGAAGGGAGGAATTTATGAGCAAACAAGAACTAAAAGAACAAAATTAAAAGCAAAATGGACAACTATGATTACATTAAATTAAAAAGGTTTTGCACAAACAAAGCCAACAGAAACAAGATTAAAAGTAAAGTACAAAGCTGGAGAAAAAATCTTTCCAGCCAATATTTCTAATAAAGGTCTCATTTCTAAAATACATAAAGAACTGTGTTAAATGTATAAGAATACAGGTCATTCCCCAATTAATAAATAGTCAATATGAACAGACAATTTTCAGATGATGAATTTAAAGCCATTTATAGTTGTATGACAAAAGATGCACTAAATAAACTATTGATTAGAGAAATGTAAATTGAAACAACTCTGAGGTATTACCTCACACCTCACAGATTGGCTAAATTGACAGGAGAGCATAATGATAAATGTTGGAGGGACTATGGGAAAACTGAGACATTAATACATTGTTGGTGGAGTTGTGAAATGATCCAACCATTCTGGAGAGCAATCTGGAGCTATGCCTAAAGGACTATAAAATTGTGACCCTTTGACCCAGCAGTGCCATTACTGAGTCTGTATCCCAAAGAAATCATAAAGAAGGGGAAAGGACCCATATGTGCAAAAATGTTTGTAGCAGCTCGTTTTGTGATAGCAAAGAATTGGAAAAGGAGTAGATCATCAATTGGGGAATAGCTAAACAAGTTTTGATACATGAAGATAATGGAATGTTATTGTTCTATAAAAATGATGAACAAGCTGATTCTATATAGAAAGGCTTAGAAAAAGTTGCATGAACTGATGCTGAGAGAAGCAAGCAGGACCAGAAATACATTGTACACAATGAACACAATGTTGTACACAATAACACAAATTGTACACAATAACAGCAAGAATGTATGATGATCAACTATGAAAGACTTGGTTCCTCTCAATGGTTCAGTGAACCAAAGTAATTGCAATAGTCTTTGGACACAATGCCATCTATATCCAGAAAGAGAACTAAGGATACTGAATGTACATCAACACATGCTATGTTCACTTCTTTTTTTGTTTGTTTGTTTTTTTATTTCTCTCATGTTTTTTCCCTTTTGTTCTGATTTTACTCTACCAATATGATTCATAAAGTAATGTGTGTTAAAAACAAATAAACATACTAGAAAAAACAATTATAATGTGCTAGATATTATGCTAAGTGTTTTATAAATGTTATACCTTTTGATGCTTACAGCACCTCTGGGAGATAACTGCTATCATCCCCATTTTATAGTTGAGGAAACTGAGGCAGATGCCCAGGATCATACAGCTACTGAATACCTGTCATTTCAACTCAGGGCTTCCTCACTTTAAGCTTAGATTTATGTCTACCATGTTACTTAGTTGTCTTTGGACACATTGAACATAAACAGCCAGTATGTTTATACTGTCTATAAACATGTAGACTATGTCTATCATTAGATATGATATCTACGTCTATCATTACAGCCAGTAAAATCTATTTCTCATTAATTCAAGAATTATCCCACAGCCCAGATTTTGAAATACATCATGCAACATTCTCATGGCCACCACACAAAATGCATAAGGGAGCGTGCTTCACTTGCTTTCTGGTACCATGTCTAAAGTCATTTATGGTCTGGTGCAGCATTGCATTGTACAGTTCCAATCTTCACCATTGTCTTGATAATAAGGTCCCCATCAAGGAACAAAAGCTTCTGAGGATCATCAGCCCCTCACCTTGCTTCTTGTAGTACTTTTCCTGTTTCTTCATCATGTATCTGTTATGATCTTCAATTATTGACAGACAACCAAGGCAAAGAAAACAAAAATCTAAATTAGACTGGTAGTATACCTTTGGGTAGAAGTCCCAAGGCTATAGTAGCATTGGCATTTGATTATTAACTTGAAGTTTGTTTCCACACTTTCTGTCAATGGTACCTCAATTCTTATCTACTCATATTGGATTTGACTACTCCATATACCGTCTTCTCCAACCTTATAGCTTTCTTTTCTATATTGTTTCCAATGTTAGATTGTGAGCTCCTCAAAGGCAAGAACTGTTTTTCTTTTTCACATTTCCATTTCCATGGCTTAACACAGTCAGAACTTAATAAATGTTTATTGGCTAAAAAATATTTATTGACATTGCTCTGATTTCAGTGTTATAAAGCTCCATTGCAAACCTGGTACCTTCCCATTATTTCATATTGTCCCTCATTCTGTTATGTGTGTGTGCGTGTGTGTGTACATGCATGCATATATGTGTGTATGTGCTTATATATGTACATACATGTGTATATGTGTGTGTGTTTGTTGTTCTTATTCTCAAAAAATACCAAATGACATCACTATGTTAGAGTCAAGTTACAGTATGTCTGACTGTGGCTGATCAGACCAATACAAACTCAGAATGCTCTACCACAGGTCAGGTATAAATAGTAAACATCAAGATTTGGGATGTTTCTAAATTTTCACATCTTATGCTTCTTTTGAGCTACTTCAATTCTGCTTTGCTCAAAGAACACAGCACCTTTTCTGATGAGGGCACGCTATACTGGATGATCCCATGGCAATGTCTCCTATATCATATAATCAATTCCAAATTTTTAAGAGAGGTCTTGAGAGTGTGCTTGTATTGCTTTTTCTGACCACTTTGTGAGTGCTTGCTCTGTGTGAGTTCTCCATAAAAATAGTCTTTTTGGCAAGCGTATATTTGGCATTCAAACAATGTGACCAGCCCATCAGAGCACTCTGCAGTAGAGTTTGAATACTTGGCAGTTTTGTTCAAGAAAGAACCTGAGCTCCTAGTGTCTTATCCTGCCAGGTGATCTTCAGAATCTTCTCAAAACAATTCATATGGAAGCAATTCAGTTTTCCAACATGATGCTGGTAGACTGTCCAAGTTTCCAAATGAGGTCAGCATGACAGTTCTGTAAATCTTCACTTTGATAGTTTAATACTTCTTCTCTCCCATTCTCCTTTGGATTCTTCTAAACACTGAGTCAGCTCTGGTAATGCATGCATTAACCTTATTATCAGTGTGTACATCCCTGGAAAGTATTCTGCCAAGGTAAATAAACTTATTCACAGCATTCAGAGTTTCTCCAGTTACTGTAACCAATTGTTCTACATATAAATGATATGGTTCTGGCTAATGGAATATCTATGTTTTCTTGGTGCCAATTGCTAGACCAAAATTAGCACATTCAACAGAGAACTGATCCATATATTATTGCATCTCGGCTTCAGAGGGGGCCTTGAGTGCAGAATTGTCTGCAAACAAAAAAACCATACACCAACACTCCCTCCACTTTAGACTTGACGCAACCTTTTCAAGTTGAAAATTTTATCATTGAAAGGGACCCGTATGTGCAAAAATGTTTGTGGCAGCCCTTTTTGTCGTGGCTAGAAACTGGAAACTGAGTGGATGCCCATCATTTGGAGAATGGCTGAATAAGTTATGGTATATGAATATTATGGAATATTATTGTTCTATAAGAAACAATCAGCAGGATGATTTCAGAGAGGCCTGGAGAGACTTACATGAACTGATGCTGAGTGAAATGAGCAAACCAGGAGATCATTATATACTTCAACAACAACACTATATGATGACCAATTCTGATGGACATGACTCTCTTCAACAATGAGATGATTCAAACTAGTTCCAATTGTTCAGTAATGAAGAGAGCCATCTACAAATGGCTACAGATACAGCCAGAGAGAGGACTATGGGAACTGAGTGTGGACCACAACATAGCATTTTTACTCTTTCTGTTATTGTTTGCTTGCATTTTTGTTTTCCTTCTTAGGTTGTTTTATTTTTTTTTCTTTTCTAAATCCTATTTTTCTTGTGCAGCAAAATCAGTATAAATATGTATACATATATTGGATTTAACATATATTTTAACATATTTAACATGTACTGGGGGGAAGGAGGGGAAAATTTGGAACAAAAGGTTTTGCAAGGGTCAATGATGAAAAATTACCCATGCATATGTTTTGTAAATAAAAAGCTATAATAATAAAAGAGATAAGGAAGGGGGGGAAAGAATTTACCATTGGTGTGGTGGCTGACCTTAATGCTGTGTTTCATTTCATTGAAGGTATTTGACAACATGAGTGAAATCCTAGAGTATGAAGGGAATTCAGAACTTCAGAAACTATCTAGTTCAATGAAGAATTCCATCTACAACATTCAGGACTCTCCCAAATGGAGGATCCCCATCAGGAGATTGGTTAAATGCACTATAATGGGTTTCCTGATTAGTGGTCAGCCCTGTGCCATTTACCACATGAGCACAAAAGATCTTATCAAAGCCATCAAACTTGGTAGCTTTATATGTTCACAATTCCAAGCTCTACAATTTATGGCATATTGTGGAAGTATCCCCCACCACTTGCCTATCAAACCATGACATCACAGCAACAGACCCACCTATCATAAGGATGTAGTAAGTTAATCCTCCTACAGAAAAATTTACAAAAAGGAAAAGGCAGTCTTTAAAAAGGGGGAAGAGGAGGTTGTCTAATCAACTGAATCTAATTAAGCGAAGGTAAATTGCTAAGGAGATTGCTCATAGCTCTTTATGTACATTGGGAAGGGGGGGAAA
Organism: Sarcophilus harrisii; assembly: GCF_902635505.1. NCBI lineage: Eukaryota > Metazoa > Chordata > Mammalia > Dasyuromorphia > Dasyuridae > Sarcophilus > Sarcophilus harrisii. The sequence continues at coordinate 103,946,928 of NC_045429.1, forward strand.
GGAGAAGCTGTCTCCACAGACTGACAAAGTAGAAAGGATAAAAAAATAGTATTTACTTATTGAATTTGAGGACACTGCTTGACTGAAATTTTTTTTTCAGTGTTTGAAACCTGAATTTTCCTTCATATGTACAGTCAACTCTCAATATGCCCTGCTAATAAAAAAAGGGTGCAGTGGTGCATATAATCCCAAAGAACAGATAATCAAAAGGTCATATGTATTTAGCTTTAGGAGTCTCCATCCATTCATTCAATAAATCCCTTGCTTAATGGTACATAGGTGAAACTGCAGAAAAGCTGGCTATACAGAAAACTTTGGTTAAATGAATCCCATTTCTTCACTAACTGCTGATATAAAATCTGACTTGTGTTTCTCCAGGAAGGAAAAAATAGTTCTCATTATGAGAGCAAAAATAATGCATTAGATTGAGAATAGGTCTCAAATCCAAGAAGACCCAGGCTACAAGTCCTGTCTTTGATTCATTGGTCATAGGACTCTGGCCAAGTTCCTTTCACCTTTCAGTGATCAAGATTCTCAGCTCTTAAACTTCAGAAAAGGTGCTGATTTGCATCAATAAGGAGAATTTCCTATATCAATGAAATCCTTATACTTAGGCAATTCTTATACTCAATTATCCAAATCTTATTGTTATTCCTTCAAATTTTGTCCCATTTCTTACCTAGATTTAAATAACTGAATGGCTATTGCCTCACATAAACTTGAGACTTGAGAAAAATCTTAGCTTATCTCATCATTCTGATCTATGTCTTGACACTAGACTCAGATGACCTGGAGGAGAGAGTGAGGTGAATGACTTTGCAGAGCTCTGTCTCACTTAAATCCAATTCATTTGCAAATCAAGACATCACCCTCTTAATGTCATTTTTCTTTTTTATGAATGAAGGACAAACAACAACTTATCCTTCCAATTAGTCATACAAATCAAGCACTTACTGTAACCCTTGCTTCATAGAGCCAGTTAGATGGGATTCTTCACTCATTGATAAGAATTGATTATCCAGTAACCTATTCCTATGTGAGAGCCAAGAAGAGTTGGTGAGAGCTAGAGAGAAGAGATATCCAGATTTTTTTAGATTCCAATCTTGAGAGAGAAGATGTATTATTATTCCAACTTCTCTTCATGTCTCTGAAAAAAGAGAAATTTCTCTTCCCAGAGAAGGATTCTGGGAAGAAGCCAATATGTAGAAAAGCTGGCAATATCCCTATCCCAGCTTAACTTCAAGGAATTTTTCCCTTGGGAGAGATCTGAGATCTTCTTTTTGTGGAAATGAGTTATCTCACTTCCAAAGAGAGCTCATTCGCTCTGAATTGTCTGGTATATATTTTATATGTATAGTTGTTTTTTTTTTTCCTATTTCTGTTTTGCTGTTAATAAATAAATGGATTTGTTATTTACTATATGTGTTCATTGTGGTGAAAAAGAAGTCAAGACTTGGATGTACAGTTTGGGGTTCTGTTTTCCAATAAGTAATAATCAGGCATATAGTTTTAACCTAAAAATTAATTTCCCTAAGGCAAATAATATTTAAAGAAGCAGATATATATCATTCCAGTTTCATAAGCCCATGTCTCTATGAAAATAGTATGCTGGCTGACCTCTGAAATCAGCCTCCTGATTCCTGTCCCAGCAAGCATCAATGTCTTTTAGAAAAAGGGAGAAAAGGGGATGTTAGGCATGTATCTATTCTTGCCTCCATGCAAGTCTACCTAGACAGATCCTTGTAGTTATACATAATCTACATAAGTAAAAACAACACAACAATTTGTCCAGACCACCCTCTTATATTAGGAATACAATGAACTTCAATACCACTAGACTGACCATTTTGTGATTATATATGTATAAAATAATAACATAATTAATATAATAAATTATACACATGTATATATTTAATATGGTATCTCACAGTACAAAGAAAAGTATAAAATTGTCCTCAGTCTTATGCAGCCTACTTCTGATTCTTCAATGTCAGAGTCAGAGGAGCTAAAAAGGAAGAATGCTAAAAACGATTTTCTATTCATATTATAAAGACATGTTTAACTTAAATGTTGATGTTCAGTAGAAGTGGTACAAAATATCATCAAAGTAACATAGGATTGAAAAAACAATACGGACCAGTTAGGTACTGTAAGAGCAAAGGATAATTATTGCAGTACTTATATGCTACATGTAGTATCAAGAAACCTAGAGCAGAATTCTTAATCTGGGGTATGTGAAGATTTACATATATACACACAGAGAGATGTATACCCATAGATGTACATACACGTGTGTGTATGTATATATAATGTGGTCCTTGTGTGTATACATGCATGTACATAAGTATGCAATGTAACATGCATGTTCATATATGGTTATATGTAGGTAAATGTATATGTACATATATAGAATAATAGATAACATTTATATAGCACCTACTATGTGCCAGGCATTGTGCTATTGTCACGGACAATTATCATCTCATTTGATCTTTAAAACAATCACACAAGGTAGGTACTATTATTATCCAATCAACAGAGGTTATGTCACTTGTCCAGGAGCACAGGGTGAGAAGGAGGGATGCAGTGGGAAAAAGGGAAAGGGAAAGGTACAATGAAAAAATTTTCTTCACATAAAAGAGTCAAGGTGAAGTAAAAAGAACCACTAGATCATTATGTACAGTAATAACAATGTTGTAATGATGAGCAATTGTATAAAACTAGCCTGTTCCAATAGGTACAATAATCCAAGACAATTCCAAAGGACTCATGATGAAATATTGCTGTCCATCTCCAGAGAGGGAGCTGATGAACTCTGAATGCAAATTGAAGTATAATTTTCTCTCTTTATTTTGTTGGGTTTTTTGTGGTTAATTTGGAAATATATTTTATATCATTTTACATGTGTAATTGATATCATTTTGCTTGCCTGTAAAGGGGGGGGGGGGGGGGGGGAGGGAGAGAATTTGGGATTTAAAATTTTAAAATAAAGGAATGCTTACAAATAAACAATAAATTTGAAAAATTATCAACAGCAATAATTTCAGAATAACAACATTTTAAAAGTGAATACCAAAATTCTGTGTGGAGAGAGTGTGCAAGAGAAAGTCTCTTATACTGGTGATTGTGGTATCCAGGGGGGAAAAGATACCAAGAACATGATGACAATTTGCTTCCCAAACCCTAAAAGTTTGAATAGGGCTATTACTATGAATGAATGAATGAATGAATATGTGGTCTAGATGATGAATTTCAGAGAATGAAGAGAATTTCTGTCCTACAAGTGATGTCATACATATATTCATTATTTTGTTTATTTTCCATTTTCTTAAATATATGCAATCAAGCAGAGGAGTAGTCTCAGGAAATGCCAGTGGGTAGCAGTAAGAAGGTTAATGCGAAACACTGGACCAGGATAAAGTGTGAGTCGACAAGATAGATATTCTTGATCCTGAAGAAATCTTAGCACTTCAAAGCCATAATCAAACCCCAGCTGCCTCCTAAGATTCAGGGAGGGGCAAATGTATTAAAAATTTAAAGCTAAAGTGTTAAGAGTAACTGCCAATTGAAGATCAATCAGAAAGGAGGAGGAAAAAGCATCTCTGAAATTTCAGTTACTGGAAGGCTAAGATTCCATTTAGGTATCTCCCTAGATACCTTCTAATTTCATTTATTCCTCTAAGTGGTACCACCATCCACACTATTTTCCACGTTGGAAAACTTGGGGTTTTCTTTGATTTTTTCCTCTCCCAAGCTTCCCATCCATAATTAACAAGTTAGTGAGTCCTTTCAATTCTGCCTCCATGTTATCTGTCTATTCTGGTCCCTGCTCTTTTCTCTCTGCCATTGCCTGACTCACCAGGACTACTGTAATAGACTACTGAGAGTTGTTTTTTTTTTTCCTCTATACTCTCCCTTCTTTAACCAACTTTTATATTGCTATCAGAATAATCTTCCTTATGTAGAAATTTGATCATGTCACTCTTTGTTCAAAAATGTTCAGTGGCTCCCAATGGCCTCTTGAGTAAAGTTCACACTTAGCTGGTGATCTTTCCCAGCCCTCCACAATCTGCCACATGTCCAGCGTTAGCTCTCAGTACTTCCTTCTGCATATTACACTCCAGCCAAAATTAGATATTTTGTTTGCTTCACTCCTCAAATATGTCATTTGACATTTGGGACCTTTACCTATGCCATTGTCTTTGCCTAGACTTTCTCCATTCCTTCTCTTTATCTTCTGAATTCCTGAATACATTAGAAGAAATTAATGGTGTAGTAGATAGAACATTGGTTTGAAGTCAGGAAGATCTGAATTTAAATCTGATCAGACATTTACTAGCAGTATAACCCTGGACAAGTTAGTTAATATCTCTTTGTCACAAATTTCCTGCAAAATGGAGATGCTTAATAATAGCTACTCATAATATCATTGCAAGAATCAAATGAGATAATATTTTTAAATTTCATAGTACAATACCTAGCACATAGTAGATACTGTATAAACAGTTATTCCCTTCCCCTGTTTTCCTATGTTGGTAGAAACTATTCTTCTTGGCATAATCCTCCCAAAGTACTCTGTACTTTATCTCTAAGGACCTTCTAATTTAACATGGTTTATTGTATCTATCTTTGTTATCTTTTGCTTATCTCTCAATGAAACTGTAAGGTCTAAGAAAGGGGGATGGTCTAATTTTTTTTTACTTTCTTCTACAAGTAATATACTGCTCTGCAAACAGTACCAACTTAATAAATATACTAAATGATTACACATGACATTACAGAAAAAATATATCTATCATAAAAGGAGAATAATATAATTATCCTTTTTTTTTCTATTTTACTATCCAGAATTCCTTTTCAAGGAAAACTTCATAGAGTCAATCAATTAAATAACCAGCAAGTATTTATCAAATACCTACTAGATGATGGGCACTACAGCAGATATTTGAAATACAAACATAAATGGGATGGTTTCTGTACTCAAAGAGCTTACAAAGCACCTTCTTCCATTTGTGTCAGCACAAGGCAACTTCTATTTCCTGCTGCCAGCCCAGTCTCCCAAGAGAGATGTAGTCTCTCCAAGAGAGAGAGAGACTCTTGCACTGAGTCCTGTCTCCTGCTGTACCAGGCTTTGAAGGATAAAAAGTGATATCCTCTACTCAACAATGAACATCCTCACATATGATTATGCCCTTCACATCCCAATGATTTTAAACCATAGTCGATCTTACCTTACCATCTGATTCCTCATTCTCATCCTCAATCTTTCCACTTTAAAATTTCAACCCAATTCCACTCAGTTCTTTCACTCTACCATTGGAATGCTTCTTTAATAGGCAACAAACTTTTCTTTATCTAAAAAAGTTTCCTCCTTGTTCCTTCCATCCATTAGCATTTAGCTGAAACCTGGATTCCCTCTGATAATACAATCTCCCTGGTCACCTTTCCAGTACTGACTTCATTCATTCTCCTCAGCTTACTGGTTATGGGAGTTGGAAAACTCCATTATCACTTCTAAGTTGCCTCCCTTCTAGCATCAATCAATAACCCCTCTTCCTTCAATGTCCATGTCATTCTTATCTAGAATCAAAATTCTAATAGATTCTGATAGATCCCCTTCCTTCCTCAATGAGTTCAATACTACAATTTCAATTCTTACTTTCATACTGGGGAGACTTCAACATACATATCAATTATGCAATATACTTCATCCTACTCACCTCCCATGAATATTTTTCCATCTTATATCAGCCACACACAAAAATAGTCTTGATATTACCTTTACCTACCCTTGATATTAACATCACTCATAAATGTACTTCTACCTTTAATAATTTTGAAATACCCTTATCTGACAATAATCGATTGGCTTTTTACCTTTTCTTCTGTCTTCCCTTATAAAACCCTAGTTTTCAACTGCTCCATAACTCCCATCCTTTGGCCCTTCAATTTTCTCCCAGCTCCCCTACACAAGCCACTCTCTTCTCTTCCCATTTTGACTTCTTGATAAATCAATTCAACTCTATGCTATCCTTATCTCTTGACTCCTTATCCCCCTTATATTGCTAATAATACACAACTAAGTCTCAGTCTCAGATTATTCCCAGTGTTTGTTACTTTCACTCCTATACATGTGCTGCTGATCAAAGAAGAAAATCATGCAACCATTCTGATTGTATCCACTACAGATTTGTGTTACATAACCTCAACTAGGCTCTCACTGTGGCTAAATAAATGTTCACACTTCCCTTATCAATTCATTATCCCACTCTCTATGATACCCCTTCCAAACTTTTCTGTTCATCCTCAAATTTTCCCATGACTCCTCCTCTCCTCATTCTCTCAGTTCAGAACCTTACTGCATATTTTACAGAAAAAGTTGAGGCCATTGAGGCCATTGACTGTGAGCTTCTTCATCACCTTCTTCATCACCTATCACTCAAGCACCTGCTGTCACTATCTCCTCATTCACCCCTGTCTCACCAAGACAAATCCTTCTGCCTGTGCAAGTGATCTCATTCCATCCTGTCTCTTCCAGCAGATTGTCCCCTCTATCATCCCTACTCCCTCACTTATCTTCAGTCCTTGCCTGTCTAACGGTTCATTTCCTACTATCTACAAACATGCCTATGTCTCTCCCATCCTGGAAAAAAAGCCTCACTTGATCATTCCATCCTCACCAAGTTATCTCTAACCAAACTCCACAAAAAGACCACCTACGAGTGCCTCAGTTTCTCTCTTTTAAGTCTCCTCTTAACCCCTTACAACCTGTCTTCTAATCTTACCATTCCATCAAAACTGCTTTCTCCAAAGATACTACTGAGAATTGCCAAATCCAATGACCTATACTCATCTATGCTACTTGATTTCTTAATTTCATAAGTTCCCATCTCTCTGTTGATGATGCTCAAATTTACCTAACTCTGTTGACCTGCAATCTTTTATCTTTAACTGTCTTTCAGACATCTCAAACTGAATATCCAGCACACAATTCATATCCAAAACAGAACTCATTATTTTCCCCCTAAACCCTGACAATTTCTTATATACAGGGCAATACCATCCATTCAGTCCCTCAGACCCACAACCTAGGAGTCATCCTGGATTCTTTACTGTCTTTCACCCCTGGTGCATATCCAATTTGTTGTCAGGGCTTCTCAATTTCACCTTTGAATCATCTCTCATTTACACTGCCTTCTCTCCTCTGACATTCCTACCTCTCTCATGTGAACTCTCATCACTTCATACCTGGACCTTTGCAACAGCCTTCTGCTGAGTCTGCCTGTCTCAAATTTCTCTCCTCACTTCAATCCATTCCCCATCTTCTAAAATGATTTCTTAAAATCATATATCTGATCATTTCATCTCCCTACTCAATAAACCCCAAAAGTTTTCTGTTGCTGCTAGCATAAATACAAAATGCTCTGTCTGATATTCAGAGTGCTTCATAACCTAGTCCCCTCCTACCTTTCCAGTTATCTTGCATCTTACTGCCAGACATGCATTCTTAGCTCCAACAAACCAGCCCCTTGGCTGTTCCAGGAACAAGATACTCCATTTCTTAGTGTTCTTTCCCACCTCCAACCTGACTACTGACTTCCCTGGCTTTCTTTTAAGTCCCAGTTAAAATCCCACTTTCTATAGGAATCCTTTTTAATCCTGCTTAATTCAGTGCCTTCCTTCTGTTAATTATTCCCTATTTATTCCATGAGTATATAATTCATTGTGAAGATATTTGCTTGTATGTAGTCTTCCCTATTGGATTGTAGGTTTCTTGAGGGCAAAGACTGACTATCTTTTGCCTTTTTTGTATCCCCAATGCTTAGCATAGTGCCTGGCACTTATAGTGCTTAATAAATATTTATTGAATTTCTGATGTTCTAAAATTGGAAAGAACTTTATATGTAATGTATTTCAACACCCTCTTCCTTTATTGTTGAGGAAATAGTCTAGAGAGATCAAACCAGCACTGGAACTTGCAACCGAATCTTCTGACTATAAATTCACTAGTTTTCCTTTAGAGTCATCAGTCCTCATTTTAGATTACACTAGTCTGTGGAGTCTTTATCTTTCAAACCCCCCAAAGGTAAATTTTCCTTAGGTCACACAGGTAGCTGATGGCAAAGTCAAGTCATCTGAATTCAAATTAAACACTTCATATAAATTATACTAAATCTTACTCTCTGGTAAAGATAGATAGATAGATAATAGATAGATAGATAGATAGATAGATAGATGATAGATAGATAGATGATAGATAGATAGATAGATGATAGATAGATAGATAGATGATAGATAGATGATAGATACATAGATAGAATTTGTGAATTCAGTTCAAATGGGATTTCTATGTCTGGGGGTTGAGGGTATGGATCTATACACATTACTGAACATGAACTGCCAGCAGGCTTTCTGTTTACCTGCTGTTGCACAAGAAATCACCATCCTCTAGCAAGAAGAAATCTGCAAGCCAGTCACATTCATCACCAAGGAATGCACTAGATTTTGTGCTACGGTGGTGTTTGGTGGCTTGTTTTAATTAGGGAGCAGGAAATTGATCAGCCTTCGCAGACTGAGCATGGTTTCTGATTCGGGCTTGGGTTTCCTTCTCCACCATTTTCAGGATTAATTTCTACAATTCTGTAGCTGCATCAGCAACTTACTGGCTGTGTTCACATGATGCCAAAACAGCGGGTCGATCCAGTCAATTCAGTCACACATCCAGTCTGTTCAGTTAAAAGAAAAATCAGTCAAACCAATCAGTCAGTGCTATCAAACTAGTCAGGCCAGTTGCACCCCAGAGGCAGACCCTCCAATATTCTACTTCAAGCCGCAAATGGTTTGGAAGCAAAAGTTTGGGGATATTTTATCCAGCCATTACTCCATGAAAGCAAATATTTCTTAATCTCAGCATCCCCCATATGCTTCACTACCTACTTCTATTGGTGCTCTCCCGATTTACATAGTCATCTCATATTCCACTCCACCATTGCCCTACATCCAACCATGGATGGCATCATTTCATAAATATTTGACATTCCTTTTTATTCCTATTCATAAATATTTGACATAAACAAAATTTACTAGTTTTTGATGCAAAGATTGTAGTCTTCTCTCTTGACACAAAACATTTCTCATTCAATCAAGTTTATGGTACTAGAACCAAAGTCCTTAGCTGTTAAGATTCCAGCACTTATCATACTGCCTGGCTCGTAGTAGGAACTTGATAAATGTTTATTGATTGATTGAAGATGGTGCCGCATCAAATAGTAGGTGGCATTTTGGAAAATGCCATCAAAGTTATTGTTTACCCTCAATAATAAATGACCATGAAAATGGGAAAGCTGGATTAGCTGAAAAGAATGTATCCTGTCAAAAAGTCTATGAAATTACTGGAAAAGCATTTCCCTGACTTTAAAACTATAAAAATATTGAGAAAATTACTCCACCTCTAGTGAAATAAAGCCACATATCAAACAATAAGGAGATAGTATATTACAGCTTTGGACTCAGAGAAAATCGGAGGATCAAATACCTAATCCGGTATTTACTTACCTATGTAACCATGTAACTCCCGTGGGTCTCAGTTCCTCAACTGCAAATGAAGGAGTTTATCTGGGTCACCTCTAAGATCCCATGAAGTCTGAAATTAATGATCCTATGAGGTTCCTTTGGCTATGATGAGATAGCAATCATTGAATTATTAAGGTAGATATCATTGAGGACAAAAATACCTATAATAATATCACATTTATACTTTTCTGTAAAATTTTCAAAACTCTTTATACATATTATTTCATTTTAATTGCCCAAGAAACCTATAAGATAGGTATTTATAGACATGGTTATCCCCAAATAAAGTTCACTAATACTTAGAGGGATTAAATGACTTGTCTAGTGTCTCATAACTATGAATAAATTAATCAAAAGTATATATTAATTACTATTTTTCAGGTACTGAGTTTTCATAGGGGATTACCAAAAGGAAAATCAAGATAATCCCTGATTATAAAAGTGCCCCAATTGCATTAACTGGGGGGACTATACACACATATACATAAAAGTATATATATGATAATATATACATATCCATCCATATATGTGCATATACATCCATCTTAGATATGACATATATATAATATATATATATATTTATGCCTATACAAATACATATTCATATATATACACATATATATGTTCATATTTAGGTTTAGTTAAAAAATCCAGAATTTCTAAGGGGAAGATAAGAGTGAGAGATCTTTCAGTTACCTCAGCATATCAGAGACAGTGCTAGAGTTAGGAAAGTATAGAATCAGAACAAGGTAGCAAGATCACCCAGCTTCTTAAATTATGGTTCTCAAACCCTTATGGAGTCTTGTAACTAAATGTAGGAGGATCACAAAATTATGATTTATTATCAGTAAATATTTGATACCTATTTTGCATACCTATATATCTAAGGTCATGAAAATTTCTCAGGGGAAAAGGGATCGCAAGTGGAAAAAATTTAAGAAGTTCCATCTTCCCACCATGGGAAGTAGAGGCAGGACAGATAATAAGGTCTACTGATCCTCTATTTCACCGGAAGGAGTTGATGACTCACTCTCCCATTTCATCCAAGCTGTCTGACCAGTAAAGCACCCCAGATAAGTCCTGAGAAGTCCAGGAAAGGGAAAAAGGTGAGGAAGTAAATTAGATCTCACTTCTTTATGACACTTTTCCAGGATCCTATGCTGCCATCTTAAAATTCAGGATTACTTATCTTTACTAAAGTCACTTTTGTTCATGAAATAACTCTTGGACACATTCTAAGCATTCTGGAGAACAAAGGAAAGAGAGTTTCCTTCAAGGAACTGGTAGGAAGAGTCAGGCTAGTGAAGGCATAAATGTCACATTTCTTATGTTTTGAAAGTGCACATTGCACTTTACTCACTTTTCTTTACTTATCTACCTCTCTACCAACCAGCCTAACTGAAATGATTTTTTTTCCATGCCTTTTCTGAAAACTCCAGCCCTCATCATCCTTCTCTAAACACTTACATCCTAAACCATCCACTGTGGTACTTGATTATATACCATGTTATTTTGTCCTAGAGACTGCTTAGTTCCCATTCCCCAGGCCTACCTGTCCCCCAACCGCTCCATTCTCAAGGGCAAGGATTGTTCCTGCTATAATTATTTTAGAGATCTCTAAGATTTTTCATAGTACTGGGCACATAGTAGGTGATCATCAAATACTATTTGTTGTGTTGTTGTTATTATTTTTAGCACGGTTCTTACTGTTAATTTCTGCTTTCTTCTCTCTGGCTACTTATATTGATTTTCAGGAAATCCATGAAGTCCCTAGGTAAGAGACACTACAAGAAGACAAACATCAGGCACAAAATAGCTAAAGGACATTTGCTCTTGGAATAAGTAGCTTCATCTGGTCAGATAAATGTTTTCACTTTAATGGGAAGCAGTGAACTCTAGCTATCCACGGACATTAGCACGCAAAACCCTGAATAATCAGAAATACTTTTCTGGCAACCACAGGTCAGAGCTTAGAAACCATCTCTCTTTTTTTTTTCCTCTTCTCTCCAGAGAGTATTGTGTGATGTGATCATAGTAATTCAGGTGCTTTGCTCTAGAACTGCTTATCTTCCTACTGCTAGGAATATGGAGTTTCTCAGAATGGGAGACAATTTTATCCCTGATTTCTCTGTTCTAGTGGCCTATTTCCAGGGTTCGAAGGATACTGTTTACCAGCTGCTTTTCAGTTTGTTGTGCCTCTGGAGGAAATCTTCCTCTCCTAAGCTGCCTTTATTTTTCTTGACAACTTCAATGTGTATCTGCAAGGCAATGCCAGTATAACGGGTATGTAGAATTAGTAAGTGAGTAACAGGTAACATGATGGGCTGCCGCAGCTGTTCATAACCATCAAAGTGCAAGCAAAATTAAAAATTAAAACACGAAAATCAGATCGTTTGAAGATTTTGCTTACCTTGGGCCCAAATTGCACAGATTTTCTTAGGCAGCATGTGGGGGATAAGTAAAGCACTCTCTCCCCACAATTTCCCCTTGTTTTTATTTTTTTTTTTTAATGTCCTTAAAAGCTGATTTTAATGTTCGATGCTCCCTGAAAAGAATAAGGTTGACAGCTTGGAAAACATGACACTTTTGCACAACCTTTTGCTTTCCTGAATCTTCCTCTTTCCTCTCTCTGTATAACTTAATTTCAGCTCATCTGTCCCTTTGGTACTCCCTCTCCATTCACTCTCCCCCAGCATGGATCCTTTTGGTCAGGAAACAAATTATTGGGGCAGGTGCCATATTTTCTTTACAACTCCCTAAACTGCTTCCATGTATGTGAGCATGTATATGTACATTTGTGTATACATGTGTATTCATGTGTGTTTATGTTTACTAAGTGAAGGCAGAAATAAGAAGCTAAAAAGCACAGTCTTTCTAGCAAAGATTGGAATAACCACTTATTAGGTATGGTTTAGAGAAGATTCTTTTCTAGGATGGATCAAAAGGCCCCTGACATCTCATCCTACTCTGAACTTTTGTGATTTCAGTGTTAGGACCATAATTGCTGACTATCATCCAGCATTATCATTTTCTTGGAGCCCTGAAGTGAAAGAGCCCTGGGTTCAAATCCTGAATTTGACATTTACTAGCTGTGTAACCATGGATGAATGATTTCATTGTTTAGAGTTTCAGTTCCCTCTCCTGTAAAATGGGAATAATATTTATAGTATATATATTATGAGAGAATATGGGTAATATGTGATTCCTGAGAAAGCTTTTTGCAACCTATTATGATAATCATTTCTGTTGTCATCCTTACTTAGTGCCAAAAGGCTTACAGAGCTTGAAAGATTTACACTGAGGAACTGCTACTAAATCCATGACTGAGATTAAACTTGTAATCTAATGTAGTAAGCAAAAATGATATCTCCTATCTCTCTTCTATCCACTTTCTTTTCTCCTCCCTGTCTCTCTTTCTCTCTCCATCTTTCTTGTGTTTCTCCCATGTTTTTCTTTCTCTCTCTCTCTCCATCTCTCCTGTATCTCTCTTTTGTCTCTCTATATGTGTCTCTTTGCATCTCCTGTGTCTCTATCTCTTTTTCTCCTCTGTCCATCTGCCTGTGTTTCTCTGTCTATCTCTCTTATTGTCACAACACTTCTGACAAGCAGCATCTTGTCTTGATAGAAATTCTCAGGGACTATGTAGCACAATTGTGTGCATTATTTTTATCTTTGCATCTCTCCCAGAATTCCCATAGTAAAGCTTTATTAAATATTGTTGGGAACCAATGAAGTTATTCCTCTTCCCCTACTTCTGAGGGAATTGCAAAAAAATTTTTTTACACTAGATGGCATCCCAAATGATGTGCTTTCCCAAAATGAGATGTGAAATAAACATAAAAACTCCTCTTCTGCCCAGAAGCACCTTCAACTTATTGCTCAATATGTAGTTAATAATTCCTGAATTTCTTTCTTACTTCTAAAATAACTCCCTCTATCAATGTTGTCTTGTATGACACTGTTTTCACTGGGTTTTTAGACACTAATTGGTTTGCATATGAAAAAGAAATCACAGTAATAATGCAAATTAGAACTACAGATTATTAGAGCTGAAAGGAACCTTAGCGATTAACCAACTCAAACTCCTCAATTTATAAAAAAGAAAACTTGTAAAAGGAGACCCAGAAAATTAAAATTTCCAAGATTACATATGACAACCCAAGACATGGATTCTTCCCTTGAGGGAATTAATTGATTAATGGCAGAATTCAAACCATAATATATTTCCTATCACCTTGAATTCAGGGCTTTTTTCTAATATTCCCATTGCCTTTATTCATATTAATGAACAAATAATATGTGTGTTTATTCAAATAAATAAAACAAAGGCATGTCTGATAAGAAGCAGACTACATTTTCCATGAGACCTTAGGCCCCAAAGTATGGAAAGGAAGGAAAAAGGGAGGGAGGAAGAACAGGAAAAGAGTAAGGAAAAGAGGATATAGAGAAGGAAAGAAAGAAGGGAGAAAGGGAAGAAGAGGTAGTGAGGGAAGAGAAAAGGGAGAGAGAGAACAAAGGAAGAAAATACAGAGGGAAGGGAGAAAACAAGCATTTATTAAGTGCCTACTATGTGCTTGGCATTGGACTATTCTTACAACAATTATAGAAAGGAATTACTATTTTTTAATTCTCATTCTGAAATTGAAGAAACAAGTTGAAGCTAAAGTTAAGTAATTTGCAGAGGGTCACACACCTAGTATTTGAAATTAGATCTTCTGCCTCTGGGTTTGATTATGCAAAGGACTATAGGATCAAAAATTGGAAGAGACTTTAAAGTTATCTCATCTAACATCCTCACTTTATCGATGATGAGACCAAGTATAAGTGAGCTTAAATGAATTGTACAAGGTCAAGCAGGTAATAATCTTCAGAGCTGGTGGACTGTGAACCATTGGTTTATGAGACCAACTCTAGGGTAATTTCTACTGTATCATGGGACTATGCTCCTAAAGCTTGGGAAAACAAGATGGAGCAATTATGGCCTGAAAAGTAAAAAGATAGATTTTTTTCTATTGATGTATTCTGAGATTCTCTCCTAACTTTTAGAAAGTGCAATAGATTTTCCCAAGTCATACTGGATTCTCCCTATGTGAAGGTCTTCAAGCAAAGATTGGTTGGCTACTTACTAGCCATGATGAAGCCTAAGACAGTTTCTAATCTGACATATGTATAAATATTTGGATAATTCTTTCAATATCATTGCTTTACTTTGTAATCCTATATATTTTATGAATTTTAAAACTAATATCCTGAGAAGGGGTTATAGGCTTCACACTGTCACTAAAGGGGTTTGTGACACCAAAGAAATTAGGAACTCTTAGTGTAAAGGAAATTCTTGTTCATCTGGGAATTGAACTGAATGGCCTTCTGATTCTCAGATTCTGTGATTAAATCTTTCACTAGTTCAATGTCTGTTATTTGCCTAGTATGTAAGCAAGGTGAAAACTGAATTTAGTTGACTTTAGAACCTCCCAGACTTTTTTTTAATTGTTTGTTTTTAAGTCAGAAGAAACACAGTGACCTAAAGCAGATAGTGAGTTAAATTATAAATTGAATATACCCCCAAGGTCTGAATACTCTAAGCTGTGTGTACCCACATATAAGTAGTATATGGGCCACATAAGTTTAAACAAATCAATGAATGAACATCATTTATTGCTGCAAGTCTCACCAACATCCTGCAAGTGACTGCAACTGGGAAGTAAACAAAAGGACAGACTCCATTAATCACCCTGCTAAGTCTCTCCATGACCTTAACAACTTGAAGAGCAAAAAGTTTGCTTCTGATCACCAGTACATTCATGGGCCGTGGACATGGGTTTTGTTCTCTAGTCACAGATAGGAATCTTCTAAGATATTTTTGGTATATATTCAGAGAGAGTAGATTCATCAAAGGCATATTCAAGGATATACCAATTAAAGCAAGAGTTTGGGGTCCAATGGGACCCCATCTAGAATGATCTGGAATTTGGGAGGGGGTATTTTCTTACCAGCTGGAGCCATTGGTCTAAACCTGAGTTTCAGACTCCTAGTAACACTTTGCACACAGGTAATGATGCATTGAATGTGATGTGGACTACAATGATTAGAATTTATATTTCACAAAGGCAGCATAAAAGGCAGAAATATATTGGATCCTTCAATGGTGCAAATTATTTCAACTTTGCCCACATGTTCATACAAATGGCCAAAGTGACTACCGTACCATGAAGTGAAGCCACTAGGCAACCAAGAAATTGTCCTGATCTGAGTTTACATTATCAGCAGTACATGAGATTTTTCTTACAATATACAGCAACTTATTTACTCTGTGGTATATTCTCTGGTATCAGGAAGTGGGTTAATGAGATTCCTCTTAAGACCTTATCAGGACTGGCCATCTCCTGGATGGACTTCATGTGTCCTATGGCTTATCCAAGGAACAGGACAAAAAACTGGGATTCACAGTGACTATGTTATATAAAACCATAAGTACTCTCAATGTATTGTTAGTTTTTATAGTTAAAACATTGCTGCTATTAGGTTATCTTACCTAGATCTTTGTCTCTCTGGATATAGAAAATAGGGAACTAGATTGGGAAGATTTAGATTAAAATATTACCCCAAGACACACATAAGCTATGAGACTCTGGACGAGTCACAATCTGAGATTCACTTTCTTAAAATTGAGGAGTTTGGATTGATGGGCTTAGAGGCTTGGGTCAGTTCTAAATCTATGATCATATGAATTGTTAGCCAAAATCTACTTGCACCACCAGTGAGATATATCTATTTGTATGACTATTAAGATATGGGGGGAGCAAAGGAAACGTTATGCTTCAATTAGATAAAATAAGGAAATTTCCATAATTTTCATATTAGACACTTTCAATCATTTATAGCATTTATGGATTACATGTATGTATTATCAAGACGAAGAAGAAATCATGAATAAAACCTGAACTTTTCTGATTATCTTTTTTTGGAGGAAACATCAGAGAAAGCTACCAGCAGCTTGGTGGTGGTTCTTTAAATAAAGTCCATCTAGAGTCAAGCGGATTTGGGTTTAAGTCCTGTCACAGAGCCATACTACTTGTGAGACCACAGGCAAGCTCTTTAATCTCAGTTCACCTCAATTTCCTCAACTGCAAAATGGGATAATAATATTACCTACCTCCAAGGATTTTTGTGAGAGTCAAATGAGATTATAATTGTAAAGGGCTTTAGTAAGCACTATCTAGTTATTATTGTTGTTGTTAATTATATTTGTTATTATTATAGTTGGTTATTATTACTTTTATCAGAATAAATTTTCCAGATGGCTGTCTCATCAATAATAATTAGCATTTCTATAGCACTTACACACATTATTATGTCATTTGATCCTCACAACAGCCCTGGAGAGTAGATGCTAGGCATTATTATTCCCGTAATATAGATGAGGAAACTGAGGATTGGAGAAATCAGAATTCTAGTCAGTATATATCACAGCCAGGACTAGAGCCCAGGTTTCCTGTCTTCTCTCCCCTCACCTCCACCCCCACAAGTCAGTGCTTACTACACTCTACCATGATTTTTCTATATTAAAGATCCTTTTCTTTCCACCACACTCAGAGGATTCATAAGATTTGGATGGAAGGCTAGAAAAAACCTTAAAGGTCATTTAGCCCTGTGTATCCTCATTTGAGAGATAAAGCCAAAACTCAGAGAGATTACATAAATTTCTGAAAATTATCCAGAGATTGAATTCAGATGTAGGTACCCCATTTGTAATTGCAGCACCACTGAATCCAGGACTCTCAAGAATTGCCCTCTCCAGCACTCACATCTCCACTTTATCCAATAACTCTCATATCTTCAATAACTTGCTCATGGTTTGCCATCTATGTTGCTACTTCAGAATGCAGGCTGTGTAACAGACTCAGCCTAAATTCTGAGAGAGAATTTGCTGAATGGACAGGGAGAAATCTCACCAGATTCATCTCATCTACGCCTTGAGCAGACTTTATAAAGCAATAAAGACTGGATGTCTGAGGACTTAAAAGAAATGTGCTTGGTTATCATCATCAATTTATGAAATTCCCATAAGGAAGCAGGCATGATACAAAACATACAGATTGTGTGATTTTTGCCTCCAGAAGTTTAAATGGCAAAGAACAAAACGCTGGGAAGCAGATAATCTTTTTTCTTTTCCCCCTTCTCTCTCTCTTTCCCCTTTTTGCTTTTAAAAAATATATTTTTTTTTTTCTTATAGTCTTAAGTGG
The DNA here is from genome assembly GCF_902635505.1 of Sarcophilus harrisii. Classification (NCBI taxonomy): domain Eukaryota; kingdom Metazoa; phylum Chordata; class Mammalia; order Dasyuromorphia; family Dasyuridae; genus Sarcophilus; species Sarcophilus harrisii. The sequence goes on from NC_045429.1 coordinate 103,964,744, forward strand.
AGGGAGGGGGAGTTTCCTGCCAGCTGAATTTCCTGAAGAAGGTGAAATTGAAGGTGATTTTTTTTTAGCTAGGGAGAGGCTGAAATCTGAAGCTCTTCTAAAATCTTTCCTTTCCCCTCATCTCCATATATATGTGACCCAGTGACACTGGCCTCCTCACTGTTTCTCTCACATGGCACTCCATCTTTCTCCAAACTCCAGGCATTTTTTTCTGGCTCTCTCCCAAGCTTGGAAAATTCTTCCTGCTTAGCTCTGCCTCCTGGTTTCCTAGGCTTCTTTTAAGTCACAGATAAAATCCCATCTTCTATAAGAAACCTTTCCTGATTCCCCTTAATGCTGGAGCCTTCCCTCTGTTGATTATCTCTAGTTTATCCGGTATAGATCCTGTTTGTAAATGTAGCGGTTGTTGGGTTGTCTCCCTGATTGTTAAATTATGATCTTCTTAAGAACAGGGACTGTCTTTTGCCTTTCTTTATATCCTTGGCACTTAGCTCAATGTCTGGAACACAAGTAGGTATTTAATATTTATTGACTGCTAGACTAAATATTAAGAACTAAAACAAGTATATATAGAATGATTTTATATATATATATATTTTATATGTGTGTTTCTATATACGTTTATGCATATTAGGATCTAATAATAGCCATATCCATGGAGGGAAAGAAAAGAAAAAAAGGGGGAAAATCAAACAAAAGAAAATTACATCACAACTTTGGAATTGCTTGTTTTATTCCATAAATTAAAAATAAATAAAATTTTAAATTACACATCAAAAGGAATAATATGGGAAATAGTCAGGAAAGAAATAAAAAGAAAGTGAGGAAGTCCAAGATAAAAAGGGTAAAACACATCTGAGTTATGTATCACAGCTCTAATTATGTTATTCTTATTATCCCTCTGGAAATACTAAACCTTTAGGAATCAAAGAAAATAGGGATGTGACAAACCTCTGAGGGTCATTTCAGCTATTCTGTTTTCATGCAGAATTGTGTATGGGAGTATGTGAGAACCATCTCATATAGACTAATGAGAGTCAACTGTTGAATATTCAGTATAACCATTTGAATCTCAGAAATCACCAAAACTAGAAATCAGGCCCTGATTTATTGTCTAATTGATTGCCCAGAATTGAGAAATATGAATAATGCAGATAAAACTTTAATGTGTTATGTATACATTATTTTCCAGAGAGCTGGTTGCTAAACATTTACCAGTATACTACTATGTATAACCCACTTCCAAAAGATAGAAGTCCATTCTGTTTGTGAACCCTGTGGGGTAGAAAATTGCATAATCTCTGATTTACCCATTCCATTTGCTTACAAACTCTCCATATCCTCATCTGTAACTTGAGCTGAAGAAGGAAATGGCAAACGGTTCCAGTATCTTTGCCAAGAAAAACCCAACTGGAGACACAAAGTGTCAGACATGGCTAAAAACGACTGAACAACAATAAGAGATAATGAGAAAAAGTATGATAGGGTGGATGGAACTCTAATTTTAGAATGAAGACCTGGGTTCAAGTGCTAGATCTTATGCATGTTAGCCTCTTGACTAATTGACCTCAAGCAAATCTCTAAGACTATAAATTACAGAGAAATTGTTGAACAACCATGGCTGAGAAAGTTTTTCCACCAACAGTTCCCCATGTTATTCCAGATCAGGAACACACACACACACACACACACACACACACACACACACACTGTCCTTACTTTCTAGGAGCTTATGCTCTTGTTGAGAGCCTAAAAGGTACTGACTGATCCAAAGGGATCAGCAAATTTAGTATGAAAAAGGAAGTTAGTACTCATCTGAGTCTCTCCTTTTACAAATGAAGAAACTGAGATCCAAAGAAAGGAAGTGATTTAAAACCCCATATATATAGTAAATTGTCAAATCAAAATCTGAACTCTTATCCAGTGCTTTTTATATTACAGTACACTGGAGTCCTATAGAAGAAACTATCTATTCATCTTACTGAGTACTAATCATTTCCCACTGTAAATGAATAAGCAAAAGTTTCTTTCCAAAACCTATATGAGTCAAAATTCGAAAGCCTCCTATTATTGCTTAAGAGATCACTCTTTGAATCATGTGGTCTTGGACCCTTAGAAAAGGGGATTAATTAGATCCCAATGGAATTTGGACAAATACTATCCAAAATTCCTAACATTCTCCCAAGAAAAGGTTGGAATTTATCATATGTGTCCCTGGAATCCAGACCTCAGAAAGGGAAAGAGACAGATAAATCTGCTGAAGACCTAGAGCTATGAATTGAAATTCTCTGTGTCACCAAAAACTGAATCTGAGAAAGGTCAGAAAAACAGTAGAACAGGAGGAAGAGGGCATTCTACTTAAAATCAGGAGAGTTCAATTCAATGAAATTTCATCAGCACCCAGGTTTATGGATTCACCAACACTCTGCTCCCCTAAAGGTCTCTGGAGAGTTATCAAGTGCTATATGCAGGAGGTTGGGTTTCATTCCAGGGAGATTCTCAGAGTTTGGGCAAAGTGGCATCAGGCTAGTATTTTAGCAGAGTGGAAACTCAGATGGGAAAGATAAGAGAAGCCCAAATCAGTGGGGTGCTGACCTGCTGGGCAGCATAAGTTGTTTTTGCTTTGCATTCCCCATTATTTCATCCATCCTTCCTTCTGTGTCCAAGCATAGGGCATAGAGTTAGGGTGTCCCTACCTGAAGGAACAGGAGGGAGTTTGGGCATGGCAAAAACAACAGCACACTTCTGCATATTCCTAATGAGTTCCAGAAAGTAGGATGCTCTGTGACCTCTTGAAATAAAAACTGACTTACTGAGTTAAGGATGAAAAAAATTATTTATGGCATAGACAGATATAATATTTATTATAGATATACATATAACAATTTATATTTAAAATAATGATGATATTTTGCTACTTATAAGGCTAGTATGGGATAAAACACTATGTAGTTGTATTATTACTTATTATCTATTCTCCTTGATTTCCCATGCTACATATATATACACCTACCCCCACATACCACCCGCAGGTGAGAGAACAAGGAGTATGTATGTATGTGTTTTTCCTCCCTTATTAATCCCCTCAATGAGTTTGAATTTGAAGGTGCTGCCCAAGGTAGGCTGCCCTAAGTGTAGGGATCGCGTGTGTCAGATGGGATTGGGGAGATTGCCGTACCTGTGCAACCTGAGCTCTGAGCACCCTCTTGTGGCCAAGAGAGGGACCCGCGGCCCCCAGAAGCAGCCGGTCACCCCATACAAATGGACTCTGTGTAGTTAAGCTGTCAAGTCTAATGTATTTATTTGACTCTCCGCTGTTAAAATGATTTCTCTACAGCACCGCAGTTATTTACGACCATTGTCAGGACAAGGCGATGAGAAGGCCACAACACCACAACAACATCTGAAGGAAGGACTCCGGGAGGGCTCGGAGACCCCGCCGCCCAAACCCCTCCATGAATGGAAGAGGCCCTGGCCCCTGGGAAGAGGGGGACGGGACCCCCTCCCCCTCCCTCTGTCCCAGTGTTTGAATCCCACTGGGGGTCCTAATAAACCTTACGGTTTGCGAAGCACTTTGAGTGTGAGTGTGTGTGTGTGTGTATACATATAGACAAATATGTAGGGATTTGTACATATAAATATGTCATTCGATTTTCACAACAGCTTTGGGAAGCAGGTATTATTATCCACATTTACAGATGAAGAAACTGAGGTTGGCAGAGGGTTCTATCATTTTTTTCAGGGTCACAATGCAGGATTCAAAATCTGGCCATTGCACCATTTATTTCCTTATCAGAGATTTCCTCTCCTCAATTGGGGAAGACAGCTATGGTTCAGCTTTTTTTTTTTCTTCCTCCTGAGGTAATTGGGGGTAAGTGATTTGCCCAGGATCACACAGCTAGGAAGTGTTAAATGTCTGAGATTGGATTTGAACTCAGGTCCTCCTGACTTCAGGGCTGGTGCTCTATCCCTGCACCACCTAGTTTCCCCTTTGGTTCTACTATTAAGGAAAAAATACTGAACTACCTAACAATCAGGAAGCATGAGTATCTTGCTTCTGAGTTTACCTTCTACCTACTCTATAGGTGTTTTGTAGTAAATAGTTGTTTTCTTCCTCCCTTCTCTTGTACATATTTACATTATTTGTACATCTTGAATGTTACCTCTCCTGTTACAACCTGAGCACCCTGAGAACAGAAACTTTAATTGTGTCTTTCTCTGTATCTTCAGTATTTAGAACAATGCCTTACACCCTTTGAGGGTATTTGTGTTGCTCATTTATTCAATCATGTCTGATTCTTTGGGACCCCATGGGCAATAACACGATTGGCCCTTCTATGCTTCCCTATGTCTTGAAATCTGTCCAAGCTCATGTTCATTGCTTCCATGATATGATCTATTCATCTCATCCTCTGCCATTCCCTTTTATTTTGCCTTCAATTTTTCCCAATTTCCTTCTCATTATGTGGCCAAAATATTTAAGAATGTTTAAAGTAGTTAAAGACAGCTATGTGCTATAGTATGCTATAGTAAATGGGATGCTAGACCTGGGCTTAGAAGAAGCTGAGTTTATATTCCTCCTCAAACACTTCCTAGCTGTGCAACCTTACACAAGTCACAATCATCATTATCACCTGCCTCAATTTCCACATCTATAAAATGGGAATAACAGTAGGACCTACCTTCCCAGGGTTATTGTGAAGATAAAATGAGATAGTATTTGTGAAGTACTATGTAAATGCCAATTATTATTATTATTAAGGATTTGTTGCCTGACTATTGTTATCCTACTTCAAATTTCATAAGTGTAGGAAACCTACTCTAGCTTCAGATATCAAATCATCTGTGATTTAATGCCTTAAGAAAGAGACCTGAAGCACAGAAAGGCTAAGTCGTTTATCCATGGTTCTACAATCCCTTGTGTTAAAGGCAGCAGTCGAACAAAGACTCTCTAGATTCTAAGTCTATGCTCCCTTTCAACAATAACTTGGAAGGATCCCAGGATCACAGATTGAGAGGTGGAAGGGGCTTTAGGGGTCAACAGGTAAAGCCTCCTCATTTTACAGATAAGATTAGACCCAAGAAGAAGTTAAGGTCACAGAAGTAGAAAATATCTGAGAGAGATCTTCTGACTCCAAAGGGCTCAAGGTTTGCAAAGTGCTTTATTCACAAACATTATCTCATTTGAATCTTATGACAACCCTAAGAGACAAGGACTGATGATGGATGGATGAATGATGGAGGATGAAGATGGAGGATGGCGGGAGGAGGAGGAAGAGGAGAAGGATGACGAGTCAGAGAGTTCAATGACTTTCCCATGATCACACAACTATTAGGATTTGAAACCAAGTGCTCTTGACTTCAAAAATAGCATTCTCTGTTCACTGTTCTGTTTCCTTTTACTGTGTCAGCCGGCCTGACTGACTCACTATATATACCAAGTTTCTTCCCCTACTAGGTCTCAGTTTCCACTTATATAAATTGAAGGATTTGACTACAGACTCTCTAAGGTTCTATCGAACTCTAACATTCTGGGAGTCCAGGATTCCTCTTGCCCCTCACAATCACAACGGAAACTTCTTGAGGATCTGGTATAGAGACATTCATTATATTACTGGGGTGCTGCTTTTTATATAATGAAAGTTGTTTTCCTATATTTGAGATTTATTTTTCCTCACCAGACTAAAAAAAAATTCAAATTGGTGGGGACTGTTGCCTCTTATTAAATTGGAAAATCTTTCAGAACACAGATTGTTTCTTCATTATGACACACCCTGTCCCTGCCAATCACAAACTCATTCTTTCCACATGTATGTAGAGAGACACGTTAAGGCTTAAATATATGTTGTGGCTTACATCAGGTTAGTCAGTCAACTGTTTTATCGAAAGTCTTTGTGCCAGCCCTGTGTTAAATGCTGTGGATGAGAAGAAAGGCAAAGATCAAGGAATTCCATGGCAAAGCTCATATTCTAATAGGGGAAAACATGCAAAAAAGTATAAATACAAGGTATATAGAAATATACGGATATGTGTATGTACACATTATACACACAGCTTACATGAAAGGTCATTTCCTAAACTAAAGGCCAAAATATTTTCTGTTGTTTAGTTATTTCAATTGTCAGAATCGTTGTGACCCCATTTTGGACTTTCTTGGCAAAGACTATAGAATGATTTTGACATTTCTTTCTCCTGATCCTTTTACAGATGAGAAAGCTGAAGCAAACAGGGCCAAGTGACTTGTGTCTTCTTGTGGGATTGAGAAAAGAGATCTTCACATTGGTCAATTATGTCAGTGTCCAATTATTCAAATTAAAACCCAGAATGGTATGTAGTCAAGTATTAGACTTGAGAGAAAGCAGATCACATGCAAAACACTAGAAAAAGAAAGCTCTCTAGAAGAAAAGAAACTAGCCTTCCTGGGAGGGATGGATGCAAATCAAAATGCTTTTAAAAAAAAAAAGTTCTGTAAAACACACACACACACACACACACACACACACACACACACACAATCCTATAAACAGTATCAAGAGTGAAGCGCTAAATTGGATGGAGAGAAGACACTGACATTTCCTCCTTCTCTCGGAGAAGTGCCTCTGCTCATGAAAGGTACTGGATTGACAGTACAAGCTGACGTTCTATTTATCCCCAAGACAGACTGGGCATATTCTGTTTAGCATTTATATAGTGCCTGTCTCCTCAGCAGCATCACAGGGTTGGGAAAGGACTCTGTAGCTACTGTGAGTCATCCTCTAAGAAGGGAGGGATGGAAGAATAAAGGGAATACAGAGGGAAAGGGAGGAAGCACTGACTACTAGGTGGGGAAGGGAAGATCAAAGAATGGATGTGATAACCAAGAGAAAGCAAATAAGTATTGGTTTTACCAGCTATCCAAGAGGATCTACACTTTGGAGACTTTACAGTAATCTATTCCAACCCTCTCATTTTACAAATCAGCTAACTGAAATCTAAAGAGACCAAAGTGAATTAAAATCACAAAGGTAGTAAGCAACAGGCAGTATTTGAACTTAGGTCCTTTGTCTCAGAAGCCAAGATTCTTTCCATTGGACCATATGAGTTAACTCAAAATCTCTATAAGTCAGTGGAGGGGGGAAAGGGAAATCCTCCAGCATGTGCTGTTGTATTACATAGCTTCAAGTTAGTGAAATCAGGAGGATATCATTGTGTTTATCATCCTGAAACAATTTTTTCTGTTTGTTTATTTTGTTTTGTTTTTTACTATGTCATGCTATGTCTGCACATAACCTTCTATGGATCCAGATTGCTTATTAGACCAAACTTAAATTCATAGGATCTTAGTCTAAAGGAACATTAGGAGTTACCTACTCTTACCTTCTAGTCAATATCAGAATCTCCCCATTAGATCATCGTCTGACCTCTCCTTGAACATTTTCATTGACTGGAAACTCTATCTGACTTTCAGGTCCCCCAAAAAATCCATCTACACTGATCTTTTAGGCAGGATGATTTCTCCCGGAGTCCTGCCTTTGACTCCTACTGGTATTGTGACCTTGGACCAGTCAGTTAACCACCTAATTCCATGAGCATCTTTTTAAGTCAATCAACGAGTCTTGACTAAGTGCATTCTATTTTTTCATAGTGCTGTGCTAAAGTTTGAGAATGAAAAGAAAGGCAAAAACATCATTCCTGCCCTCAAGGAGTTCATACTCTAATGGAAGCAAGGAAACAAGCACTTGGGAAGCATCTACTGTTCGTCAGGCACTGAACTAAGTGTTTTACAAATAAGATCTCCTCTGATACTTATAATAACCCTGGGAGGGATGTGGTGGTGGTGGTGGTAGTGGTTTAATTCAGTTATGTCTGATTCTTCATGAGTTCATTTTGGATTTTCTTGGCAGAAATCTGAGCCACCCAATGCCCCTGGAGATTTCTTTATATTATGGTAAATGAGGATTATAGAATCATAAACTGAGACTTTTATACTGAGAATCAAAGGGGTTAATTGACTTACCCAAGATCACATCATAAACAAGGATGGGAGCCAGAATTCAAAATTCGGATATGTTCCAAATCACATACCCCAATCTAGTTTTATTATCTCATGTCAAAACTAAGCACTAGACTCATCCCTAAAGTTACCAATATCAAAACTTAAAAAAAAATTACTAAGACAAGACATATGTAAGACATGACACATATAAGGAGCAGTCAGTGATTTTAAAAGAAAGCAATCTCTATATAATAGAGTTTCACAGTTTTATATATCATCCTCTGCTCTTCTAAAATGTACAGTAAAATGCTCATTTTATTTGATATTTGCTCAGAAAGAAGTTCAGAATAATAATAATAATAATAATAATAATAATAATAATAAAAAGCAACCAGTGCCTGTGATAAAATATCAGTCACCCTGGTCAAATACAAGACAGCGCCCATCCACTCTCTGGGGAGGGAGTAGCATCTAAATAGGTTCTTGGATTTCGATTTCCCTGGGTGCCACTAAGTGAACACCTGTGAGAACTCTGTCCCTGCTTCCCATGTTACACAGCATGCTATTTTGCTAGGAGCTACCAGAGCATATAATAACAGTTTCAATGGTTTGGAACCTCTCACTTCTGTCTGGGAAATCATTTTCTCACTATGACTCAGTTCAGAGAGAGGGTCAGTCTCTAAGAAAAAGTCATAGTTTCAGCATGCCCCCCCCCCCCCCTCGCCTTCACCTTCTCTCTTGACAAATTGTCCCAAATATTACTCCATTTTTTTCTTTGGAAATGTCACTTGGATTCACTCCTCCTCTAAGCCCACTATCAGCACTCCATTTTTGCCCCTGATCATTTGGAATATTTGTAAAGTGTTTAGCACAGTGCCTTGCACATACATAGGAAGAATTTTATGGATTCTTATTTCCTTCTCCTCCTCCTCTTCTTCTTCCTTCTCCTCCCCTCCTTCTTCCTCTCCATCTTCTTCATCATTCCCTCTTGCCTGTATTGCTTACTACAATAGCCTCCTAAGCTGGTCTGACAACTGACCCCTTCACTTTATACCATACCCTACATTTTGGTGTCGATTAGCACTTGTTCAATTGTTTTCTTTTCAGTCATGTCCAGATTCCTTTTGTGATTTTCTTGGCAAAGACACTGGAAGGGTCTGCTATTTCCTTCTGCAGTTCATTTCACAGATGAGGCAACTGAGGGATAGATGGTTAAGTCCAGGGTCACAAAAGTGTCTAAGTGTCTGAGGCCAAATTTGAACTTGGGAAGATAAGCTTCCTGATTCCAGGCCTGGCACCTCGATGCCTCATATGGACACTTAACACAATGCTTAGCAAATGGTAATCAATCTGTCCACAAGCATTTTTTTTAATGCTAACTATATACCAGACATTGTACTAAGGGCTAAGAATACAAAGAAAGGCCCAAACAGTTAATAATGCTTTTAAAATAATTAAATCTTGACATAAGTTATGTGAAACTGGTGATGAAAGGCTTAAGTTCCTCTGCCTTCTTTTTTTGGTTTGTTTTGTTTAAACTTGCCTCCCTATTAGTTAATATAAAGTTTTCATTAATACCTTTCCCTTTCTTATTGTAATCATTTTCCTTAATTTCCCCTGCCCTACAAATCCATCAATAGAAACTTTCTTTGGAATCAAGAAATGAGATTAAGTGAGATGAATCAATACCCTATCTATACTGGATATCCTATACCTCCTTCTAAACCCATAATCCTGCACCATGAGAGGAAATGAATTTCATCATCAGTGAAATTAGGGCAAGGAGTCACTGCATTGATTGGCATTCTATTACATTTCAGTTTTGTTTTTTTCCTTATATTATCACAGTCATTGGGTACAATTATTCTCTTGTTTCTGCTTTTTTCGCTCTGCTTCAGTTCATAAGAGTATTCCCGAATGAATTCTTCTTGTTCTTTACTGCTTATGGCACGATTATATTTCCATTCTGTGCATGTACCACACTTTGTTCAGAGTTTCCCCAGCTGATAGACAACAGTTTTGTTTCCAGTTCATTTCTACAACAAAAAGTACTGCTATAAATATTTTGTGTCTCTATCTTTAACTTCCTTGGGGTTATTAACATAGTAGCTTAGTAGCTCTCTCTTACTAACTATATTTTTCATGATCTAGCTTCAGATCCTTTACTGCTCTTCAGCTCTTCTCCATACAAGTCAAACTGATTTTTCATCCAATCTACCATTTTTATGTTAACCTTTATTCCTATATTCATGGGACTTTCTCTCACCCGGAAATATCCTCCTCCTTCTGTTCCTGTCCAAATCCAAACCATCCCTCAAGGCCTGATCCCAGTCATCTTTTCTATGAAGCATTCCCTGACTGCAAGAACTCTTAGTAATTTTATGATTATTTGTCCTTCTGGCTTATATATGGCCTATACCAGATGTGTCAAATATCAGCCTGTGGGCTGGAACTAGATTAAAATATAATTGAGAAATATTTAACAAAATAAATAAAAGTAGAATAGAGATATAGATAAGGTTAATGTGTGGATTTCCTATGTGGTCTGCAGGACTTGCCTATGGTCTACACATTATTTAAAGACACATGATTATATAATGAAATATATGAGATATATAATTCCTAAGTTGTTCCTTCTCCACTAAAGTTTTCCAGTGATGCCCCATTGTAACATGTCAATGAACTTGGGTTCTTGAAGGTCATGTCACTGCTCATAAATTCTGGTATATTCTACCAAGAGACTTTGAGTCTACACATTAGACTGTGTGTCTGTTGCTTGAGAACCAGTCTACCTGAGTAGAAAGGACTCCTCATCAGGTAGGCCCCTAAATGATTTCTTTCCCAAAAAATAACTTTTGAAGACCATATGTCAAGTCACAGAAGATTACAATGGGCACCTAAAGAGGAGAAAATAGTCTGATAGAATAGATCTTTCAAATACACAATCCCTGAACCCTTTTATGTGGGTACTTGTAAATTCCCAAATTGAGAATAAACCCCTTGAGGGCTTAGACTTTTCTTGCAAAATACTTCCAATGCATTTACCACAATGCTAAACAATTAATAGGTGCTCAATGACTTCATTGCTTTCTGTGATTTCATCTTTATCACTCCTTTCCTCCCTAAAATAAATTTGCTGATGAATTTCTGAAACACTGAGGCCTTTATGAATGCTGGGACTTGAGGGAATTAGGGAAACCTGAAACAGACTGATTTGGGAAAGGCAATGGTTTGGGAAGAGTTTCAGAAAAAATGGAAAGTTATACTAGATGACCTCTAAGATCTTTTCCTGCCTATGATCCTACAGTATCAGTTGCTCAGCATAGCAGAATGGGTGCCATTTAACAAGTCAGTTTCAACATGTGTAATTGGAATAAAGAGGTATAGAATCCAAAACTATAAATCAGAGGGAGAGAATGATGTACTCCTCTTAGAGGCAAGCATTTTGCCAGGACAAGGGTGGGAGAGCCAAAATCCAGGTCAGATCAGGAAGAGAACTTGAAGATCCACATCATAGATTTAGAGCTGAAGGAAGCCATTGAGTCCAATTCTCTCATTCAACAAAGAAACTGAGATGATTTGTCCAGAGTCACAGGATTTTAATCCCCCAAGCTCAGCATTCTATCCTCTATAACACCTAGCCATCTCTTGTTTAGTTCCAACTTCCTTTTTGTACAAATGGAGAAACTGAGGCTCAAAGTACCTCATCCAAGGTCACATGTGGTAAGTGGCTGAAATAAGAGAAGCTCTGTTAAGTACAGCAAGTCTCTAACCAAGAAAGAAAATTTAGGGTCTGCCTGAATCTGGCCTCCCCTGGCAGTGTACAAATAACAGAGCTTGGTGCCTTATCAACAATAATAACTTAATAGGAAGTCACAAAGTAAAATGAGTGTGAGCACTTAGCTCACCCTTCTCTGGTCCCTTTCTCACTTCTCTCCCAGATTTAGTTGGTGGGAGAGGAGGTTGTTTCATCCTGTTTGGGGTGCTTTACAATGCTTGCTTCCAAGTGGAAAAATCCCTAGTTTATGGCTCTGGATGGGAGAGCCTCTGCCTGCTTTAAACCCCAAGCTTCTCCACTTCCTTTCCAGTTCTCTCCTCAAAGCTTAAGGCCATGGGATGCATGGACATCCATCCACGTTCTGCACAGAAGAACATCGGCAATGCTGACTTTTGATTTAAAGTGCATATATATTTTAGGAAATGTTCCAGGGTGTAAGATATATAAAAGGCTGGGTCAGACACAGCCTGGGGTGGTGGGTGGAGAGGAACACTGGCACTCCAAAGGAAGCCTGGCATACCAACTTCAAAAAGTGGTTTGATTCTGCCCCCCATTTTGATCTTAAAAAATGTCTGGTGCCCCAGGCAGCTGAAGCTGCTGATGGGGAGGAGGGTGGCTTCAGCCACATGATCTTACTCCCCTATTACAAAAAGCTTCTAGTTAACAAACATTCTTTGTGTGATGGGAAGACAGAGAGGGAGAAGAGAGAGATGGGGTGGATACTCCCAGTGACAGAGACAGCTGGGAACTTTGGAGAGGCAGAATTGTGGAGGAAGAAGCAAAGGCAGAGAAAAGCCAGAGCAATCTGTGAGATGCAGGAAAGCATATTCCTTCTGCCTGCATCGACACCTAAGAGACTCTGTTATGGTGCCTGAGCTTGCTACCTTCCTGCCGGAGCTGAGAAATAGGAAGAAGCAACTCCAGCCCCTGATCTCTCAATAGCAACCTCTTTGACCTGTGACAAGGTGACATTGATGAGTTCCCAGGGGAGGCAGGCAAGTCTTGAGCTATTTTTCCTTCCTCTTCTCCAGGCAATTGTTCAAGAGTAAAAACAATTGAAATAACTATCTGGGTCCCCTGATCAATGTTCTATCACTCTGTACAATCCCCAATGACATGCTGAGGACACTAAAACTCCCCTGTGCCTTCTGGTTTCTCCAAGAATGAGAGGCAGCTGGTCTGGCCCCAGGAATAGGTAGGACAAGGACAGGTAGTTGTTCTCCTTTACTCATGTGTGATCTGAAGAAAATTAAACAAATCTCCTAGCCTCAGAGTAGTTTCCCCAGCCAATCGTCAAGCATGGCAGCTGCCAAGAACCAGATACTCTGTTCAATTCTGTCATTTAAAAAAATGCCTGACAGTGCCCACTGCATCATCCCTTTCTCTGCTAAGATGGTTGAATGAAGATCTCAAGGAAGCTGCTTTTAAGGTCCCCTTGGGAAATGTTGATGGGAATGAAGGAGAGAGAGAGAGAGAGAGAGAGAGAGAGAGAGAGAGAGAGAGAGAGAGAGAGAGAGAGAGAGAGAAGGAAGGAAATGGCAGAAAAGAGATGGGGTGGGAAGTGAGGGACCACATTTATTTAGGTTCATTTACCTGTCAGTTATTGAATATAATCCTCCTCTGCCTTCAAGGTGCTTACATCCTAAAAGAAAAAAATGACAAAAAAAGGGTACAGGAATGAGGGAGGGTGCGTCCTATGGGACCACGGCTGCTGTTAGGGAACTGAAGTCCAAAAAATGAAGAGCTGAGCCAAGAGTAAAATGCACACAGCCCTCTTCCTCTCTCCTTCCTCTTTCATCTTTCCTTTTCTTTTTCTCTTTCCTCTTTCCCTGGTTCACATTCACCTTTTTTCTTCTTTGTCTTCTTTCAGTGTTACCCTTCTCTTTTACTCTTGTACTTTCCCTTCTCACTCAGATCCTTCCCTCTTTCCTTCCCTTCTTCTCTTTCTTTTTATTTTTTTATTCTTTTCTTTTTCTCTTCCATTTCTTCTTTTTTTTCCTCTTTCTGACTTTCTTTTCCCTTTCCCTCATTCCCTGTTTTTTTTCACTTCCCCTTCTCTGCCTTTCCCTCATATTTCTTAGTCAAACTCTTTAATTTTTCTCCTCTGTTCCCCCTCTTCCAAGCTGCCCTATTTCCTTCTTTATTTTCCTTACACTTCCCCCTCCCTTCCTTTTGCTTTTCTATTTCTGCTTCTTTTCCATCTTCCCCCTTTTTTCCAGTGTCTCCTTCTCCCTCCTCCTTCCTGTGTCTGCCACAAATTTCTGACTAAATTTCTACAGAAGATCCACCCTGACCTTTCGTCATCAGCTAAATGTCTTCAGCTCTTTCCACATTGATTATTATCCCTGTCTTTTCTTCCAATTACCACTGATGGCCACCATATGTGACACATTAAAGACATAATGCATTTTGACTTGCATCTTGGTAATATTATCCGGCATTGGGAGGTTATGAGGAGCATGCCGCTGCTCTTTTTTTATTATTCAATTATTCACATTCAATTTATTCTCTCCTTGTTTCAATTCTCCACCCCACTCATTTCCTCCTTAATTTGAGTAAGCTAGTGAAAGTCCCTAGATTGCCTCAGCAAAAGAGATGAAATCCTCTTCTTACCTGGAGAATTCAATTCAATTATTCAATTCAGTTAAGCAAATATTTCCTGTATTTAGGGCCTGCTATTCAACAAAATAGGTTCAACTCAATAAACATTTATTAAGAACTACTATGTTCAAGGAACTGTGCAAAGCACTATATGTAAGGACACTCGACTGAGCAAACTGATGATTTCCCACTTCTCCCATCCTCTCCATATCCCTAAATATCCTCTCTGCTTCTCTTTTTCTCTCTGCAAGTATCTGTATGTGTACTTGATTCTATACCTTCCTCTCTTCCCCAGCAGATTGCATCTTCAATCAAACACTTTCAAATTTTCAACGACTCCCTCTCAACTGTTTCATCCTAATCATACTTTCAAACAAGCATATGTCTCATTGGACCATGTCCTTCCTTCACATTCTTATCCTATCTTTCTTCTCCTGTTCAAATTTCTAAGGGGAGAAACCTATCTACTCTTCCTCTCCTCAAAATTCTGCAATCTTATTTTTAACCTCACCACTAAACTGAAATTCTTCACTTCTAAGTTACCAGTAGTTTTTAAAATGTCAAATACAATGGTCTTCCTTCAACCCTCCTTCTCTTTGACCTTTCTGTATTTGGTACTACTGAGTATTCATTCCTTGATATTTTCTGCTTTCTGGGTTTTTGTGACACTACCATTCTCCTAATTCTCCTTCTACCTGTTTGACCTTTCCTCATTCCCTTTGCTGGCTCATTACCCATGTAGTATCCTCTAACTGTAAGCATTATCTAAGTTTCTTTCCTATGCCCTCTTCTCTTGAGCCTTTAAACTCTTTTTAACAATCTTACATGTTCTCATGAATTTAACTATCATCTCTGTGCAGATGATTCACATCTATAAATTCATCATCACTCTCTTTCCTGAGTTTCTATCTTACACCAGTATAAGTCTATTGAACATTTTAAAGTAGATGTACTATAGATATCTCAAAATCAACATTCAAAACTGAATTCATTATCATCCCCCTCAAATCTTCCCCACTTCTAAATTGCCTAGAAGTGCTGATGGCACTATTCTCTGCCTTTATTCCCACAGTTTATAACCGCAGCATTATCTTGAACTCTTCATGTTCCTTTACCCTATTTATCCAATCAATTGACAAATCTTGCCATTTCTATCACCACAACATTTCTCTCAGTTGACCCCTTTTCCACTTACCCATAACTATCATCTTAGTTAAAGACCTCGACTTCTAACCTAAAGATTTGCAATAGCTTCCAAACTGATCACCCTGGCTCAGATTTCTTCCTATTACGATTTACCCTTTACACTGCTGCCAAAATACTTTTTCCTTAACCAAAGATTGAACCCTGTAACGACCCTATTTGATCAACCCAGTGACTTCTTATTGCCTCTAAAATAAAATATTTTCTTGTGTGTTTGGTTTTTGAAGTCCTTCATAATCTGGCCCCAACCTATATTTCTAACTCATTGGACACCCTCAACTCCAAATTCCATACAGGCAAACTACTCTTCTCATCTGTGCTTTACATATGGCATTCTCTCTACTTAGAATGCCTTTGCACTGATCACTCCCAAAGCCTGGAATTCACTCTCTCCTTACCTCTGCCTTATGTCATTGCTAGTGTCCTCCTTTCCAAACTCCCTTGTATTTAACTACTATATTTGGGCAGCAACCTTTTATGCATATTGTATTTACTCATATACATGTATATTTCTCCAGTTAAAATATAAGCTCCTTGCAAGAAGGGTTTTTTCATTCTTCACATTTGTGTTACCTACTGAACTGGAGGTAACAAGACTTAAGTTCAAATATGCCCTCAGATATTTGCTAACTGGGTATTATAAAGTGGAAATAATGCCCCAAAGTTGTTGTGAGAATTAAATTATATTTGTAAATTACTCTGCAAAATGTAAGGTACCTTATAAATAGGATTCAACCATCCTCTTCGCAATCAGATCTTTCAATGTTGGTGCCTTGGTTTTTCATCATCCTTTTTCTCCCTTTCTTCTCCTCTAGACACACTTCAACTTCTCAATGACTCTTCTAAGATATGGTGGTCAGTATATAACAAATGTGGAATGATACAGTCCAAATGTTAAGGGACTCTTTCGTCTTTTGTTCCAAACATTAGGATTCCAACAATACAACCTAAGATCACATTGGAATTTTTCTTGAGCTTATAGTTCACAAAAAAACTCCCAGGTCCTTTCATATTCAATCACTTTTCCACAACCCTGTATGTGAAGTACAATTTCCTTCTTAAGGAATTTAAAATCAGTGCTCAAAGATGAAAAAAGGAGGGTCAAGTAAAAGATCATATGAAATAGTATGGTTTGGCAGGAACATGAAGTGTGTGATAGAGAAAGATGAAGCTGGAAATGTAGATTAGAAGGACACTATTTAATGGGGCCTGAAGCTCCTTTCCAACTGACTATCTGAACAACTACTGCGCAGTGTGTGGGAGTCTCCCTGGATCAATCAGCAACTGATCCCTTCTACCAGATCTTACTTCAATCTTCCAAGGGACTATGATTTCATAAATGTAAACACTTCTTCCACAGGTTCAGTGTAATTAGTGAACTTAACTCAGGATTGTACCTGTTAGTACAGGTTCTTTATTGGAAAGAAAAGGCCCTTGTAAATCATGTAACAGTTAACAAAAAGGTTTACTTGGCCATAGCATAGAAAGCATATTCAACAAGGATACTCTAGTACTTCTCATCTCCTTGTGAAAGCTCATCTAGTTAGCAGGAAGGATGAAATGATTCATTTGATCTTGGGACATCCACCAGGAAGGGGCTACCTGAGGTGCCCTTCTTTTACTCTTAGGTAACTAGATAATCACATTAATACAGCCAGAGGATATCAGGAAGCTATATCAAGGAGATGCGACTGGAATCTTAGCCTCCCACTCCAATCAAGTCCTTAAGATAATTTTGTTGGGGTGGATAAAGTTAATCAAAACCATGTTGCTGGGGTAGGGAGGTCAGGGACCACAAGAGCTAATGATGGTATCACATGTAGTTTGCAATACTTGTATAAGAGTATATGGATTGGGTTTCATAGACATATAACCAGCGCAATAGAGTCATCTCTGATTCTTATAACCTTTCAAACCTCATCCAAATAAGAATTATGCACAAGAGATAAAGCAAATACATCAGTCTTCACAGCTTAAAACAACAAGAGCCTTAATGAGGTAACACTCAACGAACTAGCAACAAAGAATGTTAATTCTAATTTTCTTACTCAGTACCCACTTCCCCACCAGTTCCTTGCTAACAGACTAACACATGACCTAGCTGCTGCTACCATGTCTGCCAGCTACCTCCCTAATCTTCCCCTCATCTCTCTATTCTGTGGCAACAAACAACAGAATTCAAAATAACCCCTACCAACATCCTCTGAGAAGGAAATGCAAGTAAAAGAAATAGAAAACTTGCTCAGACTAATATGGCAGCAGCATGGTAGCCTTCTGTGTTGCAGCAGTGGTTAGCCAGAAAATTAAGTAACAAAGAGAATTGAAAAGGGGTACATTGTCTTTTATTCTGAGATGTCACTACATACCTCTCAGATTGACTAAAATGACAGGAGAAGATAAAGGTTGAAGGAGATGTGGAAAAACAATGCATTAGTGCATTGTTGGTGGAGCTGTGAACTGATCCAACCATTCTGGAGAGCAGTTTGTAACTATGCTCAAAGTGTTATCAAAATGTGCATACCCTTTGATCCAGCAGTGTCTCTGCTGGGTCTGTAGTAAAGGGGATGGGGGAAAAGGGAAACTGCCATCCAGCTGAAGCCATTTCTGTACCAGAAATCACTTAGAATAGAGAATGAGGCTGATAAATAATAAATTCTCCGTCATAAAATGAGGCTGGCACAATTTTGATGGCAAGCCCTTTGGAAAACCAACAAAGGGAAAGATTCAGAAAGTGAGCAATAGGAGAATAAGGAGGAAGGAAAACTAAAATTGTCAAAAGTAACAGAATCCAAAAAATTCGATTAATAATCTTAAACACAAGACGAGAAACCTACAGAGATTATCTTGACCTTCAGGTTAACTAGAATGAATACAAACATCTCTAAATAAACATTGCAAAATAAAGAGAGATGAATCAACAATCTAAAAGGCAGAGGGGAGTAGAAATTCAGAAGTAATTATTTATTAGGATCCAAAAGACAACAAATCCTGCAAGTGATCTGGAGAAACACCTTCAAATGCAAAAGAAAAGAAATTTGAATAACACAAAAATTTTTGTTCCCAGCAGAAACTATACAATGAAATGGAATAAAGTTCAGAAAAGTAAAAATTAAATCCAAAGAGATAAACCCTGAAAATCTGGACTTAGCCTCACTGAAAAAAAAAAAAGGACATTTAATAAAAGGGATCTTTGAAACATTCCTACAAAGAAAAGCAGAGTTGAGCAGATTTTTTGCTTTGCAAACACCTCAGATTACAAAAAATATATAGTAAATATAAATAAAGCAACCAATAATAGTACAAATAATGAAATAAATAACCTTTGAATGTTTTTAAATACTATATGGAATTAGAAAGAATCTGGCTGAAATCTTCATCATCCTGTCCTGTGCCTGGTGATGTTCCACCTCAAATTTAAAGATAAAGCTCCTTGGATAAGAAAAATGAAGTCTATTACCATTACTTTCAAAATTGGTAGAATCAGACAAACTGTGTCTTGACAAGCATAGCATGTGAGAAATCAGGGTCATTGGGATACAATAATGAACTCAGAGAAGCACTTCAATGTATTAACAACAGGTATTCATTCCTAATACTGACTGAGGCAACTAAGACTATTCCCCAGGAATGAGCTTTAAAACTTACTACTAATCTTGCTAGGTGAGGCAAAAGTAGATTAGCAATCATTTACTTAAGGCTTCACTAAAAGCTAAGGCTATAAGAAAGGCCAAACATGTCCCTATCAGCAAGGAGTTTATATTCTAATGTGAGAGACAACATGTAAAAAACTGGTTACATGTAAGATTAAATAGATACACTTATAGATACACAAAATATATATACACATACGTATGCATATATATGTATATACAAATAATATTAAAGGTTTTCTGAGTGATTCAGTCTATTTTGTTCTGATAAGAACACTATCTTACATGCTAGGATGTCACTATATACATCTCAGATTAACTAAGATGACAGAACATAAAGGTTGGAGGGGATGTAGGAAAAAATGGGACACTAATACATTGTTGGTGGAGTTGTGAACTGATCCAACCATTCTGGAGAGCAATTAGGAACTATGTCCAAAGCACTATCAAACAGTGCATACCCTTTGATCCAGCAGTGTCTCTACTGGGCCTGTATCCCAAAGAGATCATGAGAGAGGGAAAAGGACCCATATGTGCAAAAATATTTGTAGCAGCAATTTTTGTACTAGTAATGAATTGGAAACTGAATGGATGACTAAATAAGTTATGGTATATAAATGTTATAGAATATTAGTGTTTTATAAGAAGCATTCAATAGGATGATTTCAGAAAGGCCTGAAGAGACTTCCATGAACTGATGCTAAGTGAAGTGACTAGAACCAAGAGATCATTGTACACAGTAACAAGATTATATGATGATCAGCTCTGATGGGTGTGGTTCCTTTCAACAATGAGGTGATTCAGTACAATTCCAATAGACTTGTGATGGAGACAGCCATCTGCATCTAGAGAGAGGATTATGTGTGGACACATAGCATTTTTACCTTTTTGTTGTTATTTTGCTTGTTTTATTTTTCCTTTTTGATATCATTTTTCTTGTGCAGCAATATAAATAGGGAAATGGTAGAAGAATTGTACATGATTGAACATATATTGGATTTCTTGTCTTCTAGAGGAAGGGGTGAGAGAAAAGGAGGGAGAAAAATTTGGAATGCAAGGTTTTGCAATGGTGAATATTGAAAACTATCTTTGCATATATTTTGAAAATAAAAAGCTATTATTAAAAAACACTGTTTTTTCCTATAGTTGAGACACAAAGAGTAGGCTCATCTAAGTGAGCAGAATACAGAATTCTTGAGAACAAGGACTGGTTTTTTTTTTCTATGCCATAGATATTTTGCCTATGTATTTCCAGGACTTATGTGGTATTATAACTACTACATATGGTCTTCATAAATGCCAATTGTAATGTTCTTCACAATAACTTCCATTCTATACCTTTCTGTTCTTCCAATTCCTTAGCCAAGCTCAAAGTTTCTCACTTTCCCCTTAGAGATCTGTCCCTATGGTTGACAGTTCAATCAAATACTATCAGTTATCCTGAGATTCCTTGACCCCTTGTCCTATTGCCATTCACATCCTGATAAACCCCAACCTTGGATTAGACCACTATCATTCACTCTCTATATACTATTGATGGTTCCTGAAATTTTTTACCAAGTCACATAATCATAATGACTGGGTTCACTATAAATTTAAGCTTTTATTTTACTTTTAATGTCAACTGAGACCTCACAACTACATAGCAAATTCTTTTGTTCTTTCCCTATTGACTTCAACGGAGCCTATTTATTCTAAATGTTCTTTTTGTACCTCTTTCCCTTTCCTTTCACTAGAGAATCTCTTCTTTCATTTTACTAAGAAAAGAGGCTATTTGTTATGAGCTCTTCTTTCCCCAATATTGCCTCAGAATCCTTCTTCGTCATCCCCTAGTGTCTTCTCTTTTTCTATAATCTTTGATAAAGATGTAAAGGTGTGAGCAAATTAATCAAGTCTTCTGCTCTACTTAAAATAAATGATAACAAGCTAATCCAAATATATTTAATAGGTGAAAATATAACAATTGTTCACTGAGTGTGAAAAAGGCCTTGATACTTTGAGTCAATCAAAAAACATTTCAATTGTGACAGGAAGTCTGTTTCAATTGGGTGAGATATTTGATAATGCATTGTAGGGCTTGAATAAAATCAGGAAGATAAAAGTAACTGGAGAAGAGAGAGCTGAAAGCTAATCTCTTGAGAAGCAATTGAGTGAGGGAAAAGATATCTCAAACCTCAATTTCATTATCTTCCTTCTCCTCTTGATCATAAGATTTCATGACCTTAAGAAATCTGGAGGACTTCACATCTTAGCAGTAACTCTGGATCAGCTAACAGCAGTTTCTACATTGGGAGCCAAGGATAAATCCAATACATATTTAAGATTTGCAAAGAACATATCAGAAAGAAAAAAAATGGAGCATACCCAAAGGAAAGTGAGAATTTCCCAAAAGAACTTAAAGAGTTTTAGTCAGAAATCCAATCATGTCCAAGGATTATGCAAAGAGTTATCTCACAACTGTACACCTCAAGCAACCCATATGTTCCTCTAATCTGTTTCTTTGATTATATATGGATACTTGGGCAGTGGGACACTTTTTTAAATTCAGAAAATAGCACCTGTTGGTTCTCCTGCCCCCCCCCCCCCCCCCCCCCCCCATTTGGAAAGCTCTTCTATTTTATCTAATTAGAAATCAGATTACCTAATGTCTTGATTCCTTTTAATTAATTGGCTTTATTTGATAATTTGTTGTTTTAAACACAAACATTTCTGCCTCCTCCTGAATTGGGGTTCATCCCTAAACTAAGGAAAGGACTTAGTCCCAATTTGTTAGACAATTAATATGCATTGCTTGGTAAACTGATAATCTCAGAAGATTGAACCTTTGTTTCTTTAGTCATTTCATCTCTTATTCACCACACATGGAAAGATGGCCAGGATGATGAGATATCTTAAAAGCGTCTCATACAAAGCCTTGTTGAAGAAAATGGAAATGATTAGCCAAAAGAGAAGACAGAGGGGAGGGAAACACAGGTACATTCAAATAATGCAATAATCTGTGGTAAGAAAAAAATTAATTTTCTCAGTTTGATGTTGAGAGGTAATCAGACACTATTAGGAAAACATTTTGACTAAATATAATGAAAAAATGTAATATTTAGAACTACCCAAATATGGCAGTTATGAGATTAAATTCTCTATCATTGAGGTCCTCTAAGCAAACTGTCTGGAGAGGGATTCATGTATTAGTAAGGAATAAACTATCTTTTCTCTCCAGGTGCTTCTAACCAGAGGAGTACTCTAATAGAGCCCATTGTTAAATTTTCAGAGTGAGCCTTTACATATAAAGAAGGGAAATGCAAATCATGAAATCATAGCATCACAGCACATGCATGTTACAGTATATGACATCAGGGAGGAAAGGCTGCTATTAAGTACCTGTCACTGCACCTGCCACATAGTTCAACATAATGTACATTGCTAGAGAACAAGAAATGTGTCTGGTTGTTTTGTATTATCATTATACCCCTTGCATCTAGCACAATATACAGAAGTCCTCAAACTTTTTAAATAGAGGGGCAGTTCACTGTCCCTCAGACTGTTGGAGGGCTGGACTATAGTAAAAACAAAAACTTTGTTTTGTGGGCCTTAAAATAAAGAAACGTCATAGCCCTGGGTGAGGGGGATAAACGTCCTCAGCTGCTGCATCTGGCCCGCAGGCCGTAGTCTAAGGACCCCTGACCTAAAACATAGTACAAATGTAATAAGTTCTTACTGATTCAGTGAATGAATGAAATTAAATGAATCACTGCCAAAAACTTTGATGTTCCCTGTGCCTATCATTTCTGGTGCTTTCGCAGTAGTCAAGTTTTCCCTAGAGTATCACACAACAAAATGGAACACGGTGATATAACGAGGCCATCTAGGAGCTTCTGTACTTGCCTCTGTCATTCTCCCAAGCTTCCTCCTTTAAGAATCAGAATTTCAGCCACTATACCACTGAATGTCTTAGGAATGTCATCCCAGAATTTCTGGCTCTCCCAGATTTTTTCCACTGCCTAAAAGTTAATTCAGAGTAAGAAAGACCCTGATGCTTCATTAGGGAATATTGGTAACAGCTGCTGGCTTCTTTCTCCTATACTTGTTGCTGTTTCCTTGATGTGCTAATATTGAGCCTCAGTTTCCTTACCCCTGAAATAATAGATTCTGCTTAAATTATCTCTGAGATCTTTTCCAGCTATAAACATTTTATGATTCTGTGAAATAAAGAACAAAACCTATGTAATGAGGTACTAAATTGTGTCTAACTAAATAATAATAATAGTAAATCCTGATTACAATTTCCCGTGAAGTAAGCAGTTAGAAGCACTGATTCAGATGCATTGACCTGTTCTATAGGCCTACCTATCTAACATCATTAATTAGTTCTGCATAAACACTATATTAAGAAAAATAGTTATTGTGGACAATTAACTCCATACAAACAATGCTATAAAAATAACAATATTAAAGCAGAGTTTTCATATTCGGAATGGAGCATGGCAATGGTGGTATAGTAGTAAAGAAATGACACTCAGAGTCAGGAACATCACACCTAAATGCTTCCTTTGACACAGACATAGACAGGCTATGTCACCTTGGGCAATCCCACACCTCTCCATTCTCTCCCCACCACAAACACATAACTTTCCCTAAGACTATCAAAGACCAATGGAGGGGTGCCAATCCATATTAGTAAAAGGAAAAGGAGCTTTCCTCAATGGGAATAAAAATCAATGAGATCAAGTCTCAAGATGAAATGGGTGTGGTTAACATTATTTATATATTTTTTCAAATACAATGGTCCTTTATTTGACATATAGCCCTTATAAGGGTTCAAATTTCCCCATAATAATGTCAAGACCCTATTGTTCTGGAAACCTTAGGTGGAGTAAATCAGTCAAATTAGCTCAAAGAAAAATGTGGGGGCCTGTTAAAATATCAGTTTTAGTCTTTTCTCCAGCATAAGATTAAGAGAACCACTGAAGACCCCACAAATCCTGCTGAATGTGGATACCCTAAGAGAAATCCAATCCTATTTTAGCTTTTATAAATTCATTCTCCCTCCCCAACCCCACCAGAAATGGGTAAGACAGTTCCAGATGGCAGAAGCTCTTTGTGTCACATGAAATGGCTTCATCTATTGTAAGGGAGGTTTCTGAGCTCAAGAATCATGTCACCTTCTAGTCTTTGCCAATAATGTCATCATTTGATATGGAAACGATGCATACTATTTAAATGGTAATGTGATTTTAAAATATGTTTTAGCAAGCAGCCTGTTCTGGTATTTATCTTGCTTTTCCACATCTTTTATTCCTGAGTTGTATGAAAAAATATTACTCTGCATATTGGAACCATGAGTTCAAGTGTACCAAGTGACGTGATAACTCTCTTTTTCTTCTTTTTAGGTGGGTTGAGTTTGGCAAATATTGTGTCAGGAGAAGTCAGTAAGTATACTCTGATTCTTCAAAGAGTGATTTGGTTAAATTGCAACTTTCTCAAAGGCTTTCATCTTATGGTCCTAGATTTTGATACCCAGTCTTACTACTAAATGAAATAGGTTGCTACCTACAGAAACAAAAGATCCTTCCTCCTTTCCCCTTCCAAATCTCCTCCACCCATTGAAAGTATTTCCTTTGGATTAAGGGATCCTGGAGAGCTCCACTTAAAATGTAAACAGCCTCCTGAAGGGAAAGCTTATCTGGTCATTAATACTTTAGCACACATTAGGCTCTTATAAAATTAGCTGTGATTTTAAAAGACAAAGACCTCAAGAAAAAAGGAATTTCACTGCTAAAAAGTTCGAGAGATTGTTGTATGCTGAGGGAGGGTTAGGAAGAAAGGGAAGGCTAGATCTGATTTCCTAGTGAAGGTTTTTGAAGAACCAAGCTATAGAATTAGAAAAACTGGTTCCCTGAAAAGGGAAGGGATATATAGGGAGAAGAACTATTGAAGAAGAGAAAGAGGAAAGGGAAGTTAGATAGGACATTAACCTTTATCCTACTTCATAATTCAATCAAGCCAGCCTGTATTTCTGCTTCTTCCTTCCTGATATTCCCCTATATAGCTTGACAAATTATCTTTGGTTATACCCTCTAAGCTGTGTTGCTGTTGTTAATTCTGAAGTCTTGCAGAACTCATTTAATCTCGACTTATTGAGTGGTGTCCAGAAGTGAGAAAATTTTCATTGAAATTGAACTCTATCAAAGACGATTTAAACTCCGGAAACAGAGCCTGGGTCCCAATCATTACAGTAGCATACGGAGCAAAGGAATATATTTCCATATTTTGTTCCATAGGGAAGCAGAGAGAAATAGAATAGAAAGGGATAATCAGAATTAAATTAAATGTGTATTAAGAACCTACTATGCAAGGTGTTTCTATACGTGCTTTTTATTCTAAGTGCTGGAGAATAGGACAAAAATCAAATAGCTTCTAACCTCAAGAAACTCACATTCTGTCGGGAGCAGGGTGAGATGGTAAATCCTGGACTCAGTCGATAAATACAAAAAAGGGCTAAGTAATTTCAAGAGGGAAAGGACAGTGACAATATGGAGAAATCTGGTTTGAGCCTTAACTATGTCACTTGCTAACCACATGTCTAGACAAATAGATGTCTAGATAAATCACTCACCACTACTAGCCCTCCAAATGCTATTTTTTGATATGTAAAATGAAACAATACTTTCACAGCCAACTTAATGGGGTTGTTATGAGGGCAACAATGTTATTAATTATTATTATTATTATACAAATAGAAGCCACTATTGGGGATTGGAATGGGATCTGGTCCTATGAGTCTATTGTCATATGGTATTTCCTCTACCAATTCAGGTTAACTAGTCTTAGAGAATTGACTTAAGCTGTGAAAGGATTGTCAACTAGTCACTAAATAGGCAGTCTATTTAAGCATTTGCTGAATATCTGGTACTGTGCTAAGTGCTGAGGCAAAAAAAGCAAAACATACTCCCTGTTCTTAAGGATTTTGTGTCTAATAGGAAAGACAACATGCAAACAATTGTGTATAAACAAGCTTAAGAAACAAGATAAATTGGAAATAGTTAACAAAAGGAAGACAATGGAATGGAGGGAGATTGGGAGAGGCTTCCCTACAATGTAGAATTTTAGCAAGGATGCGAAAAAAGCTGGAGAAACCAGGAGAAAGAATTGTGGAGGAAGAGAATTCCAGGAATGGGGGACAGCCATGAAAATGTCTGAGTTAGAAGACGAAATCTCTCCAGCGAGAAACAGTAAAAAGGCCAGTGTTACTGGCCTTATCATAGAGTAGGGATGTATGTGTAAGGGGGTGGAGAGTAGGGAAGGTATAACATGTAAGAAGATTGGAAAGATTTGGAGAAGAAGCAGATTATGAAGGGCTTTGAATGCCAAAGGAGGATTTGATTTGACCTCTGTCACAAAGTTAATTATGCATTCAGAGATGGGACTTGAACTCATATTTTCTATCTCCAAAGTCAGTCAGTCAATAAGCACTCATTAACCACTTACCCCATGCCTTATACTAAGCACTAAGGCTACAAAATGAAACAAAAGACATTCCTGCCTTCAAAGATCTTACAATGGGGAAAACAACATGCAAACAAATACACAGAATAAATAGGAGACAGCTAAAAAAAAGGGAAGGCAATAGGATTAAGAGAGGTTGGGAAATGCCTTCTGTGATAGGATTTTAATTGGAACTTAAAGGAGGCCAAGGAAGGCAGTGAAGTTGAGGGGAGAAAGCATTCCAGGCATGGGGAATAGAAAGAGAAAAAGCCTGGAGTGAAGAGGTGGGGTATCTTGTTCTTGGACTAAGAGGTTACAACATTATATCAAAGAGTAAGTAAGAGGCAGGGAATAAGGTTTAAGCATACTTAAAAGGCAAAATGGGCCTACATTAGGAAGGCCTTTAATGCTGAA
The DNA here is from genome assembly GCF_902635505.1 of Sarcophilus harrisii. Taxonomy (NCBI): domain Eukaryota; kingdom Metazoa; phylum Chordata; class Mammalia; order Dasyuromorphia; family Dasyuridae; genus Sarcophilus; species Sarcophilus harrisii. The sequence continues at coordinate 103,991,847 of NC_045429.1, forward strand.
TGGAGAATTTTGTATTTTATCCTGGGGGTGAGAGGCAGTTACTGGAGTTAATTGAGTGGGTAGATGGGGAGAAACAGGCCAAATGTTGTCAGTCCTGCATTTTAAGAAAATCAGCTTGGCAGCTGAATGGAGGTTGAATTATGGAGATAGACTTAAGGCAGACACACCAAAAGGCTATTGCAATAGTCCAAGAGTGAGGTGTGTACCTGGGTAGTTAGCAGAATCAGAAAAGGAAAGGAAGGGGTGAGGGACACGCCAGCATTTGAGAGATATTGAAAATGTGAAATTGATTGGTCTTGGCAACAGAGTGAATAGCCACTCTGAGTCCATAGTGCTATGTTGTTTTTCAAGCTATTTTTATAATTATGAATCATCAGCATCTTTTTTAGTTTACTTCACACTTCAGTGATGTGCTGTTGGTGTTATTAGTCCTTCCATAAATGCAAATGGAGCACTATTCCTCAACATCTCTCTAGTCTCTCTTCAGCATTTGATGTGGATAAAGAAAAAAAAATAATCATTACCTAGTGGCCAATTTTTTAATAATAAGCATTTTCAAATTTAATTACCCTTGTCTTTGGACTTCACACATTCCATTGCTGGTTTTGTATTTGAAGCCTTTCAAGCTCAGGGAGTCCTTCTTTTCAAGCAAAGTTTTTCTGGAAGAGCCTTCCAGAATCCAAAATCATCTCTGTACCAAAATGTGATATTAAAACAGAAATTTGGTGGAAGAATAATTAGGAAAGAAAAAAAGGGTGATTATTGATTTCAGTTCAAGGTTTCAATCATGTCAACAGTTGAAAATCATATTAGTTGGATGAGAGAATAAAATATCTGAGTTTTGATAACGAAAATTAAAGGAAATTCAAACCCTTAAGGGACATAAAACAAAGAAGTCACTGTACATTTTACTGCATTTGAACATAGATTTATGGAAAGAGAATTGTATCAGTAATCTCATTTTGAATCCCAACAATACCTCTTAGAACTGTGACCTTGAATAATTCACCTTCCCTCTGTGGCCAGTAGTTTCCTCTGAAACAATGAGGGCACTGACCTTGATAATTTCCAAAGTTGCCTTTTACAGTTCCAAAAGTATATATGTCCATGTTATTAAAAGACAACTACCACATGGCAATCAAAGTCTCCTCTACGTTCATTTGGGTTTGTTTAATATAGAGCTGGAGCTGACAGAAGTGCTAAGGCATTGTGATGCCAAGAAGCAAATCAGCCTCTCCACCCCCAATCCAGATTCCTGCCAAGTCCAGCTCTGCATTCCAAGTAGTGAGAGAAGGAGAAAAAAAAAAAAAAAAAAAAAAAAAAACAAGATGCAATTTTCTTTCCTGTTTAATCATGAAAAGGTTGTTTTACTATCCATCCTTCCCATATTGTGGGCCTTCAGGGAGGAGTAAGGAATTTTCAACCTGCTTACCCAAGTCATTATCAGAGTAGATTAGAGTGAGGTGCCTTGCATACGAATGGATCACCTTGACAAAAAATAAATTGGAATTTAGATAGCAACAAATAAACTGGATTGAAGGCTAATTTTGGTGACTTGCCCTTACAGAGTGGAACTAAAACTGAGATAGAGTTATTGAAATTCTCAGCTGCTCCATCTTTTCTAGGATTGATCATTCACTACTCTTATAGCCCTCCTTCCCCCACCCCCCATTTTCTAAGTAAAGTTCATCATGAACATTATCCCTACAGGTACCATTATTAACTTTGATAACTAAGACTGATTTTTTAAAATCATATTTTCCCTATTTTACTGCAGCTGTAAGATGCTATAACTGTTGCCCAGGACATAATCACTCTTAGCCTTGTGCTTCTCATTGTTCAGCTTGTTGTTTGTCCTTCATTGTCGAAGAGGATCAATGACAATGCAGGGTGATATCTTAACTCACGCACGAATAGGATTGAAGTGAGACAGTGTTACACAAAGCATTGTTCTGGTATCCAAATACAGTCATCATAGATGTTCTGGACTTCTCACCAGAGCTTTCCTTTCTTAACAATCAGTATCTACCACCACCCCTTAGTCATGCAGCCAACCAAGCCTCCATGAAATTATAAAGTAGGCAAAGTGTACCTTTGGTGGACTCAGCCCTTCCTTTGTGCATCTTACCTTCATCTGAAACCCAGGACTTTTTTGAATTCTTTTCCTGTATCTCCCCCCTCTATCAAAACCTGCTTTCAAGAAAGGTGCTCTAAATCACTTGTATGTAGTATCAATTTAATAAGAAATAATACAAGTAATTTTCTTGTTCTCTATGGTGTAGAATGTAGGTATTATTGTTCCCATTTTACAAACAACATAACTCTATTCTTCATCAACAGCTCTGCTTGATTTGTCCTCCAGGGACAACATGCCCTCAGCACCAGGCACTCCCTTTTTAGCTTCTATTTTACATGTTGTTTTCCCATAAGCTTCTTGAAGGTAAGAACTATCTCTTTTTCTTATTTGTACCCCCAGCATTGAGCTCAGGGTCTGGAAAATAAAAGGCTTTTAACAAATGTTTATTGGAATGAGTGACTTACGTCAAGATTCAGTGAGAAGAATAATGATTTGCCCAAGATCATCCAACCAGTTAGTGTCAGAATCAGGATTCTAAATTCCAGCTTTTTTCACTCTAAATCAGGGTGCTCTCTATTACAGTTAGGCTGCCAGCTTAAACAATAATAGCTCACATTTACAGAGTGCTTCTGGATTGCAAAACATTTTACATACATTAGCTCATCCTTTAAGTCAATTCAATTACTTCTCCTGGGTGCCTTTTTTAGTTTCATCTCTAATTATGCAATGAATTGGTTTATGAAAGGAATTTCAAGTATGGCAGGCAAAGGCATTCATTTATTAAAATGGGAGATTCCTTATGTAATATCTGAATCCCACAGTCAAAGCCTAAAGCACTTATAATGATGTTGTTTAGTCATTTTCAGTTGTGTCCAACTCTGTTACACCATTTCAGGTTTTCTTGGTAATCAGATTGCTTTGCCATTTCATTTTTCATCTCATTTGACAAATAAAGAAACTGGGGCAAGCAGGGTAAAGTGACTTGTGCAGGGTCACACTGTTAAGAAATGTCTATTGATGCATTGTTGGTGGAGTTGTGAATGAATCCAACCATTCTGGAGAGTAGTTTGGAACTATGCTCAAAAAGTTATCAAACTTTGATCCAGCAGTGTTACTACTGGGATTATATCCCAAAGAGATCATAAAGAAGGGAAAGGGACCTGTATGTGCACGAATGTTTGTGGCAGCCCTCTTTGTAGTGGCTAGAAACTGAAAACTGAGTGGATGCCCATCAGTTGGAGAATGGCTGAATAAATTGTGGTATATGAATATTATGGAATATTATTGTTCTGTAAGAAATGACCAACAGGATGACTTCAGAAAGACCTGGAGAGACTTACATGAACTGATGTTGAGTGAAACGAGCAGGACCAGGAGATCATTATATACTTCAACAACAATACTATATGATGACCAGTTCTGATGGACCTGGCCATCCTCAGCAACAAGATCAACCAAATCATTTCCAATGGAGCAGTAATGAACTGAACCAGCTACGCCCAGAGAAAGAACTCTGGGAGATGACTAAAAACCATTACATTGAATTCCCAATCCCTATATTTATGCCCACCTGCATTTTTTATTTCCTTCACAAGCTAATTGTACAATATTTCAGAGTCTGATTCTTTTTGTACAGCAAAATAACGTTTTGGTCATGTATACTTATTGTGTATCTAATTTATATTTAAATATATTTAACATCTACTGGTCATCCTGCCATCTGGGGGAGGGGGTGGGGGGTAAGAGGGGAAAAATTGGAACAAGAGGTTTGGCAATTGTTAATGCTGAAAAGTTACCCATACATATAACCTGTAAATAAAAGGCTATTAAATAAATAAATAAAAAAATAAAAAAAAGAAATGTCTAAATATGGAAATGTCTGAATCTTCCTGACTCCAGGCTTGACACTCTATTCATTTTGCCACCTAACTGCCCCAACTTTCAATATTATTATGGACTAAATATCAGTGCTGCCATCTGATACCAAAGCTTATTGTGTCAGTTGAAACCTGTTCATAAATCAAAGAAACTGAACAAAGGAAAAGAGTGTCATAATGTTATGCTCTTGGCTACGCTGGAAACAGGAACTGAAGATTTCTGAGAGGATGGAATGATGGTGGCAGGCTCTTCTGGCAAGAGACTATTTGGAAATGGAACCAATAAACTTGTTGAACTAAACATTTGTAGGGACTTGAGTCGCATAGGGCATTGATTGGAAAGGCATTGGCTGTGAGGGCTGTACCTAGTCTATGTCTTTACCCTGATAGGCAGAGCTGGATCTGGGAATCTAAAGTTCCTGAATCTTTCTTCTGGTTGGGAACTGTTTTGTCCGCTTGCAAGTGTAGCCATGGAAGAAGGGCAGCACAAACAGAATTGTATCTTCCCTGGGGCAACTGGAGCATAGGAGAAGCCATGTGCTTTCGAGGATGTAGTATATATTGTTATTTATTGTTTATTTTCTATATTGATTCTATGCAAAAAGTAAGGTATTATATACAGTATCTAAATATGAGTATCTGTTCCCTTAGGTACGTATAAGAGCAGAGGGAGAGGATGGACTCCATTATGTTCAGGTTATCTTGCTAGGACTCAGTGAAATGTAACATATGCAGAGAAGAGTAGGCTTTGTGGGGCAAGTTAGAGCTCAGAGTTATTCCGATTGGATAAAACTACACTAACTACATCTCATAGACAATAATATTAGCAAGAGAGGTAGAGTTGGGGGATAGATGGTGTTGAGGTTTTCTTGGGGGCCAGCCTTAGTCTTAGTTGAAATAATTACTTCGAAATCGCAGCCAGCTGGTAAAAATAGCAAAACGTTTATTTCTCCTTACAAATTAGCCCGGTTAGTTGATGCCTGTCTCTCTGCCTGGCTCCAAGAGATCTTGCCGCTTTGTCCTTGGCTTCTGCCTCTGCTTTCTTCAGTCTCCAGTCAGCTCTGACTCGTGGCTTCTCAATCTCCAGTCTGTGGCGAGTAGTCTTTTCTTCCAGAGTGTTCTTTCTCAGAGCCCTGTTGATGTTCCGGAGAAATTCCTCTTTCGCTCCAAGAGCTTCCTTCATTTATGTGATCTCCCAAAGGTTAACTCCACCTTCTGGAGGGAGAGGGATTCTGGGTTATCTCCCAGAGTGCTCTCTGATCCTAAGGAAGGTGTGAATTCAGCTCTCATACTAGCCCTGAACTCTCGTGTGAACTCCATTGAGTACTTAGATACTTGAGCTCTCTAAAGGTGTGAACACAAGCATTGTTCAATCAGTTCCACCTAATAAATACCTTGTTTCAAGTTCTGGCCCAAAATCAGATCAAATCAACTCCAATGTCTTCACACTTTGTAAAAGATTCCAACAGATGGTCACATACTCTCTGAGAATCATAGAAATCTTTAACTTCCCAAAATCTGATTTGCTTAGACAGATGCCCTTCTAAATAAATCAATCTTTTTTAGAGTGATAGAGTATATACACTCTATATACTTTCTATTTAGTATATATACATAGAGTATATACACATAGCTGTCTAGTCATGTAGATAGTAGGAAGGAAAAAAACCAAGCACTAATTAAGCACTTAACACATGTTAAGTATGAATTTATATTTACAAATATTATTAATTATATTAAAATACAATTATGCACTTTACAAATATTATCCACTTGGATTCTCACAACTCTTTAACTGTTTTGTTTTTTGAGAGGCAATTGGGGTTAAGTGACTTGGCCAAAGTCACACTGCTAGGGTTACACTGCTAGCAAGTGTTAAGTATCTGAGGCTGGATTTGAACTTAGATCCTCTTGACTCTATAGTGGGGGCTCTATCCACTGCAGCCTTTAGCTGCCCCTATAATGACCCTTTCAGATAGATACTATCTAAAGTGCTTTGCACAGTTATTGGTATTTAATAAGTATTTGTTTCCTTCCTACCATCTTCATGATCATGACATGAAAAGGTCCCATATATGTGTGTGACTTTAATTACTGGTTACTATCCTTAAATCACTGTTCCAATCCATTTCAAAACAATGAATCAGGAAATGGTCACATCCTAAATGATTAGAGGTTTTACCTTGAAATCTGCCTGGAAGGGGACCTGCAGTTCTTGGACATACCAATTCTATGAAAATTATCCACTGTCACAGGAAAATGAACTTGAGGCTCTTTAAAGGTTTCTATCAGAAACCCTGCCATTGGATTCAATGTCTCCTACAAAAAAATTGCCTGCCCTTCCTCTCCTTCTATCATTCTTCTCATTACCTCAGGCTAAATGTCTGGGGAATCTTGACTTTAGAAATTCCTTCACCTTCCACTAGGAGAGAGTTGTTCAGCCAAAGAAGTAGAAGACGGCTGTCTGAACACAATCAATACTGAGAATTAAAAGTGGCATAAGCTGCCCAAGAAAATGAAAAAAATGGTAAGAAATCCAGGGTTTCTGATTCCTGGAGACAGAGGCTCTTCCAAACAAATCCTAAAAGGGAGATGTCAGCAGCCTTGGGATATAAGACAGGATAGGGATAAGGGAGAGTGCAGGAAGGTTGGATGCTGAGGAGAGGATTAAAGAGTTTCTATTTAATTCAAGAAATATTAAAGCATCTTCTCTGCTCAAGGCTATGCTGGGTTGGAGGGGTATATTTAGTGGAATCAGACCCTGTCTCAGCCTTCTAGGAGCTTAAAAACTAGAGAAGTAATAAGGCAAGGACGCAGGATATTCAAGAGCAGGTTGTTAAAGCTCACAAGGGAAGGAAAAGCATGAATAAAGTGTTGTGAGAGTCCCAAAGAGGAAAGGATCAAGTGTGTCTGAGGGAATAAGAGGAAGCTGCATGGGAGAGGAGGCCTTAGACAAACATAGAGCTTGAAGTATGGGCCAGATTTCAGTTGGCAAAAATTTGGAGAGATGGAATTTAAGGCATAGGGAAAGGGATAATCAGAGACAAAGAAATAAAATAGAACATGTGAGTAACATGAATAACAGATAAGGTGCTATGTTTAGAGAACACCCAAGTTTCCAATTTGCCTAGAGCACATATTGCATAGAATTAAAAAGGAGGCAAGGAAAAGAAATAGAAATAAATAAATAAATGATAAAATCAATTCATAAAAAATAAGTGATAAAATAAGTCTAAACAAATAATAAAAGAACAAAACAAATATATATGAACAAAATACATTTAAATGAACAAATAAATGGAAAGGAGAGAAAAATAAAACTGAAAAGGGAGGTAGGAATTAGGTTATGGAGGCCCTTTAGTACAAAGAAATTTGGACATCATTTGATAAAGAATAGGGGATAATTTAATTCTCTTCCTGTTCTCTGTACTTGTAAGGACAAAACAGCAACCCTTTATAGGAGGAATTGAAAAGTATGAGATATTAAAAGTGGAGAAGCAGATAATAATAATCATAATTAATCATTACTGTCCTAAATATAGAACTAAGATTTTCAAGATACTTTGCATACACTTTTAGCTAGATGCCAAGTTTCATATCCTTCTCTCTGCAGAATGTACTCCAAAGTCCCACTCCTCTCTGACCCTTGGACCCACTATCCTCTTAGTAGGGATACCATCTGTCCTACCATTGCTCCTCGAGGTCCTCAGGGCCTTGCTATCTGCCCTGACAGCTTCTCTGTAGAAGTATAATTTGGAGTTGCTGTCTGCTATGACCCTCCTTTATATGTTGTCTTCCAAATAGAAAGTGAGCTGCTAGATTTTCTATTTGTATTCATAGCACTTAGCCCAGTGCTTGACACACAGTAAGTACTTAATTAAAATTATTTCCTATTCCCTTCCATACATTATCTCATATTTGCCCCACAACAATCCTGAGATCTGAAGGCATTATTCTCCCCACTTTCCAGAAGAAGAAACTGTGGCCCAGAGCAGTTAAGGGAGCTGTCTATCATCTCACAACTAGTAAGCACTGAGAGTGAGATATAATGCAACTTGATAATAAGAGAATGGTATTCAGAAGGAAGAGGAGGAGAGAGATGGAAGAAATTCAATAGCTGTATAATCATCCGGAGGATCTGGCAACTGATAGGAAATGAAAACCACTTTAATACAGCTGATGAAGGGAAGGATGTTTTATTTTTTGGTTTTTTGTTTTGTTTTGTTTTGTTTTTTACATATCCGAGTCAGTTACAGAAGAAAGGAAGTGAGAAAAGAACAGCTGGGACCAAACCTACATAAAACTTGCAGTAGGGCAGTTGGAAAGAATAGAGACACTGTTATGGTTACAAATGGGAAGAGGGTCCCATGCGGCATGTTTGTGGTTTGGGTTTTGCTTTCACCAGACAAAAAGAGTGTTTCTTAGCCCCAGAAGACCCTTTTCCCCCTTCCTCCAATTCCTACAGTTCCCTGAAGAGTAATTTCCTTTGACTAAATGAAGCTTTTCGGCTGTAATGAACTGTAAAAGAGACTTGCAGGATCTTCCCCAGTTATAAAACCATTAGTGTTGAAAGGCAATTGGAAGCATGATTTTTCTGTCCCCCCCCAAAATGTCATCTCTCTCTATTCACAGCAAAGGTAAGTCTGTGGGGAGTGGAAGATGGGAGAAACACTCCAAGGCTTAGTTGTCAAGGATTTCTGAAAGCCAGCCTCACAAAAGGTTTAAAGTACATAAGAGGCTAAACTCCCGAATTGTAAGGGTTGTGATAGTCTAGTCATTCAAGAAGTATTGATTAATCATACAGATACATTAAGTGTTCAGGACATTTTACTAAGTTCTAGAAAGTAGGGACTGACCTTGCACTCAAGAACTTATGTTTTACTAAGAAAATAACATGTGAAGTAGCATGTACTTAAAACATATATAGAGTAGATGGAAGGTAATCTGAGAGTAGAAGGCACTAACAGCCAGAGGTATTAGGAAAATCCTGCTATAATTGAGGAATGGAATCTTAAGAGTAGCCAAAAATTATAAAAGGTAACTGGGGGCAGCTAAATGGTGCAGTGGATTGAGCACTAGTCCTGAAGTCAAGAGGACCTGAGTTCAAATCTGACCTCAGACACAACACTTCCTAGCTGTGTGACCCTGGGCAAGTCATTTAACTCCAATTGTTTCAGGAAAAAAAAAAAAAAGATAATTAGGACAGAGCATGCCAGGTATGGACGAGAATCAGGGTAAGGGTAAGGGTAAGGGAATGGAGAGGGGAGATGAATTGTCCTGTGGGAAAGTTAGCAAATACACCAGTTTTGCTGAATTACAGTATGTATAGAGGGTAAAGTATTAGAAGGCAGGAAAGTTAAGATGACACAAGTTAAGAAGAATTTTGGGAGATGTATATCTGATTTTCATTCAGTCCTTGTGATATTTCATAGCTATCTCTGTCTCACGGTCTCACAAAAAGTAGCTTTCGTTAAGTAGAGTGATGCTTTGTGAGGTAAAGATGGATCTTAGTAGTATTTGAAGAAGAAAAAAACAGAACTGATTATGAACTGGCCACCTCAGAAAGGACTTGAAGACCTTATCTGCCGTTGATAAATCCTTTATTTACATTTATTCCTGTACAGTCATTCCTCTTGATCAAATCTTCCAATTGGAAAATATGCCTCTCCATATGCAATATACCACTCCTCACTCTCGTAGAACTGCTCTCTCGGAAGTCATCACTGACCTCCAAATTTCCAAATTCCAAGTTGTCTTCCTTCTAATCTTCTTTGATCTTTATGTACCACCTGATCAACTCTATAACATCATTGTATTCTAGTGACAACAAATCCAGGTAAATGTATATAGGGATTGGAGGAGAGGGAGCCATAGGACATAATTACGTAGGTGTCACAACAGGATCTCAAACCAAACATGCTCCAAAACAAGATGATCACTTTCTCTCCCCCTCCCCCCCAAAAAAACAAACTTATTCTTTTAGGATGTTGTTTATATAGTTATATGAGACTCATGTTTAAAACCCCGATCTTTTCTTTTGTCCCTCATTCACTTAATTGTTAAGCTAAAGATTCAGCCTCCAAAATACCCCTTGAATCTTTCTTTTCTCTCCCCCAACATCCCAACCGTAATTGAGATTTCATTACCATCCACCTAGATAAATCTAATTGGGTTAAGGACTGGACCTGTGACTTTATGAGTATAAAAAGCTCTTAGGTAAGTAAACTCCCTCTGCCAATGCAAGTTGGTACCTTCTCCGAAACTTACAGTATATTCCATAGAGCTCTAAGAAGTTAATGATTTGTCCAGAGTCATGTAGTCAGTATGTGTTCTGAGGAAAATTTCCACCTACTTCTTTGTGACTCTGGGGATTGTAATGATTCTGATTGTAACCTTCCAAATAAAGTTCAGTCTCCTTAGCCTATACAATGTGATGCCAACCTACCTTTTCAGCCCTTTTCCTACCTTTATGACATAATGGGTAAGCTGCTGGAATCAAAGTGCAAAAGACCTGTGTTTGATTCTTGCCTCCCATATTTATTAGATATGTGGTCTAGGTAGGTCACCTAATCTCTCTGATTTTCTCAAGTGAAGAAATGAAAAAAAAAACAACAAAAGTCCCTATCACATAAGATGCTTATGAGTGTTGAAGAAAATCATATGCAGAGCATTGTGTAACATTTAAAATATTATAAAATGTCTATCATTATCATCATCATCATCATCATCATCTCATTTGTCTCATTTTTAAAAGTTGGGTTCAGGGAGAAATGATCCTCATACAAATCTCTATCCTATTATTATTCTTTCATATTTGATGTTCTCTGGATCACCACACTGTTGGATAGAACAATCACTACTTGTACATGAATAAATAGGATATCAGCTAATTCCTGTAACACTCAGTGAAAATATCTTAGACATAAGAATATTACAGGACAAAAGAAATGATATGAACCTCCTCCTGTTCCTATATGATTTTGATTTCCTCTGCTTGGACTATGTAATTTAAAAGCTTTTCATTCCATATACATAGAGATTATAAGTATTTATTATAAAGAACATTCACTAAAATTTCTATGCATCAGTATTAAAGCCATTGTGGTCAGCAATTTGGTCTATGATAATGTACCAATTACATTATAATTTATTGGTTGACTTCTCCAGAATAATTTGAGATCTTTATTTGTTCAATAAAGTCAGAAAACTTCTAACATAGAATCCCAACCATCATGACATATCTTGCTAGGAATTTGGTAGCTACTAAATTTTCACAGCCTCCAAGAGATGTGTTATATAGTTTCCACTGTTTCCTTATGTGATCTATATTGATCATAAATCCAAGCTTCTTAAGGATAATCAAATGGCCAAGTAGTGATAGATAGGATACTGAATTTGGAGTCAGGAATACCTAATTTCATATCCAGCTTTAGACACTAACCAGTTATGTGATCCTAATCAAGTTACTTATCCTATGTTTGTCACAGTTTCCTCAACCGTAAAGTGAGTATAATAACAGCTCTTTCCCTCCAAAGTTGTTGTAAGATTCAAATGAGGTAATATTTGCAAAGTGATTAGCACAGTGCCTGCCATGTGGTCAGTACTTAATAAATGTTGATTCTCTTCTCTCTCCCTTTTCCCCTTTTCCAGTGGCAATGATTTAGTTCCAAATGGCCATCAAAAACCTTTCTACAAACAAATCTCGATGATGATGATGTTAATAATGAAAATGATGATGATATTCCCCTACGTGTGTTCTATACCCTATCAAACCCAGACTATTTTAATCCCCCATAAATAGCTGTTACTATTCTGCTTCTATCCTCTCACTCATGCTGCAATTCCTGCCTGGGATGCCCTTCCCTCATCTCTGCTTTTAAGGCTTAGCTCAAGTTACCATTCCTCTAGGAAGCCATCCTTGACTTTTCTATTTAATTATGAACTCCCCTTAATCCCCATCCTGAATCTTACATTCCTCTTGATTTCTTTTCTCTTACTTACACTTAAACTTACACAGCACTATTTTGTATTAAGATTATTTATGTATGTCCTTCCACTGTAACTTCATGAAGGTAAGGACTATATAACTTATTTAATCTTTTTATCTTTCTAGTACTTAGTGGATAAAGGGTGCTAAATATTTGCCGAACTGTTGAAGAATACAGTGAATCCTAACACTCTTATTAAATCAGTCCTTGATTACATAAGACTTTCCCTATTTATAACTCTGAGTAGATACTATGAATATATCAGCATCCCTGTTTAGCAGCCCAGGATAACAACAACCAATTGAAAAAGGATTAGGAGTTTCCAGTGAATTGACCTGTCTCCCTAGGCTTTAGGAACATTTGGCTATCTCTGGAAGCAGGGAATAGACTAATCTAAGAATGCATCCAGGAACAGATAACAGGCAGCCAGCTTCCAATTATTGTAGACAATGGGAATAGTTTCCTCCCACCCCCAGAATCATCTGCCCATTTTGATTTTAAAAGATAATGAACCAACTTACTTTCTATGCAGTGGCACTCAAACATTGGCAAGATCAGTTTGCATGATGTCAAAAATATATCTACTTGTAGTCACTTGGAAGACTAGATAAATTTTCCCTGTTTCAACACTAATGTTTAATATAGTCTAAATATAAATCCAATGCCTTGTCCTCCAAAATTGAAAGACATAGAGGTAAAATCATTTTTAGAGACTCACCTGCATTGACTTGCTGGAAATCGATAAGGTTTGGCTCTCCCTAGACTCCTACTACCCTCAGACTCCTCCGGAGCAGTTTAGGAAAACAAAGTACAATAATTGAGAAAATAATGATAAATGCTATTATAATGTTGCATTGAGATGCTGATTGGTAGTGTGGGGCTGGGGGAGAAACAGATGGGAAAGGAACTTGCCCAGACAGAATGATTCTTGTTTCAATAAGTTCATAATATGTGAAATGCAAGATGGAAACTGACAGGGGAAGGGGAAGATCATTGTTTGAATAACATCAGTGTAAACACAGATGCAAAAGAAATTGGCCAGGGAGTTGAAGGAGCTGGCTTGAATAATGTTGCTTTACCAATAAAAACCATAAAAAAGGGAAAACAGAGAGTAGCTGATTATTTCTGCAATTCGGGGAGATACATAGAAACAGCTGGTATCAGAACAGTAAGAAAAGGAAAGAGCCCTTTCACCTTTCCGTAATTGGTTTGATTTTTGTTGTGGTCATCTTTAATTGTCCAAAGCTTTTTGGGGTTTTGCCAAATCACTTTTTACTTCTTTTAGATCTGGGAAGGAGTATTGCTTTTGAAATCAGAATACTTAAGTTCAATGCCCAACTCTGCCATTTATTAGCAGAGGTTTTGCCAAATCACTTTTTACTTCTTTTAGACCTGGGAAGGGGTATTGCTTTTGAAATCAGAATACTTAAGTTCAATGCCCAACTCTGCCATTTATCAGCTCACCTCTTTGGGGCACAATGCAAGTATTTTACCTAGTAGTGAGAAGAATCACAATCAAATGCTGATTCTGACACAACCCTGTTACCTAGGCAAGTCACTTAACCTCCCTTGGTTTTTTCATATGTAGAAAGATGGAGTTAGGGATGGACTCTTAGTCCATGACCTTATGATTTCTCTCCCCTTCATCACCTAAGCATCTTCTAAAAGAACTAAAATGCAACTCTCTAATCTATGTTACTAATCTATTTTACTTTGTAATTTACTTTGTCACACACCTGTCTTTATAATACCATATAACATACTTTGTAATGTAGCTTAACTCTCTGTATTAGAGACTTATCCTCTTACTGAGAAGTAGTATTATATAATAGGTAAAGAGCTATCCTTGAAGTCAAGAAAATCCAGGTTCAAGTCTTGCCACCAAACCATACTAGATGTGTAGTCCTAATCACATAACCTAATTTTTTCAAAATTTCTGGCAACTTATTAAGACCATAAACTGCAGAGAAGTTACCATCTGCATTGGTGGAGTTCCCTACACAAATAAAGTCATGGATCAAGGGCAAAAAAAAAAAAAAAAAAAAAAAAAAGAAAAGAGGGAACCAGAACAAAAAACAATCATCTTACTGTATTATAAATTCCATGAAAGCAAGAATAGGTTTTATTTCAATTTTTTGTTTCCTCTAACATCTATACAGTATTCTATACACTGTAAGAACTTAACACATTTATTAGCTGAATAATAACTATTGTGATTAATATTGTATTATTTATACCATCATTAATAGTAATTATTATTTGTCATAAATTATGATTAAAATAATTATGTTATACAGTAGTTACTATTATATAATAATTAGTATATTCTTGATTTCGTTAATACAATTAATATTATAAACCACATTTATATAGTGCTTTAAGGTTTGCAAAATGCTTTATGTACAGGGTATTCCCAAATTCTTATTGAAGTTTTATATGAAACTTTAATAGCTTTTTAAACTGCATTAAGATTATGGAAGATAGGTGGCACAGTGGATAGAGCACCAGGCCTGGAGTTAGGAAGACTCACCTTCCTGAGTTCAAATATGACCTCAGGCACTTAGTAGCTGGGTGACCCTAGGCAAGTCTCTTAACCTTGTTTGCCTCAGTTTCCTCACCTGTAAAATGAGCTGGAGAAGGAAATGACAAATCACTCCAGAATTTTTGTCAAAAAAAAAAAAAAAACTAAATAAGGTCATGAAGTGTTGGATATGATTCAACAACAAAGACTTTTAGGAAACCCTGAATGTTAATTCACTTGAAAAGGAAAGGAAGAGATACCATAGATTTTATGATTTCACAAGTTTGCCTAGTACCAGTCCTGTCTGCTGTTTCTTTGTGAAGAGATTGAAAGCAAAGCAGAGGGAATTTATGCTTCTACAAAAAAGATAAAGGTTAAATAGAGAGAAGATTTTCTCCCCAATGGGCTGTAAGATGATAGAATGGGGGATTGGAGTGAAGCTGCTGAATCTCCACCCACATTGATTTCTTTGCTTAAGAAAGGACAACCTGGGATGAGTCAGCATGTCCTGCCTGAAGGCAACACTAAAAGAAGACTTTGGGGAAGTGATAGCTGTCTTCAAATATTTGAAGGGTTGTCATGTAGAAAAGTGATGATTCTTGTTCTATGTGGTCCTGAAAAGCACAACCAGGAACTATGAGTAGAAGTTTCAAAGAAGCAAATTTGGTCTTGATGTCAGTCAAAACTCCCTAGTAGAGCTGTCCAAAAATGAAAAGGGCTGCTCAAATGGATCGTGGGTTCCCCCCTCACTGGAAGTCCTCAGAGACTAGATGATTGCTTATTGGGGAGATTATACTTTGGATTCCTTTTTAAGTACACAGGAAACTTAGATAATCTTGGGGAATCATTAAGCTCAGAAAGTGCATGGTAGAAGGGTACAAAATATCGGGAGACTATAGATTTAGAGCTGTAAGAAATTTTTCTAGACTTTTCATTTTAGAGAGGAGGAAGCTGTGGTATAGAGCAGTTAGGTATTTTTACCCAAGGTTACACAGCAAGCTCTACTCCCTTTATTTTAGAGTAAAGAAACAGAGGCACAAAGTAATTAAATGAGTTTTCCAGATGCCATCAAGCTAGCAGGTGACTGAGGTTTTGAACCCAAATTTTCTGGACTCCAATCCAATGCTCTATCACCTACATCACATCCACAGAGCTCTTTTTTTACCCTAGAATTTTACACAGTAGAGCTAAACAGGTTGGCATTTCAATCACAATTCTGTAAGATATGTGTTTCATCTTATTCCTGTTATGATAAGTTGAAGGAGCAGCAATTCTCAGTGAGAAGAGATGCTATAGAAAGGAAATTCCCTTGTGATAAACCCCAGGAGCTAGAATAAGAGTGAGAGGGGTGGGGAGAAATCCTTCTTGAAAGGGGGCAGCTGCTTCACAAAAAAAGTGACAAGTAATCATCTTTTCAGTGGAGTTATAATATTTTTGTTTGAACTGATATGGGCCTACTCAGGCAGGGCTGTCTGACAAGGAGTAACAGTGTTAACAGCTTCCCTGGTAACATCCAAGAGCTGAGGAGTTCTGTCTTTCATATTTGAAATATGGCTTCCTTTATGCCCCCTACCTCAGGTAAAAGCTGTAGAGCAACTAGTAACTAAATCAAACTCTGATTTTATTTAATAGCATTCGTGATGTTTGTTGCTTTGAGAACCTTATAAATGAACATATCTCAGCCCTAGAGCTGAGACATAATCTGAGCTATTGAAAAGGGGTGAGGGAAAAGATGCCTTTCTGCATCTAATTTAAATGTTACACTTTCAGTTTCTCTGAGAGTCCAATTTGTCTATCCCTTCATCTTTGTTCATTAAATGGGGCATTGAATCAGGCAAACTGAGAGGTGGGAAAGATCTTAATTTTAGAAGGACCAAGGTCATCTACTGCATCCTGGTGACTTTTTTCTTGCCATGGACTTCAATGAGTTTAGGGAAGAGAAATTAATGCCTTTGTGCAAATCTGCATCACTTAAATCCAATTCAGGTGGAAGTCAAGACATCACCCAAATGGTGTCATTGGACCTCTTTGAGAATGAAGAATGAACAGCAACCTTCATGAAGGACCACACTTATCCTAAGCCAACTAGAATCTCTCCAGAAGACTTTGCTCTTTCTCAGTATATGCCTAGGCTTCTGTGGCATTGGGATTAGCTGGTTCAATATGGAAAAGTGATTGACTTAACTCTACATAGTTCATCCTTGTCTTCATCACAGGTCTTTGAATGATGTGGCTTAACAAAGGACTACACATATGCCATAAATCTGGAAGCCTTTAAGAGGTAACTTGTTCATCCATGGGACATTTCTAATCCTTTTCAGTCCATAGCTTTGTAATATCTCTTTGGCTTTCCTGAAGTAAACCAATATATTTCATGTTCAAACGAACATTAGTCCCAATGTTCATAGTCAATTATTAAGCCTTTTTTAACCACTTACTCTGTGTCAAGCACTGTGCTAAGTGCTGAGAATACAAAGAAAGGCAAAGACATGTTCCCTGATCTTAAGAACTCATATTCTAAGGAATCTGGGAGAAGGGAAAGAAGATATTCTAATTACTATGTATGTATAAGATAGAACCAGTATAAAAGAGAGTCAAGGGAAGAAAGAAGAAGAAAAAAAGACAGAAAGGGAAAAGAGGAAATAATGTAGGAATATTTTAAATTATACTCATCTAGGTCTGTGTCTTATCTTCCTACTAGACTATAAGAATCTGCATCAAATTTTATATCTTATTCATCACATTATATACTACTCCAAACACAATAAGCAATAATCATCTACTAGCTTGAATTGAATTGTCCTATATGGAGGAATTGTTTTAAATGGAGGATTTCCATAATCAAAAAAAGAGTGTTGGAAGGTACTTCAAGAATCCCTTGTATAATAATACTGAAGAGTAGTCCACTAACTTCTATGTGAAGAATTCAAATGATGGGGACCTCACCATTTTTATTCTATTTTTTGGGCAAGTTTGATGTTTTCCTTCATGTTCAGCTAAAATCTGACTTCAGAATATATAGTAAGGCATATTACATTGAAAACTTGATATAACTCTTGATTTAATATATACAGATTTTTTAAAATTCTGAGGTTCTACCTCATACTTATAAAATTGACTAAGATGACAGAAAAGGAAAATTGTAAATATGGAGAAGATGTAGAAAAATTGGGACCTTAACATACTATTGTAGCTGTGAACTGATCTAAGCATTCTGGAGAGCAATTTGGAAGAATGTCCAAAAGGTAGCCAAATCATGTATATTTTTTTTTTTTTATCCAGCAATAAAACTACTAGATTTATATCTCCAAGAGATCATAAAAAGGGGAAAGGATCCACATGTACAAAAATATTTATAGCAGCTATTTTGTAGTAATAAGAAAATTGGAAATTGGGGGGATGTCCATTAATTGGGAATAGTGGTACAAGCTATGGTATACAAATGTAATGAAATACTATTGTGAAATAAGAAATTATGAACAGGGTGATTTCAGAAAAGTCTAGAAAGAAATGTATGGATTAATGCAAAGTGAACTGAACAGAACTAGGAAAACACACACAGTAACATAAACATTTTGTGATAATCAATTATGAATGATTCAGTTCTTCTTATCATTATGATGATCCAAAGACAATTAGAAACAACTCATGATGGAAGATGATATTCATGTTGAGAGAAAGAACTGCTGGACTAGTTCAAAACATATTTTTTACTTTCTATTTTTTAATGGGTTTTTTTTAATTTGTTTCTTTTTTCACAACTATGACTAATATGGAAATATGTTTTATATGATTATACACATATAGCATATATCTAATTGCTTACTGTTTTAGAAAAACAAGAGCAGAGGGAAGGGAAGAAATTTGAAATTCAAAAATTTGTTTAAATGAGTGCTAAATGATAAATATGGAAATATGTTTAATCTATATCAGATTAGTTGCTATCTAGGGGAGGTGGCAGGGTGAAGGAAGGGAGGAAAATTTCTAATGCTAGGTTTTGCAAGGGTGAGTGTTGAAAATTAACTTTAATTTATTTTTAAAATAAAAAGATATTAAAAATTAAAAACAAAAATAAAACTATTGTTATAAGTTGTTTTTACATATAACTGGAAAAAAATAAAATACTATTTAAAAAGAAAACCTGATATATTAAAGAATCCAGCTCAAAAAGTAAGTCTCCTATATGCAAGGCAATATGTTAGACACTGGGGCTTTGGATAGCACATACTGATTAACCCTCCCTCCAAAAAATAACTGGGCTACTAAATATTTTGATACTGAAATGGGTTTCTTCTAGAGATGGCAGTTTTAGCCAAAACTTAGTTAGCTGCAAGACACCAGCTCATTAAAATGCCTTTTTAAATTAATTATGTAAATATGATATTGATTATTAATTAGCACACTTAGGAATGTTTAATAAGAACTTGGAAGATAAATCTTTTTGACTTTTACTTAACCACAGATTATATAGGTAATAAAGACTACATAAGCAATAGCTACACAATTGCATTTTGTGAATAGAGTAAACCTATAAGGGATACTGAGAGATTTAATTGACATTTAACAAGATAACTACAGCAAATTAATTAGGAATTATCTGCAAAAATATGAATTGCCTTCAATTAATAGTTTAACCAGCTATACTACAATGCTAGTGTCTTCTACCTGCTGTTGAAATGTCTAAATACAGTCTGTCTCTAGATGAATAGTCATTGCTCATTTTGTCTCCTACAGCTTATCAACTGGAAATAATTACTGAGAAACTGAATGTCCTAGGCACTGAGGGGAATGGAGCAAGAATAAGCCATGACCCCTATCCTAAAGGATCTTAAAATCTAGTTGTAGAATATTATAGGTCATCCAGTGATCCTTCCTCCCTTCCACTTTCTTCTCAAAATCATAGATACTCAGAGCTCATGACCCCTTTTTGCCCAAGAAATTTTTATGTGACCTGGATATATAAATATATAAAATAGGTATACAAATCAAATATGTACTGATTAATAAGTCATTATTTTGAAATTGCTATGTTGAGTTATGTGACCCTATTTGGAGCTAATACCCACAGTTTAAGAAGCTTTGATCTACTATGTTCTACCTTTGGTTTTCATAGCATTCATTCTCTTCTTTGACAGTTAAGATAAATTGTTAATGTTATTCATATATTCAATTTCATCCAACACCTCTATGCCTCCCAATCACTTCCAAATGTAACTTCCCTTATGCTACATTTCTAACTGGCTATAGGACATTTCTACTCAGTTGCCCCTGTACCTCAAATTCAGTATATCCTAAACAAGTTCACTTTCTTTTTCACAGAGGCAGCTAGCTCAGTGTGGATATAGTGCTAGATTCTGAGTTAGGAAGACTTGAGTTTAAATCATAAAGTTGACACTTGCTAGCTACATGGTTATGGGCAGATTACTTAACCTCTCTGATCCTGTTTCCCCATTAGTAAAAAATAGTTAATATCTGTCATATTTTCCTTGTAATTATGTTATAATATTCAAATAAGGTTATCATAGATAAATAATTTTTAAAACTTTAAAAAAAATTTTTTAAACCCTATGTAAATGTCAGTTATTTTTATTTTCTTCCCAATTGTGTCTTCCCTGTGAAGTCAATTGTGACTTCACAATTTCTATCTATGGCACATTCTCATGTTCAGGAACTTGGAACCATCTTGAACTTAATAAATACTCAAAAATTCTTAACCACTCCCTAATTGTCTAACTTTTAAACTCCTTTGTCTGGTATTCAAAGCCTTTTGAACATTTTGAGCCATGTTTCAGGTGATTCTCCTTCTTAGACAAAATCCGATTCTTAGCCAAAATGTATAATCTGCTTCACTTTGCCACCCTATTATAGGGTTTTATGCATAGTAAGCAACTTTTTTCCCCAAGGCAAAGTGACCAGCTCAGGGTTATGTGGCTACTGAGTGTCAAGTGGTTGAAGCCAAATTTGAACTTCGGTTCTCCTGAGTCCAGGATCACCGGTCTATCCACTGTGCTACCTAGTTGCCCCTCACAATAGTCCCTTAATCAATAATTTCTGTTTGTTTGATTGGGATCCTAGTGGATATATCCCATAGGTGTAAGGAAATACAAGGCAAAAAAATGTAAATCAAAATTGGAGGTAAAGATATGGTAATCAAAGGATTACAAAACTGTAGCTCTGAAAGTTATATTAGCAGTAATCCTGTCCAAATTTTTTCCTTAAAACTCTAAAGTCAGGTGGCTTGCCCTTAGTAAAGCCCACACAGCATTGCTTGGGTCACACAGCGTCATTTATAGAAAAATGAAAAACTCTGAGTCAGTATGACTTCTCCAGAGGGGATGAACATGGAGAGAGAAGAGCAGAAAATCAAGTTCTGATTCCTGAAGGGCACCTCATTGCTCATAAGACTGACTTCTGCAGTTTTAAATTTATTCAACAAATGATATTTACTGGGTGCAGTCTTAAGGGGAAAAATCATCTCCACAAGAGATGCCTTCCTGCTTTCTAAGAAATAACTCAAATAAATGGGAGGCCTCGAGGGATGGCCTGCCTATTAGGTAAGCAAAACAATATGCATTCTAGCCTAACAATGTTGATTGTCACTTGCTATCTGTATCCCTCTTGGCTTTATTTTCTGAACAGACTACAAGCTATTACTAAGAAACATCAGCATTTTCCACTGGGAAGTTACATCCTAAGGCAAGCACCTTTCCTTTCCCTCAGCAAAGTTCTTTAATGATTAAGTGGTACTTCCTTTGCCATGGTTGGCTGCTATTTGACTGGTGTTAATGGTCTACTCCAAGAGGTGTAAAACTCAAAGACATATTTGTCTTTACATATTGACTTGAAAAACCATAAATTAACTTTTTATTGTTGTTCTTGCTTAGTCAGTTAGTAATATCTGACTCTATGATATCATCTAGGGTTTTCTTGCGAATTATCAGAAAGTTTTGCTTTTTCCTTCTCCAACTTATTTTACAGATGAGGAACTAGGGCAAACAGGGTTAAGTGACTTGCCTCGATCAGTAAATGTCTGAGATTTGAACTTGGGAAGAAGAGTCTTGCTAACCCCAGGCTAGTTACTCTGTCCACTGTGCCATTTAGCAGCCCAAATTGATATTTCCATGATATATGTATTTGTGTGTATTCACATGTGTTTATTTGTATGCATTTGTATTTATATAAAAACTCATAAAAAGAAAAAAGGATGAGAAGTTCCACAAATTTTGCAAATTTCAATTTGCCTGCAGGTTGGCTGAGTTTTAAGCTCCATGTTTTTAGTCATGTTTAGGATAAGCCATTGGACCTGCATGCCAGTGGGACCTTAGAAAGCACTTTACTCTCTGAGGTCACATGATCATAAGGTTTCCTTTGCTTATCATAATAATGCAGTGAGCAAAGAAAGGGGAGAAAGGAGGAAGACAGAAAATATTCTCTCTATTTTATAGAAACTAAGAGCCATGGAACTTGTGACTATCCCGAACTCTCATCATTGCTTTTTTTAAATATAGACAGGGTAAAGGTTAGGCTTCTTAACATCTAATGATACATAATCTCTTCTCATCAGACTATAAGCCTTTCTTATTCTGTTTTGACAGAACAGTTCCATGAAGTTATCTATTTTGCACTTTGGGCTCTTCTTCATGGAAAAGAGAAAACAACACATGGAGAGGGAACTCTACAAGGAACTCTTTTTTGTTGCATTTCTCTACTTTAAAAAAAAAGAATATGCTCAATCTTAAAACAAGGTAGCTGTTTCTTTTATATGTCCAGCTAATGAGGATAGGCTTATCTGTTTTCCTTAATGAGAAAGAGGAGAATGCCAGTTTGAGTAAAGGCCTAAGCAGAAATACAAATGAAACAAAGCCATAGAACTTTAGATACCATTCAGAAATTCCCCAATAACATCCTTGATGGATGGTCATCCAACTTATGATTAAACACTCTTAGTGATAAAAATAAACACCCTGAAAATGTATGTCATGGTAGAAGGAATGGTGCACTTGGACTCAAATCTTGATTTGAATATTTATTAGTTGGGTGAGTATGGGCAGGTCACTTAATGTCGCCATTTATTCCTCTCTAAAACAGGGATAATAGCACTTGTGCTACATATCTTACCAAAGAAATATTGGCTTGAAAATCTGAGAGCAGAGGGGCATTTATGATCAATAAAGCAAGAGTGTCAAAAGGCACAAGGAAATTAGTTAGATTTGGGGGAAGTTGATATGGTAAAGACTAGGGAGGCAACTAGTTGGTATAGTAGATAGAGCACCCAGCCCTGAAGTCAGGAGGACCTGAATTCAAATCTGGACTCAGATACTTAACATTTCCTGGCTGTGTGACCCTGGGCAAGTCACTTAACCTCAATTGACCCAGAAAAAAAACAAAAAAACAAGAAGCGTCAAAAGGAGGCAGTATGGACAAGGGGCTTGTTCCAACAAGGTAAAGTGGATGACAAGGATTGGGCATGATTGGGTTATGAGTTTAATCTTGGGAAATTTATACAATCACAATCACAATGATTTGAACCCTCATTATGTGTTTTCTCCTAATTATGGTTTTCTCCTAAGAACATGACAATTAAATTCATATATTTCTATTTGCCTCTCTCGGTTTACACACACACACACACACATCCCTACACCTGAAAATATTGAAATTAGCAAAAGTATTAACCATAGAACATTTATTAAAAGTATTAAAGAACAGAAAATGGACCCTTTAACAATGTAATAATTATGTCTCTCCTTCCATTCCTAGTGACTTCTTTCAAATTCCCTAGAAGTCATTGAAAATCTATTAAATTTACCATCAGTTAACAAGTAATTGCCATGCATTGCTAGCATGGGTTCCAAAGCAATTAGCTGCGCTCTACCCTTTGGCTTCCCCTTCGAGAGAATCTCTCTGGAGTTTCTGGTGTTCTAACCTTCAGAAAGATCTCTTCTCTCTTTGACCAACTTCTCAAATC
This sequence comes from Sarcophilus harrisii, assembly GCF_902635505.1. Lineage (NCBI taxonomy): Eukaryota > Metazoa > Chordata > Mammalia > Dasyuromorphia > Dasyuridae > Sarcophilus > Sarcophilus harrisii. The sequence continues at coordinate 104,015,278 of NC_045429.1, forward strand.
TTGAACTCTTCCTAGTTCCCTGATGACTAGGCAGTTGACTAGGCAGACCCCCCCCCCCAATCAGGGAAATTATCAAATTTCCCTGAAACTAACATCTCAATATTTTTCTGACAATGTGGTTGCTGTCCTCAAATAAGTTCTATGTTTGTTGGGTCCTCTATTCTTTTTGGAAGCTCTTTCTTCCCCTACAAAATATGCATATTCCTTTGAAAGAATTAGAACTGGAAAATTTCTTTTTTAAAAGTTTCTTTTTTTATTAAAGCTTTTTATTTTCAAAAGATATGTATAGTTAATTTTCAAAATTCACTCTTGCAAAACCTTGTATTCCAAAATTTTCCTTCCCTCCCCCACCCTGCAAATGGCAAGTAATGCAATATATGCTAAACATGTGCAATTCTTCTATACATATTTCCACAATTATCATGAGGCAAAAGAAAAATCAGATCAAAAAGGAAAAAAAATGAGAAAGAAAACAAAATGCAAGCAAACAATACCAAAAAGAGTGAAAATGCTATACTCAGTTCCCACAGTCTTCTCTCTAAATGTATATGGCTCTCTTCATCACAAGACCATTGAAACTGTCTTGAATCACCTCGCTGTTGAAAAGAGCCACATCCATCAGAATTTATCATTATATAATCTTGTTGCTGTGTACAATGTTCTCTTAGTTCTACTCACTTCACTTAGCATCAGTTCAGTTCATGCCAGTCTCTCCAGGCCTCTCTGAAATCATCCTACTGATCATTTCTTACAGAACAATAAGATTCTATAACATTCATATACCTTAACTCATTCACCCATTCTCCAACTGATAGGCATCTATTCAGTTTCCAGTTCCTTGTCACTACAAAGAGAGCTGCTACAAATATTTTTGTATGTGTGGGTACTTTTCCCTTTTTAATAATCTTTTGGGGATACAGACCTGGTGGAGATGCTGATGGATCAAAGAGTATGCATAATTTAATAACCTTTTGAGCATAGTTCCTACTGTTCTCCAGAATGGCTGGATAAGCTCACAACTCCACCAACAATACATTAATGTCCCAGTTTTAACTGGATAAATTTCTACCATAGATGTATGCTCCAATTTTCTTAATAGAATCTAAGATCTTAAAATAATCAGCAGCATCTATTTAAAACCATCAGTAAGCATCATATGTAATGGAGACAAACTGCAACCATTCCCAATAAGATCTGGAGTGAAACAAGGTTGCCCACTATCACCGTTACTATTTAATATTGTATTAGAAACACTAGCTATAGCAATAAGAGCTGAGAAAGAGATTAAAGGAATAAGAATAGGCAATGAGGAAGCCAAATTATCACTCTTTGCCGATGACATGATGGTATACTTAGAGAACCCCAGAGATTCTGCTAAAAAGTTATTAGAAATAATCCACAACTTTAGCAAAGTTGCTGGTTATAAAATAAACCCACATAAGTCATCAGCATTCTTATATATCACTAACAAAATCCAACAGTCAGAGTTACAAAGAGAAATTCCATTTAAAGTAACTACTGATAATATAAAATATTTAGGAATCTATCTGCCAAGGGAAAATCAGAAACTTTATGAGCAAAATTACAGACCACTTTTCACACAAATTAAGTCTGATCTAACCAATTGGAAAAATATTAAATGCTCTTGGATAGGGCGAGCAAATATAATAAAGATGACAATATTACCTAAACTAATCTATTTATTTAGCGCTATACCAATCAGACTCCCAAAAAACTATTTTAATGACCTAGAAAAAATAACAACAAAGTTCATATGGAAAAACAAAAGGTCAAGAATTTCAAGGGAATTAATGAAAAAAAAATCAAATGATGGTGGCTTAGCTGTACCAGATCTAAAATTATATTATAGAGCAGCAGTTACCAAAACTATTTGGTATTGGCTAAGGAATAGATTAGTTGATCAGTGGAATAGATTAGGTTCAAGGGATAAAACAGTCAACAAATATAGCAACCTAGTCTTTGACAAACCCAAAGATCCCAGCTTTTGGGATAAGAACTTACTGTTTGATAAAAATTGCTGGGAAAATTGGAAACTAATATGGCAGAAACTAGGCATTGATCCATACTTAACGCCGTACACCAAGATAAGGTCAAAATGGGTTCATGACCTAGGCATAAAGAATGAAATTATTAATAAATTAGAGGAACATAGGATAGTTTACCTCTCAGACCTGTGGAAGGGGAAGGTCTTTATGACCAAAGCAGAACTAGAGATCATTACTGATCACAAAATAGAAAATTTCGATTATACCAAACTGAAAAGTTTTTGTACAAACAAAACTAATGCAGACAAGATTAGAAGGGAAGCAATAAACTGGGAAAATATTTTTACAGTCAAAGGTTCTGATAAAGGCCTCATTTCCAAAATATATAGAGAATTAACTCTAATTTATAAAAAATCAAGCCATTCTCCAATTGAAAAATGGTCAAAGGATATGAACAGACAATTCTCAGATGAAGAAATTGAAACTATTTCTAGTCATATGAAAAGATGCTCCAAGTCATTATTAATCAGAGAAATGCAAATTAAGACAACTCTAAGATACCACTACACACCTGTCAGATTGGCTAAGATGACAGGAAAAAATAATGATGATTGTTGGAGGGGATGCGGGAAAACTGGGACATTGATGCATTGTTGGTGGAGTTGTGAACGAATCCAACCATTTTGGAGAGTAGTTTGGAACTATGCTCAAAAAGTTATCAAACTGTGCATACCCTTTGATCCAGCAGTGTTACTACTGGGATTATATCCCAAAGAGATTATAAAGAAGGGAAAGGGACCTGTATGTGCACGAATGTTTGTGGCAGCCCTTTTTGTAGTGGCTAGAAACTGGAAACTGAATGGATGTCCATCAGTTGGAGAATGGCTGAATAAATTGTGGTATATGAAAATTATGGAATATTACTGTTCTGTAAGAAATGACCAACAGGATGATTTCAGAAAGGCCTGGAGAGACTTACACGAACTGATGCTGAGTGAAATGAGCAGGACCAGGAGATCATTTATATACTTCAACAACAATACTAGATGATGACCAGTTCTGATGGATCAGGCCATCCTCAGCAACGAGATCAACCAAATCATTTCTAATGGAGCAGTAATGAACTGAACTAGCTATACCCAGAAAAAGAACTCTGGGAGATGACTAAAAACCATTACATTGAATTCCCAATCCCTATATTTATGCACACCTGCATCTTTGATTTCCTTCACAAGCTAATTGTACAATAATTCAGAGTCTGATTCTTTTTGTACAGCAAAATAATGTTTTGGTCATGTATACTTATTGTGTATCTAAGTTATATTTTAATATATTTAACATCTACTGGTCATCCTGCCATTTAGGGGAGGGGGTGGGGGGGGGTAAGAGGTGAAAAATTGGAACAAGAGGTTTGGCAATTGTTAATGCTGTAAAGTTACCTATGTATATATCCTGTAAATTAAAGGCTATTAAATAAAAAATTAAAAAAAAAATAGAATCTAAGATCACATTCATGTTTACTTGATTTTCATCAGCTGTAGTACATTCTTGGCTCATATTAACCATGTGGTCAACTAAAATAACCAACTTTTTTATGAACTTGAGTTTAGCTAGAATCCTTCATCACATGTATGAGTAAGCTATGACTTTGAAAAATAAAAATAATTCTCTTTTAAGAAGAGCCACAATATTTATGAAAAGTTATTCTTACTGCAGCTCTAAGAGCACTAAAATAATTATCTGCCTTTTAGAGACCAGAAAACTTCACTGTAGGGTAAAGTAACTTCCTCCAGATCACATGGCTTATTAATGGAAAAAGAATAAACCCAGGACTTCTAATTTCAAGTAAAATGATCTTTTAACACTATGATAAATATTGCTGACCAGAAATCTCATTAAAAGAAGCAAAATATAATTTAAGTAATTACATATACTATTTATTCAGCCAATCATTCCACTGAGAAGTCAATCTTTACTTATTAATCATGATGCACATATCATTTGTGTTCTTTTGTGATTAACATTAATTTGATACTCAAGGCTTTATGCTAGAAGCCATGGGAAAGTAAAGCTTATGGTGATCATTTTGATTATGAATTCATTATGTGATTATGATAACAATTATTTGATGTCATTGAATCTATAGTTACCACAGAATTTCAAAATTGGAAGGGAATCTAGAAGCGAGTCAACCCAAAATTATAGATGCCCCTTTTCCTTTATTATTTCCTAGAGTACATCTAAATAAACCTTTACTTTAGAAGGAACTCCTTTGAACTGGACTGCTTTCTGAGGACAATCAACAGTTTTCCCACTTTTCCTTAGATATGGTTGCTGCAAATTCAGCCATATCCCCCATAAAATTTCTCTCAGAGAAATGAGAGTTATAATGATAGTTCAAAAAAACTACTAGAACATTTTTTTTCCTTATCACCAGTGCTTTTTGTCTTTATATAAAGATAGTTTAAAATTCTAGTGGAACAAAGAAAGTGCTTAATAAATGGTCTATTATCTATTTATCTGTTTTTCTATATATTTATCATCTATATTTATCTTTCTCTATATATCTACCTCTCTATCATTTACCTGGTTAGCTGTCTATGTCTGTATATCTATCTGATTGATCTCTTTATAATATCAACTCATTGGATGGTTATATCTTCTTATGAGGGAGCTAGTTTAAGGATTATCTTCCTTCATGTTTGAAAATATGGAAACTGAGTCTCAGAGAAGCCAAATAATTTTTCATCAAACAGTTATCAAGAAGAAAGATAAGATTTCAGGACCCTGACCTTTCAAATCCAAAACCAAGGCTCTCTCCCCAAACAGCTGTATTATCTCCTACATGGGGTTTTCAATAAAAACTATGGTCAAAGCACCTTGTGCACAGTCAGGCGCTTTATTGGAAATGTTTCAAGTTTATCTCAGCTGGTAGCTGGCTCCTTCTCTGCTTGCCTCCCCAACTCCACAGAGAAATGTTTCACACAGCACAGTTAGACTGGCTACTTCCATCCTTTCTAACGCCTAAGTGAAGTTCAACAGAAAGCAATTAACAGATGTCTTCCCAGCAGTGAGAGTCAGAGTTCTGCTAGAGAAATGAGTGTAGACATATCTTAGCATATCACAGGGTGGCCCTCATTTACTCCCCATTACCCAACTAAAAATAGCCCTTTCTTTTCCTTGGCTTTCTGTCTTTATTAGCATCAGTCCCAACAAGACTGCTCCTTTTCCCTTCAAACTGCCATCTCCAAACAAGAGGCAATGGAAGTTGTTTTTTTTTTTTTTTCCTCTGCTTCAGTGGTGACTCCCAGATATCTCTAACATGCCCTTGCTTCTCGGCTCCCTCCAAATACTCCATTCCATTAACCCCAGGGCCCACAGGAAGCATCCTCTACCCAAAAGGAAGAAACAACATCACCATCCCTTAGAGACCACTACAAGCAAAGGGCTGTATGGTCTTCTAGCAAGATTTCACTTAGTGACAATAAATGAGCACGTTTCCAAGCATCTGAAATGATTAATTTCTTGCCAGGGCTGTCAGCGAGCTGTCACAGCCTGACAATCTTGTCATATGTGTCATTCATAATGCTGCAAGTCTATTCCGCATCAATGTCATTACACAATTACATGTGGTTTATAAAGAAGGCAGGTGGGGGTGGGGGTGGGTTGGACTGGAGGGAGGGGGGTGAGAAATGAACAGAAAAACACATGAGCTATTTAGGCAATTACAGACCTCACTACTCCTGAAAAGCAGCCACTACTGCTAGCAATTAAATCTCGCCTGATTTGTTCATTTAGGCAAATTATCAATTATTTGGAGGTATCAGCCTAGGCAGTTCTCCCCCCACCCCATTCTTGACTGAAAGCATTCAGTGAACCCTGTCATCACAGACAGAAACAGAATGGAGGGGAAAGAGCTTGATGTGGGACCAGAAGGCTTGGGTTTATTATCTACTGGGGATTGGGGGATATTCTGAGGACTCTTATACAGGCAGGATCATTGGTCTGTTTAAATAAATGTTCTTTCTTTTAATGAGTAATGCTCTTTATAATTAACAAAACAGAAATAAATATAACTCATTATGTCTTTCCTAACCATTTTTTTCCTTGCTTGCTTATTTGGTTTTCAAGTGGCTAGATGACCAAATCCTTGAGTCAAGAAAACCTGAGTTCCAATCTGACGTCAGACATTTACTACTTGTGTGACCATAAGAAAGTCACTTAACTACTATCTGCCTCTTTTTCCTTAATTGTAAAATGCAGATCATAATAGCACCTACCTCAATGAGTTGTTGTAAAGATCAAATAAGATATTTGTAAAGTGCCTACGACATAGAGGAAACTTAATAAATACTTGTTTCCTTAGTCTTTTTTCCTTCCTTCTTTCCTTCCATTCTTCTCTCTTTTCTCCTTTCCTTCCTTCTTTCCTTCCTTCTTTCCTTCGTTCCTTCCTTCTTTCCTTCCTTCTTTCATTCCTTTCTTCCTTTCTTCTCTCCTTCCCTCCTTACCCCTTCCTCTCTTCCTTCTCTTTCCTCCCTCCCTTCTTTCTGTCCTTCTTCTCTTCCTTCCATTCTTCTCTCTTTCCTCCTTCCCTCCCTCCTTCTCTCTCTCCTTCCTTCTCGCTTTCCTTCCTTCCTTTCTTCTTCCTTTCCTCCCTTTCTTCCTTTCTTCCCTTCATTTCTTCCCTTTCTTTTTTCTTTCTTTTTTGTTTCCTTCTTCCTTTCATTCTTCCTTCCTTCTTTTTCCTCTTCCTTTCTTCCTTTTTTGTTGCATTAGATAATTTTGTATATTAGATAGAAAGAATCCTGAGGGAAAAATTCTTAATTGAACATTGTTTTCTTAATACTTTAAATGTATCAATTGCATCAATTGTGAACACATGTGGTTATATATGAAACAGTCTCTAGAAAAGACAAAAACTAAGGTGATTGAGAGGTTAGAAAGCATAGAGACCTTCTAATATTAATCAACCAAGCCCAGAAGCATGAGGACATTTGAAAGATATTATGAAAAGTGAAAAGATTGTAAGAGTATATAATTAACATCACTGATATTAAGGAATATCTCAGGATGCTATTTTTTGTTGTTGTTTTTCCCCAACGCTGCTTGAGAATTTTGACTACAGAGATGTGACTGAGGATTGACAGTAGGAAGTTATTCCTAGGAATTCTAGACTTGTCCACCCTCTGAGAAAGAGACATTGTTTAAAGAGAAAGGAACATTTCTAACCAAAAGAAACATTCCTACAGAGAGACTGTGTCACACTTAAATCTAGGAACTCTAATTCATCTTTGAGTAGCGCTCTGTAGTAGGCAGATACCATAAGCCAAAGATAGACATTTTCTCTAGAGATGAATCATATCGCTCAGGAGAACAGTACTGGGAGACTTGGGCTGAACAGGCAAAAGTGAACCTGAAATTCTGGAAGCCCCTGAGACATACCAAGTGATAAGACTGATAGCTTAAGAGAGACAGCTTCAGTAACATTGAGGCGAGGTCAAATATTACCTGGCATGAATGTGTACAAACTCTAGCTGAACTGTTTGATTGGAGTTGATTGGAAGACTCTTTTGCTAATTTTATCATTAACACTGTGCAGGATGAAAAAAGAAAAGTCTATTTATTACAGAAAGTGATACGGCAGCTTAGTGTTGTAGATCCGGAGAATGTCTCAAAAATGGCACTGCAGGGGTACATCACCCCTGTGCATCTAATGTCATCAGAGCTATGCAGACACAGGAAACACTATCAAACAATGCCCAAGTTAGACAGGTACTCCTGAGTTTCAAGGATCAATAGAATTCACAGAATTCAGTTTCAGCAAATTCAAGGCTTTATTAAAAATGAGTCATAGAAGGAAAAACTATCATCAGTGCTGAACTGTAGACAAAGAACCCAAGACCATTATGTGAAACATGGATCATTGCACAATACTATTTTCCTTGGAAAAGTAAAGAAACAGAGGAATGAAGGTCATGAAAGGCTGACATAAGAACATTCCCATGGGAAAATCATCAGGATAACATATCCATCCATCTTTTGTTATCATTGTAGATTAAATGGCCATGTTTATGTTAAATATGTGAACAAAGTTATGATCATGAAGAAGTTAAAATCTTCTGACCCCATTTACAGGATAGGGAAAGAGATTATCTGGGGACCCAAAAAAAATCCCATTGATCACATCGTCAATTCTTTTGGGGTTTATTCCATCTCTTATTAAAAGCTCTTATATTAAAATGAGTTTAAAAAATCAGAATGTAAACTGCAATGCTGTTCTGGACAGTGGCTCACAAATTATCCTCATTTTCTTATCTTTTTATAACTAATATTTGGATAATATACTGTTAAGGAATACATCCAGGTGAGCTTGCAGTTTCTCAAGGAAGTTGCTGATATCATCATAAAAGGGGCACTGTGATTCTGATATGTCCAAACCCTCCCATATTCACTAGAGTTTCAGCACTGATTGCAACTAATTCTAAGCTTTTCACAAGACTAGCAGAATACTGCCAAAAAAAACAACCTGAGACCCAATACCTGCACACTTCAATCATCCATGCAGACACTTCAGAGGCTTACTAGAGGATAAGGGGACAAAAGGTTACAGTGAATATCACAGGTGTCCTCTGAACTAAACCCTATGGTATTTGATTTGGAGACTACATAGTACCCTAAACGAAAGGATAGGTTGAGTATGGAATTTAGCAAGAGGACAAGTTTCCTGAAAACTAGAATATATCCAATAGAAGTTAATGATTGTATGAAGCAATAAGAATTTTTTAAGTCAGAAATTTTTAAAAAATAGAAGAAAATATATGGGATCTCATAGTGAAAACAAGTAACCTGAAAAACAGATTGAGAAGCAAAAACTTTGGAATTTTTGAAATATCTGATCATCATGACCAAAAAAAGGAAAAGGAGTCTAGATATTATATTTGGAGAAAGTAAGAAAACTGCCTAAACCCCTTAAAAGCAGAGGGTAAAATGGAAAAAAAAAAATAAATCTACTTGTCACCTCCTCAAAGAAATTCCCAAAAGATAACTCTTAAGAATATCATAGCCAAAATACAGAGTTTCAGTTTAAAGAAGAAATACTGCATGCAGCCAGAGAAAAAGAATTCTAGTTCAGAGGAGCCATAGTCAGGATCACACAAAATCTAGCAACCACAATTTTAAAGGAGTGAAGAATTCAGACTATGATATTCCAGAAGGCAAAGGATACAACTTAGCCAGAACAACCAGGAACAACTTAGCCAGAAAAAAAGTGAGTATATTCCTATGGGGAGGGGGGAACACTAGACTTTAGACAGCCAGTGAAAAATTTTGTTTTGTTTGACTATGCATGTTTGTATAAATAGGTGGCATAGTGTATAAAGTGCCAACCTGGAGTCAAGAAGATTTGAGTTAAAATCCAATCTTAGATACTTAGTAGTTGTGTGAACCTGGGCAATTCACTTAACCCTGTTAGTCTCAGTTTCCTCATATATAAAATGAGCCAAAAAGTAGATGGCAAACCATTCCCTATATCTTTGTCAAGAAACCTCCAAATAGGATCACAAAGAAGTTAACTTGACTGAAAAACTAAATAACAATAACAAATGCATGTTTGTAAGAGTTTTGTTTTTCTTGTTCAATGGGAAATAGAGATAGAAGGAAGGAGAGAAAGCTGATCTTTGAAAATAAAATAAAATTGGATTAAAAATACAAATTAGCCAACTTTAATTACATAAAATTTTAAAGCTTTTGCAGAAGTAATACTAAGAAGAGCAGTTAAATAAGGGAAACTCTTTTTGTAGCAAATATCTCTGATAAAGACTAATAACCAAGATATATAGGGAATTAATCTAAATATTTAAGAATAAAAGCCTCTACCTACCAGTTAAGCAGTCAAAGAATATAAAGAAGCAGTCTACAAATGAAAAAGATGAAAGCTATCAGCAACTATTTGAAAGAATTATCCAAAATAATGAATTATAGAAACAAAAAATAACTTTTGAGATTTCTAATCATATTCATCAAATTGTCAAAGATGACAATAAATGAAAATGGCAATTAGTCTGCAAAATATCAGTTATATCAATACACTGTTAGGAGAGTTGTGAATGGTCCATTTCCATCCTGGAAAATAATTTCAATGAACTATTCCCAAAGGTAATTAACTGTATACACATTAGCCATAATTCCATTAGGTATATATTCCAAAAGATGTCAAAGTAAATGGAGCCTTATATCTACAACAGCAACTTTTTGATGTAGCAAAAAATAGGAAACAATGTTGCTGTTAATCACTTAGAGAATAGCTGAAAAAATTATGTATATGAATGCAACAGAAGAAAATTTAAATGTCTTTAAGATGACAAAGGAATTCAGAGAAATTTGGGAAGCTTTTAAATTGATTCTGAATAAATGAGCAGAACCAAGAAAACAGATTGCACGATAACAACAATTTTTTTTAAGAAAACAGCCTCAAAATCTTCAGACTTCTGATCAATGTAGTGATTCATAATTATAATTTCATTCCCTAATGAAGAAGGATACTTTTTACCTTCTGATAGTCAATCAGTAAACCTATATTTATTAAGTATCCATTATTTAATAGACAGAATATGAAGAGAAACAAAAACAAAGAACAAAAGTCTCTGCCTTCATGAAGCTTACATTCTAATCAAGCAGATTAAGCTTTCTTTCTGTGTATGTGTGTTTGTTTGTGTGTACATAATACTTTCAAAGTAGTTTCAAGTTAACCTTCAAAAAGAAGGCACTAACAGTGTTTTCCTAGTGAAGGATTTTCTGCATAGATGGTATTTGACCTGGTGGAAAATGTGGTTTGGAGGAACCTCAAAGGAGGAAAAATTATTTAAGGAGTGGTAGGAGAGAGAGAGCCCAGAAGTGGCAATGAGTATCAAGGAGTAATCAAATGCCATTTTAGTCAATGAGTGGGGGCAGCAGGGGCAGGGTGGAGGTAGAAATTTGGGGTATGATGAAAGGTCAATCAGTGTTGGAAAAAGAAGATGGAGAGACTATGTCATCAGGAGAAATCTAGTTCTGAGAGCAAGAAGACAGTAGAAGTGAGGAAGGATAAGATTTATGATGAAATATGGCTTGTTACTCACATTACAAAGAGCACTAAAGAAGCTATAGAATGAGAAGTTATAGGGATTGGGTTAAGAGGAATGATTTAAGGGAAAATTCAAATCCAGGTTTTCTTGTCCTAAATCTGTCTAAATTCCTACCAAGTCCACAGTAAGAAGCAAGATTGTTTGACAGAGCAAAGTTCCCTGTATTTAAAAACTGAAGATCTACCTTCTCTCCTCTGAGCTCTGATATTTACTGACAAGATTGTGATCAAATCACTTTTCTGTCCTGGACATTGGTTACCTCCACTATAAAATGAAGATAATGGGCTTGATGTTATTTACATTTTCTTCCAACTCTAAATTCAGAGATGTTATGAAAGAGATTGTGAAAGAACTATTCATCGAACTGACTGATTTTTCTGATGGGATTGAGGGACTGTTTTGACATCCTGTAGTTTCAGGGACAATTCTACTTTTTATGCCCATTCACTGACAAAAGATAAATACATACTGATTTAGAAGACCGATGAAAGTAAAACAAATACATCTGTTGTCTCACAAGCAGAATGGGGAAGTGGAGAGGAGAGGAGACAGGGTGAAAAATATGGTACAAAACAGAATAGCAAATAACTGGAGACTCATACCCAACTGTGCCATGTTCTGAGTCAGGTCCTCATGAGTCCCCCCACCCCAGCAGATGCAGTCTGGGCCCAGGTGTTTCTGGAAAATTGAAGTGATTCTGTGATGCCATTTGAGCTAATGCTAAGGGGGAAAAAATCTAAATTACATTTTAAAGGGAATCTACCTCTTTATCTTTTAACCTTAGGCCTTCCCCAGCCATGCAGAAAAATCAATCTTGGCTAATTCACTGACCAAGAAAAAGTGAAAAGTTAGACTGAAAAGCCTTCATTTAACAGTTGCTTGATGTTTAAAGAGTAGCTGAGGGAGGTGGCTAGGTCAAATTCCGTGGAACTTGGTGGGTTTTCATTGCACATCGTTGGTTTGGTAGAATATACAGCATTTGGGGTGATAGCAACACTTTGCAACAAGGAGCTTTACTGAGGACCTATTACCTTGAAATCTTCACACTGGGATTTAGTAGAGGCAGATTGCTCTGTTGTTGAGGGGATATAGCTAGTTATATGGCTAAGGCAGAGAGATTAGTTTCACTAATCTGGATTATGTGATAACACAGTTGGAAAGGCTTCAGGGTTTGGTCTTGACTGCAAAAAAGTCTGTGACAGCTCAGGCAAGAATATGGGAAGAGGAATGTGAGTCACTACCCCTCTCTGATACCCTTTGCTTAAGAATCCATTTCTCTCGTGTCCCAGAAAAGGTCAGAAGCTGGCTCGCTAGAATCCTTGGCTGGCTTTTCTCTGCTGCTTGCTACTACTTCTCCTTCTGCCAAATTGTCCATGATTATGTATCTAAGTTTCCTTTTTTCCCTTCTCTTTATCCTATATTCCCTTAAAAAGAACAGATTGTCCTAGTGTGGAAAGAGTGGGAAAATTTACAAGGAGAGTTTGGCTAATCAGAGAGAGTGACTTCTGAGTCAGAGAGACCTGGATTCAAATATAGTCTCGGGCCATCAATTATTCACTGGGTGAATAATTATGGGAAAATGGCTTACTTTCTCATTGCTCTGGGACAACTCTACAATTTTACATCACAGCACTGCCCATTTCACTGGTAATGGTAGTTTCTTCATTGGGAATTCTTTATGACCATTGTGGGAATTCTATGACCATAGAAAGACTATGGACATGGAACCAGAAGATGTGGGTCTCCACATCTGACTCCATTTACCCAGCATGACTCCTGGGATAAGGACTTAACCATTCTGGTAACCTCATTTTAGGAAACACATTGATAAGCTGGAACATAGAGTGGTGAGGAAATATAGACTAAGAATCATTTGAAGAAATACAAAATATATTGCTTAGAAATGAGAACACCTAGGGACATGATAGCTATCTTCATATATTTGAAGAGCTATATTGTGGGAAAAGGAATAAGACTTGTTTTGTTTGATCCCAGAGGGTAGAAATAGAAATAATTTATAAAAGTTGCAATGGGGTAGATTTAAGACAAATTTAAGGGGGAAATACCCAGTAAATAGAATTATCCAAAAATCTAGTAGACTGCCTCAGGAGACAGTGGATTCCACTTTACTATCAGTCTTCTTTACATTTTTCTGAGAATGTAGTAGATAGAAATATCTGTTGAGAAATTAGTTATCTGGCAAGGGGATTCAGGGCAGTTCCAATGGTCTTGTGATGGAAAGAGCCATCTGCAACCAGAGAGAAGAATGTGGAGATTGAGTGTGGATCACAACATAGAATTTTCATTTTTTTATTGTTGTTGTTTGCTTGAATTTTGAATTTTGTTTTCTTTCGCATTTTTTTCCTTTTTGATCTGATTTTTGTTTGCGCAGCATGATAACTATGGAAATATACACAGAAGAATTGCACGTATTTAACATATATTAGATTATTTATCATCTAGGGGAAGGGGCAGGACAGAGAGAGAGAAAAAAATTGGGACACAAAGTTTTGCAAGGGTGAATGCTGAAAACTATGCATATGTTTTGAGAATAAAAAGCTTCATAAAAAAAAGAGAGTGGAAAATTAGTTATCATCTAGTCTCTTACCTAGATGGCCTCAAAGGTCCCTTCATCTCTGGGATTCGATGATTTATTGAACCTCAGTTTCCTTGTCTTTCTAAGGAAAGCACTTTATAACCTTTAAAGTGTCATATAAATAAGTTATTACTATTTCAGGTTAATCCTGTTCCTATTTTCATGACATCTATAACATCATCCAAATCACTGATAAAGATGTCTACAAGAACATAGCCAAGGACAAATCCTTTACGTTGCTTAATAGTAATCAACTTCCAGCTTATATCTTGTCCACAAGGCTATCATGGTTGATATTGAGAAAAATCACTTATAAAATCTAGCTGAATTTTGACTAGTCATTCTTCTGATTTATACTTGCTTAAATGATGCCATTATTGAAGAAGACCTCAAGGAAGTACATTCCTTCCTTGGGTATGAGCATAATACAGGAGAAAAAGTACATACCCTACAATCAAAAAACTCAGATTCAGATCTCAATTTTTTTGCTTCCTACATATATGATCACTTGGCAAGTCATCAACTTCCTTGGCTTCATTTTTGCTTCTCTGTGTTAGATAGTCTCTGAGGTCCCTTCATGATACTGAAATATTTTCTTACATGATCAAAGATAGAAATTAAGTTTTTATAATAAGAAGAAAAGTGGGTACTCAATGATTGTGGAATGAATGAGCAAATTGAGGTTCATAAATATAATGAAATATTATTATATTATAAGAAATTACAAATATGAGAAATTCAGGAGAATATGGAAAGATTTCTGTAAACCAATATAGAACAATGTATACAGAATGAGGAGAACAATTTATAGTAATTCCAACAAGAATTAATGCAGCATTAAAATGCAGTCTAACACATTAATTACAATGACCACTCCTGAGAGAATAAAGATGAAAATTTGAGAAATAAAATTGCACTTTTCTGGAAATCAAGATGTTTGTCAATCTCAATTCCAAAGACACTTCTTAGACATTCAGACAATTTAATATTTTTTTTATTTGAGCATGAACATCATTTATCAATCAAGATTGTAAAGTACTTGAACATATGACTGTGTCTTATGTTTCAATCATGTTCTCTATAGTTTTAGAATTGAATATGTAGCCATCAAACACATTTATTGTTGACTTGACAGATTAAGTATTATTCTATGTGGAATTTGCCCATTCACTCTGACCTTGAGAATAAATTATATTCTGGATGAAGGGAAGTTGACATGAGAAAATGGTGGTAGTAATTAAGGAGAGTGATTAGCACAGGACCTGACACATAGTTGGTACTTATTGTTTATTGAATAGAATCGATGGATTAGACACTCACCTCTGTCAAGTGACATGGAGTTTGATACAACTGCAACAGTGATTACTCATTTCACCTTATATGTTCTATGTTCCATTATGCTAATTTCTGCCCTTGAACATGCCCCATACATACATCCTCATTTTCTCCTTTGTTCATGTTACTCTTTTCATGCAGAATGTCACCACCACCTATGAACATCCTACCTATCCCTAAAGGTCCAGAGAAATGCAGAAGCTATCAGAAGTCTTCTTTAATTCCTACCCCTCACAGCTGAAACTAATTTTTCCTTCATTTGGTCATATGTATTTACCCACTATAATTTGTATTATATTTATCTATTTACACAGATTTAGAAAACACTTGAATCCTTTATTTTACTGATGAGGAAACTGAGGGCCAGAAAAATCTAGTTATTTGCTCAAGATAACACAGGTAATAAGTGACAGAATTAGACTGAGAGTTTAGGTCTTTTTAACTCCAAATCTAGTGCTTAAAAAATAACCAAGTTATAAGTTTCAGGGAAGAAAGGGAAGGGTTTAACATTTTGTCTTACTTAACACTATATTTCCCTTAATGCCTAGCATGCAATATAATTTTTTATACCAAGTAGTGATGCCAGAAACTCATAATTCTATTGAACACAAAAAGATTTTCATGTCATTGACATGGGCACGTATGTGCCTCCTATTCACTGTGGACAAGTGTCAAAGTCTCTATGGAGCTCACAAAGTAGTCAGTCTTCTGTCTGCAAGCTCTGCTTCTCTAGAGTAGCTAGACCATGGTTATTCTGAACCTCTAATCTGTTAGAAGTACCAGAATCATGACCTTGATATATTTACCTGAGTCTTAGTCACATGACCTTGGCATAAGGAAATCATTCCCTATGAAAAAAAAAAAAACAACAGAATGTGATTGACTGTATACAGTGGTTTATTCTTCACATGGAATTAATAAAAGCAATAAACAATAAATAATGAAACATAAACCAAATAACTTTATACCAAAACTGCTCCCAAGCTCAGACAACTCCCAAATAATTAATGGACCCTAGAATTCTAAGTCAATTTGTTCAGCCCCCAAAACTAATACTCTTATAAATGGATAATGGATAATAGACAATATAATACTATTTGAAACTAATTTCAATGTCTACATTGAATAAGGTCAGCCTTTACATGAAGACTCAGGAACCTGGGATCCAGGCTCTCTCTCATAACTCACCAAAATGGGGGCGGGGTGAATGGGGTCCAATAAAAAATGAAACTCTTATACAATTAGATGCCTGAGGGGCTAGAGCACTCTGGACTTGGAATCAGGAATATTTGATTCTAAATCTGTCTTCAGACATTTACTATCTATGTGACCCTAGTAAAGTCATTTAATCTCTGTATATCCTATTTTCCTTCTGTGAAACGGGAATAAGAGTACCTATTCCCCAAGATAATATTTATTAAAGACTTAAAACTTTGAATTGTTATATTAATGCTAATCATTTTTTCATTATTCTTGTTATACTAGTGCTTATATATTCAATGTCATTTAATTGAAAGAGAAAAGGATGAATAAATTCAATACCCATCCCTGGCAAGGAGAAGCCTTTCACTACCATGCTATTCTGGTATCTCTCTGACCTAGAGACTTTCAGTCTATGCTGCATTTTGTCACTTCAAGTTGCATGTTTCCTCTCTTGATCCTTTTGGGGCAATGTCTGACTCCTCCACATAATGATGAAAGAACACCCACACATAGAGGTTACCTACATCATTATCAGTGCTTCTATAGGAAAGCTTTCTAAAAACCCCTTAATTCAAATACCTTCCTTCTGCCATTTCTCCTGTATATGAACTGTTCATATGTAGTTGTTTGCATGTTGTCTCCCTGAAGGTGGGAACTATTTTTGCCTTTTTTATATATATCCAGTATTTAGCTCAGTGCTGGGCATTTCATAAATGTTTATTGATTGAGAAATTAACAATAATAACAATGTATGTTTGTGTAGTATTCTTTGATTCACAAAGTACTTTAGCCCAACCTGTTTCAATGTTGCATGTAGAATCAGAAAACCCAGGATTCAAACACTTTCTCAGATGCTTAAAAATTGTTTGATCCTGGGTAACTTAATTTCTTGTAGCCTCAGTTTTTTTTTTTCACCCACAAAATGGAGATAATAATAGCATCTACCTCCCTGAGTTGGTGTGTTATGTAGATCAAATCAAATAACATATATATATATATATATAAATATATATTATATAACAATATATATGCAAAGATTTTTGTAAATCTTAAAATGCTACATGAATGTGATTTGCAATAATCATCATCATTATTGTTGTCCTTCACAGATCAGGAAATTGAAACTCTGAGAGAACAAGTAAATTGCTTCATGGGAATGTATCCAGTAAATAGTGGAGCTAGAATTTGAATCATTTGATCATCCAATTCTAAGTTCTTTTTAGTACATCATAATCTCTTCCGCATATAAAGTGCAAGGAAAAAATGTCATACATGCTTTTAATTTTTTTTTCTTTGTGCCTCTTGTTATACATTGATATAATGAATTCTAAATCTAGTCTTTGGTCATAACCTCAGGTCACAGAACAATATGAATTAAGAGGCAATCGGTACAACGAAAAAAGGACTAACTTTGGGGGGGGGGGGGAGAGCTGGGTTCAAATCCCATCTCGGATGCTTACTTATTGTTTAGTGATTGATCAACTGCTAAAACTCCCTGGACCAGAGTGCCTCAGTACTGCATATCTTCTGAGGTCTCTTCTAGTTCTATGATTTTTATGAAATACCATTTATAGATCAGTTCTTCCTCAATTGACTGTCGTAACTGTAAGTGTTAAATTTGTGAGCCGATGTGCTCAAAGCAAATTCAACCAAAAAGGATTAGAGTGTTTCAGCTCCTTCCATGTATTTCTTGTTAGTCTGGTTAAAGAGCAATCAGTGCTTAGCCCTTTCTGATCCTCTTAGACGCTCTTATATTCTAATTTGTATTATACTTCTTTCTGCACATGCCTTATTTCTCCTGAATTCTTGGAGGGCAGAGATTCTGTCTTAATGCTTTTTAAGTACCCCACCTAGCATAGTATTCTTCATGTAGGAGGCAATGAATGAATGAAAGGAAGAATGAATGAATGAGTTCAGTAGTATAGTAACTTCTGTCTGGGTTCCATTTTCACTGTCTCTGCTCTGTCAGGGTATCCCCCAATCTGCTGCCAGGCAAAGTTTATAACCTGGACCATCTTACAGGCTGAGCTTGGTGACGCTCAGCTGAGGCTCTGAGAATGGATTAACACAAAATACCATTTTGAAATGCACAATACATAATGAATAGCAAACATCCTTTGTAAAAAGGAGTATTATTAAAGCACCAAGATGCCATTTTTGCACAGAATACCAACTGTCACTTCTTCCCCTCCCCCTCCCTTTTGGTCCTTCACATCATTCTGAAAGCATTACCTAATGCCCACTCCAAAAGATTAAATCTTTCTCCGGGTTAAAAAAAAATTGTCAACATGCATAACATATCCCAGCCCCATCCCACATCTTTTCCGTTCTGGTTCACAGTAAGACATTCTCCTGGTTTAAGGAAAAGAGCATTTGCAAAACAGCTCTTGGGGTTTAATTGGTATTTCTTTCTTTTGGCTGCCGGTGTAATCCCGAAGCAAAAACGACAAAGAAAATGGAAAGCTTTTTGTATTGTTCTTAACTACCCCCATCCAAGGTTATTGAATACGAGTGGAAAAACCCCGGGAGTACCTAGGGAGATGAGGAGAGGTTTTGAAGTAGAACGTGGGATTCTAATGAATTTGCTAGTTGCCTCCCGGAAGGAGAATCTATCTAAATACATTAGAGCCACCGGAGCAGACGGGGAAGCAGTCCCCTAAACGCGGCACAAGCTTTTGTGAGACGACTTGCTGTTCTCAGTAAGTTGTGAAACGTTGCAAATAGATCTGGGTGGGTTTGAAGCCCTGTGTCCCTACGGGGTGCTAATTATGATTTCCATACTTTGGGAGAGTGTGATATTCCTCCTAGCAATCGGTTGCCTCTCTCTCTCTCTGCAGGGAGTTGAGAACCACAACATATGCACTCCAGCTGTCCTTGGGAAAAGCTTGCTCTGGGTCCCCTTGCACAAAATACTCCCTTTCTTTTCTTCTTTCCTCCCTCTGTATACATTCATTCTTCCGTGGCATTTGGCAGGGGGAAGTAAAAGAGATAATGAGGTCAATGGCAGCATCAACATTTCGTGAGTTAGCTTGCTCCTTCCCAGATGCAGGAAGGAAAAGGATTTCCTTGGAGCTGGTTTCTATAGCTCTCCGTCCAAAGTTGAAATTGTTTCTAAGGTTGGAAACAAACAAACAAAAGATTCCATATGAAAGTCAAGTTAAATCTTCTTCATTGACTTTGGGATTTCCAAAGGCTAAATCACTTCTTTTCTCTGTCCTGGTTTTGATGCCTTGGAAGGGAGCAATCCTGAAGAAGAGAAAGTTGACTCTGGATCTCTGGGCCTTGGTTTCACCATCTGTAAAAAGTGAACAGATTAATGATAAACCTCTTGGACTATTCCTGTAGGGGAGTTGTGAAAATAAATGAGAATCTACATTACTAGAGAATTACCAATACCTGGGAAAAAGGTAGCCTACAGGCATGTATAATTCAAAGTTATAATGGCACGATAATTATTCCATTTACAAAAAGGTTCATCAGGCATGGAGAGAAGTAAAATGTTGGCAGTGTGACAACCAAATCTAGGTTCTCCTTTATCAACAAAGCACAAACTTGAAAGATTCTATCTAGCTGAGAGGCTTTTAAATATAGACCTAGTATTTGTGTCTATTGTCTATGAATCGGTTTCTTGAATGTCCAAGAAACTCCTTATAGTAATTGGTAGAGATTGTATAATAAGGCACAGAGTGAATTGCAGCCTTGGAGGAGGTGTCCATGTGAGAAAATAATGTATCCTTGAAAGATATAATATATGTATATATGTTATAATTATATATATATAATGTGTATAATAATATATAATAAGAAAGATGATAATAATAATAATAAAAAGACATTTCTAGAATGTCTCAAGGCTTACAAAAGCATTTCCCTTACAACTTGTGACCTTTATCAGGTTTTTTTGAGTGCATTTCTATTCAGATATTCATTGAATTAGATAATTGTTGAGGTTGTTTTCAAATCTAAGAGTGTAGGTAAGTGCTGAAGTATTTGTATATTTATTTAATAAAGAGGCTCTGAGATATTAAATTATTTTCCCAAGATGACCCATTTAATAACTGTCCATTGCCAAGACTCTAACCCAAAACTTCACTACTATTTCTACTTTAGTAGGTTTCCTCAAACTAATGTTCAGAGAAAAGGTTTATTTATAGGATCACATATCTAGAACAGCAATTCTTTTGTTGAAAATATTCATTCATTTATCTTGAGTGTTCTTTTAAAATTTTTAATTCCAAATTCTCTCCTTCCTCCTACCCATTGAGAAAGCAAGAAATCTGATACTTATTATTCAAATAAAGTAATGGAAAATATTTCCATATTAGTCATATTGCAAAAGAAAAGTGAGAAAAACAAAGTGAAAAAATATGCTCCAATCTAAATTCAGATTTCATCAGTTCTCTCTCTGGAGGTGGATAACATTTTTCATCATGACTCCTTCAGAACTGCTTTGGATCACTGCATTAATCAGAGTATCTAAGTCTCACAGTTTATTATAGTTACAATATCACTTACTGTGTACAATGTTCTTTTGGTTCTGCTCCCTTCACTTTGCATCAGTTCAAAAAGGTCTTCATATATCTTTTTAAAACCATCCTCTTTATCATTTCTTTTTTCTTTCTTTCTTTTTCTTTTCTTTTTTTTTTCCTTTTTCTTTTTCTTTTTCTTTCTTTTTCTTTTCTTTTCTTTTTTTTCTTTCTTTTTTTTTTTTGCCGAGGCAATTAGGGTTAAGTGACTTGCCCAGGGTCACAGCTAGGAAGTGTTAAATGTGTGAGATCAGATTTTAACTCAGGTCCTCCTGACTTCAAGGTTGGTGCTCTATATATACATTGTGCCACCTAGCCGCCCTTCCCCTTACCATTTCTTATAGCATATCAGTATTCCAACACATTCATATACCACAAATTGTTCAGTCATTCCCTAATTAATGGGTCATATACCACAAATTGTTCAGTCATTCCCTAATTAATGGGTATTTCCTTAATTTCCAGTAATTTAACATCACAGAAAGAATTGCAGAATAGTGTTTCTTAACATTTTTTTTGCACATATCATAGACTCCTTTAGCAGTTTATTGAAGTCTATAGACCCCTTCTCAAGAAAAAAAAGTTATTTAATGTATAAAACAAAATAAATAGGATTACAAAGGAAATCAATTATTTTGAAATAGAATTATTTTTTAAAAGGCTTTCTTAGCTTTGAGGTAAAGAACACCTAATTTAGAACTACAAAAGACAATCTAGTACAATCCCTTTAATTTATGGATGAGGAAATGAGACCCCCCCCAAAAAAAAAATTAAATGGTTTGCCCAAAATCACACTGGTATAAGTAAACGTCAAAGTTGAGAATTAACCCAGGTCCTTTCAACTTTGAATCAGGGATCAGTTTTCCACTGTTTCCAAAATAAAGAATAGACTTTTCTAGTGAAATTATATCAAGGAGTAGTTTATTAATTTCAATAAAAATAATGATAGTGGTGGTGATGGTGACAAAAGAAATATTTTGATAAAAAAGCAATAAATAGTAGATAATTATCAAAGAACAAGAACAGATATCAGGTAGTAAAGATATCCATAAATTCAGCTAAATTTATCCTTTAAAGGTTGATGATAAGCTGTTTCCATCTCTACTAAAAAAAAAAAAAAAAAAAAAAAAAGAAAGAAAAGAAATTAAAGGAACATGTTTATACTGCAAATCATAAGAAAGAATTTACATTAAGAACACTGGGATTTTTTCAGAGATCCTGCATTTTAAAAGTTCATAGATATTTACATGGGAACAAGCAGTTGTCTCACTACAATGTGTGAAATTCCTGTTAAATTATTATCTATTACCCAGCTTGATGAATTGACTTGTCTGCAACCATAAAGTTTGTAAGTAACAGAATCAGGACTTGAACCCAAGTTTTCTGACTGCAAGTCTAGTGTTCATTCTCTAGCATAGAGCCTCCCATATCTGGTTAATGTGAGATACTGGTTTGTCTGGAAGCAGAAAAAATACAATACCTTCTAAAAGGCCCTTCTAGACACAGCACTGGAGAAAATTATATAGTTTCAATACATTAATTTTCCTGCAACTTAATTGTCCCAATTTGTGGTATTAGCTCAGAGACAGTATTCAGCCTCCTTAGCAGTATATCTTGGAACAAAGGGGAAGGGGATGCCTTTATTTGCATCACGATGTGGATAGAGAAAAGAGGGAAGTGGCTAATCACTGTAATCTCTCTTAAAATATGCATGGGCAGTTAATTTTTTAACCTAATTTATTTTCCCTTGCACCAATGGCAATAAAGTTTGCAGACAAGTTTAGTGTAACCAACATGACTGTAAGAAATTAAATCAATTGTCCTAATTAAATTATATAAATTATCTAGGTGGGATTTGATCGTGTGAAGGTGGTGTTTAAAAGAATTAATTTATTTTAATACTGGGGCTAGTTCTTTTTCTATAAGAGAAGGAATGAAGCCTAGGCACTTTCCACAAACATTTCCACTATAGAATCAGTGGATCTCAAGGCTGAATATGACTCTAAAAGTCATCTTGTCCAATTTTCTATGGAAGAAATCCCATCCCAAAATTATTTGAGAGACAGCATGTTCAAAGTATATGATTAAACCTCCAGATGCAAGAAATGATAGATACTAAAATAAAAAAATAACATAGTCCATACTAAACCACAAAAAATTTTGGTTGTATGGTTTGGAGGATGGGGAAGTGCCAGTAACATGTACACAAATAACTCTGATACAAGGCAACTCTGATAATGGAACAAAGGGTGCGGCACAATGTTCAAAAAATTTCTAAGAGAGAAAACTATTTCAGCTAAGGGAAGCAGGGAAAAGTGCCATTAAGGCTAAACTTCGAAAGTAGTAAATTTCAACAAAGATGAAGAGGGTTGCTATTTCAAACACAAGGCCAATATTAAATGAATGAAAGGAATCAGAAGTAAGCAAGCCACATCTCAGCACATTAAGTGCTTCAAATGCAGTCCTGTTTGGAAAGTGAAGTTCTTGAAGGAGAGTAATATGGAATGACCATAGAAATGTAAATTGGAACCAATATGTATATTTATGTTTATAAATGCTGTATTAAGGGTTTTTAAATTTTGTATTCTAGACAATGAGAAGCTATTAAAATTTATTCACTTAAAGATTTTGCTGATAAAAAATAAATGATTCTGATGAAAAACAAAAAGAGAAACAACTGAAAAAGATAGATATTTGAAGAACTCAAACTATTGATTGATGAGCCTTACTTGGACTCCAGAGGAAATTTAGAATGTTCATTAAAGTGATAGTTTGTGAACATCCTGAAAGGGAAAAGGTCATTCCCCAAGAACCAGCATGAGTTTATCAGGATAAATCATGACAGATTCAACTCTATCTTGAACAAGGTCACTGTACTTGTATTTGATAGGTGGTGATAGATAGAATACCAGGTATGGATTCAGGAAGACTTATCTTCTTGAGTTCTTATCTGGCCTTAGGCACTTATTAATTGTGTGATCTTGAGTAATGTTATTTAATCTCATTTGCTTCTGTTTCCTCATCTGGGAAATGAACTGGAGAAGAAAATGGTAAACCACTCCAATATCTTTGCCAAAAAAAACTTTAAATATGGTCATGAAGAGCTCAACATGACTGAAACAACTGAACAAAACTACTTCTTGAGCAGAGGAGCTTTGTAAACAAAATAGATATTTATAAACCATTTGACAAAGTTCCTTAAAATATATTTGTAAATAATATGAATAAATATGACCTAATGATGATCCTTTTAAGAGAAACACTAATATATTAATTGCTGTATTATAACTGTAATGATGAATGCTTAAGTGTTACTTCAAAAAACTCTTAAGTGGGATGTTTCAGAAATCTGTCCTTGGCCCTATTCTTTTCAAAGTTTTATCAGTGATCTCTAATAGACTAAAACCACAGAAAACATACTTATCAAATTTTCAAATGATATGAAATTAGGAAGCATTGTCAATAAAATAGTGATGAATCATGTTTCTCAAAGAATGATGACTAAATCTGACTTTTCTTTAAAAAAAAGAAATTTAATAAGAAATAAAGGCAAAGTCCTGCATTTTAGTTCAAAATAGCAATTTTACAAAAATGAATAGTGAGGAAATGATTAAATAATAATTCTTCTGACAATATCTGGGAACTTTAGTAGACTGCATTTCCCATATGAATCAATAATGTGATGGTATATCCCAAAAGAAGAAAAAGGATAGACTAGCTTACAGACAACTGGTAGCATAGTGAATAAAGTGCTAGGGGCCTGGAATCAGGAAGACTTTAATTCAGACCCTGAAATAATTACTATCTACACATCCTGGTGATGTTCCTTAAACTCTGTGTGCCTCAGTTCCCTCAATTGTAAAAAGTGATAATAATAATAATAATAACACCTACTTCAAAAGGTTGTTTGGGGATAAAATGATATGATATTTGTAAAATAAAATATATTATTTAACCTATGTGGGGTTGCTTGCTTCCTTGGGGGAGAAGGAAAATAGGAAGGAAAAGGAGAAAATTTTGAAACACAAAGTTTTGCAAAGGTGAATGTGGAAAATAATCTTGCAGTATTTGGAAAAATAAAATAGTATAAAAATGATACTTATCATAGTGCCTGACACATAGTAAGCATAGGCATGATATAGATGTTTATTCCCAGATTATATATAATTGCACATGTATAACCTATAATAGATTGTTCACCATCTCAGGGAAGGAGAAGGGAAGAATTTCAAATTCAAAACTTTAAGTGAAAATGTTTTTAAAAATGTAACTGAAGCACAATAAAATATGTCATGCTTCAAAATAAAAAATGCTTATTCCCTTCCCTATGCCATGATCAGTATAAATGTATTATATATTGCATTCAGTTCTGAATGCCATATTTTAAGAAAGATATTGGCAAGGTAAATAAAGCATATTCAGAGAAATGTGGAGAGGATTATGATTCCATGATGTGAGATTTATGGAAATGGCAACTGGAAAAGAGAAGTCATAGAAGGCAGGGAGACAACATGTTTTCATGTATTTGAAGGGCTATACAGAGGAAAAGGATCAGAATTATACTGCTTAGCTCCAGAGGACAGAACTAGGAGCAGTGGGTAAAAGGTGCATGAAGGCAACTGGTCTATATAAGGAACACCCACCTAGAAATGGATGTTGTCCAAAAATTAAATCAGCTGCTTCATTGGGTGATGAATTTCTTATTACTTGAGGTTTTCCATCAGAGGCCAGATATCCATCACCAGAGAAGCTATAGAGAAGGTTACTTAAATGATCTCTGAAATTCTTTTTCATTCTGAAATTCTATGGCTATGATTTCTGAAGGGCAGAGATTAGGACTTTATATCCAGACTCAATCTTTGATCTAGAACCACCATGGATATATCTCATGTGTGTGTGTATGTGTGTGTAGAATTTGATGAGCAAAATTCACAAACAACTACACTTGAAGTTCTGACTCCCAGAGTTGCAAAGGTGTTCTGGAGTCATCTACTCTGACTTATAAATAACCACCCCTGTTCACCATCTACAACAAATGGTCTCTCAACTTTAGTCTGAAAACCTCCAGTAAGATGTTGCCTACCCCATGTACTTTTCTATCACTTTAATTGATAGGAAGGTTTCATTGTATAGAAGGATTGTATAATGGCTACAATGCTGGAGTTGGAGGAGAGGAAGACCTGAAGATATGAAGTCCAGTCTCAGATATTTCCTAATTGGGTAATCTTGAGCAAGTTGTTTAATCTAGCTTTGCCTGAGCTTCATATCAACAAATCAGGTAAAGAAGAATGTATTCAGCAATTACTATAAGTCAGGTATATGTGCTAAGTGCTTGGAATATAAGACAAAAAAAAAAAAAAAAAGAAAAAAGAAAAAAGAAAGAATGCTGCCAGGACATTAAATTCTAATGGGGGAAGACAATACAAAAAAAGGAATCTAAAAAACTGTGTGTGCCCAGCTGGATTGTTTCCCTCTACATGGAGATCCTGGGAGGAACTAGAGAATTAAAGGAAGAAGGTTTGGGGGCGGGGAAGAGGGAAAGGTGTGATACTAAATGTTTTATAACACTTATAACACTCTCTGGGAAGAAAAGTCGACAGGACATACTTTTAAGGTTAACATTTTTTCCATCACTTTCTTAGATCTAGACATTCACCAAAATAATAAATCAAGTCCTATTTGTACCATTTGTTAATTATGTGAGGTGTAAATACTTAACCAAAAATGTAGCAATCCTTACCATTCAGCCTGACTTTTGCATATTTCTAGGTGGAGAGTACTTAACAGTATGATAACTCCAAGGACAGAGAGAACTTCTAGGGTTTTTAATGGCAACATAAAGAGTGGAGAATCAGTACAGCCATTATGTCATCTGTAAAATGGGTATAATAATAGTCTCTACTTCCAGAATTCTTATGAGGATCTAATGAGGTAATATTTGTAAAAAATCTTACAAACTTTAAAAAGCACTATAATCATGGCAATGGCAATATTATACAATGATCAATTCTGATGGATGTAGTACTTTTCAACAATGAGACAATTCAGGCCAGTTCCAATGATCTTGTGATGATGAGATCCATCTACACCCAGAGAAAGGACTGTGGAATCTGAGTGTAGATCACAATATAGCATTTTCACTTCTTTTGTTGTTGTTTGTTTGAATCTTATTTTCTTTCTCATTTTTCCTTTTTAATCTTATTCTTCTTCTGCAGCAAGATAATTGTATAAATACATATGCCTTTAAAAAGCAATATAGTTTAATATGACATTAATATAAAAATTTCCAGTTGTATTTCCTAGATTTGCCTTCTTGGGCCAAGTAGATCAAGACATTTAATCCCTCTTTTATATTACACCTGCATATACTTGTATAATTTTGCAATCATGTAGCTCCCCCCACAGACACCCACACTCCAATCTTTTTTTCTGAAGGTTAAAATGTCCTTGTTCCATCAATTTATTTTCTAAAGATAGACTCTTTATTCCTGTCATTATTGGATGTGTTCTTTTGGATATATTCCACCTCATTCACATCTTTCCTAAAATATGGTGCCCAGCACTAGACATAGGACTCCATATATCATATGGCCTGTATAGTATATTAAAAATATTATAGACCTTATTCTGAGTCCAATGCTTCTCTTAATGCAACATAATATATCATTATTTTTGTTTGTTTTTTAAAGGCTTGTAGCTAAAACGCTAAATCTTTTTCATGGAACCTTTCTCTAGACATGATTTTGGCAACTGATACTCATGAAACTGAGATCTTAATGCAAGCAAAATAATTGATATCTGTCCTTATTAAACTTCATTTTAGTCTCTGTGTCCCATTGTTATAACCTATTGAGTTTTGGGGTGATACAGGTCCTTTCATCAACATGTTCGCTGCTTAAGAGAATATCATCTGCAAATCTGACAAGCATATTGGCATTCAAAGCCTTTCATAACCTCAAAACCTTGTATCTTTCCAGTGTTCTTACCTATAAGTCTTTCCATCCTCCTGATACTTTTCAATCCATTGCACCAACTTTCTTTGTAATTCTAACTCAACACACTCCCTCTCCAGATGCTGAACATTTTCACTGATTATACCTCGAAAACTCTACCTCTTCATGTCTTGTCTCCTGACTTCTCTGGCTTCCTTCAATTTTCAGCTAAAATTTTACTTTCCACAAGAAGCTTTTCCTAATTGCTCTTAATTCTAGTGTCTTTCCTCCAATATTGTCTTAAATTTATAATATCTATACCTTATATGTACATAATCATTTTCTTGTTGTCTTCCTCATTAGATTGTGAGTTCATTTGTATTGTTTTTTGCCTTCTCTTGTATCCCCAGTACTTAGCACAGTGACCAGTAATTAGAAGGCACTTAATAAATGCTTGCTGATTGATATGTTGGCAATGCATATGTCTTTATCTAAATCTCTGACAGAAATGTTGAACAGTATGGTTCCAAAGACAAGATCCCTGGGGGCACTCTACTAAAGCATTCCTCCTAAAATATCCTTGACCATTTATAAACACTTTTTGGGTCTAGTCAATCATTCAGATAATTCAAAATCCATATAACTATATTCTCATCTAGCCCAAATATCATCATATGAAATAGTATATCATGAGAACCTATCAAATGCTTCATGAAATGTAAATATACTTAACAAATGTCTACATCATTCCCCTAATAAGATTCCTAATGTTTAGAACTATCTGAAAAATAGAATTGACTGTCTTAGGATGTAAACGTTTTCACTTTTTTGGAATCCTGAAATTTGTTGGATGTGTTGGAGAGGGGAGTTTTATTTCAGACTGTATTGGATGAATGGTCTCTGAGGTCCCTCCCACCCAAGGATTCTATAATTTTGCATGATAACATGATCCATCTAATTAACTGGTCCAAAAAATGAATTAAATGATTAATGTGGCAAGATCTGTTTCCCATGGAATCAGGCTGTTTTATTTTTTAAATGTTAATAATGTGGCTTTGAATTTTACCAATAATAGAAGTTGAAATCATTGCATTGTAGCTTATAAACTCTGCCCTCTTTCCTTTTTTAAAAAATCGAGATATTTCCCCATCTATAGTACTGCATCACTTCTCACATTTTTGATGATTTTCCAGAAACAATATTGAGTGATATGTGCATGATTTCTACCGGCAACCATCCAAACAATAGTCTTCTCCATCCTCACTTTGAGGAGATAGAGGGTCAGTGTCAGATAATTCCAAGTTTAATATAAATTTTAATTCTCTCTCTCCCCCACCCTGTTTCCCCACCCCCTCTCTCTCTCCTCCCCTCTTTTTCTCTTTCCTCCTCTCTCTTCCCCTCCTCCAATTTCTTCCTCTTTCCCTCCCTCTCCCCATCCCTTTTCATCCCCCCTCCCACACACATACCCACAAGCCATGATTTGCCATAATTGTATAGGTAGAATGTAAGAAGAAAAAGAATAATGAAGGGAAAGGAAAACTGCTGGAGGTGAATATGGAGATGATGGTGGTTAATGGGGAAGAAGTTGAGCTACATACATTATATTTTCCTTCTGTTTTTTTCTGTCAAAATTGATCTTTGAACTAGGAAGGATTAAACCAAAATATCTTACAGGAAGTGAAAAACCAAAAGAAGGAATGAGATGATCAGATAGGATGAAATCTAGTCTTTCCCAGATAGTACAAAGTACTATAGCCCTGATTTGTCAGAACCTACTGTCTTTACCTAATTAAGGGCACTTAGATACTGGGAGGAAAAGTTATATTGATTATATTATAACATGTAAGAAACAAATGATTATTATTATTATTATCATTTAGCTGTCATTCTTAAAGTATTTAGGTACAATCAGACCTTAGTTTGTCTTAGAGATAAAATCAGAATTAATATAAAATTGGAAGAAATAATAAAATAGGAAATAGTGTGTTCAATTAAAGTAACCCTAACCTGATCAAATAAGTTTATTGATACTGAAAATGGCAAAAGATGAAATTGCAATAATTTTATATGGAAATTTGACCAATATAAATCAATTGTGTAATAAAGAGGTCAAAAGAGTCTAGAAAAATTCTCAGCCAGCAAACAAACACCTGAGCACCTTGTTAGGGGGAAAAAATGGCACCTAAAGGCAACACCAGTTCAAATATAAACTTGATTGTGAAATCTTACAAGGAATGTTAGCACAAGATTATGAGCAGTACAATCTAAACCAAGATAAGCAAATTATGATAGCAAGGGATTGTCTACCTGTCAGATGTTTGGAGAAGGAACAAATTTATGGCCAAAAAAGAAATGCAAAATGGATAATTTTGATTACATTAAATTAAAAGGGTTTGCACAAATAAAACCAATGCAGGAACGATTAGAAGGGAAGCAGAAAGCTGGGAGAGTATTTTTTAGACCAGTGATTTTGATAAAAGCCTCATTTCTAAAATATATAAAGAAGTGAGTTAAATTTATAAAAATACAAGCCATTTTTCAATTGATAAATACTCAAAGGATATAAATGGGCAATTTTCAGGAAAAAAAACCTCAAGCCATTTATAGTTATATGACAAAATACTCTAAATCACTATTGATAACAGAAATGCAGATTAAAACAACTCACACCTCTCAGATTGACTAAAATGACAGGAAAAAATAATGATAAACGTTGGAGAGGATATGGGAAGACTGGAACACCAATGCAATGTTGGTAAGGTTGTGAAATGATCCAACCATGCTGGAGAGCAATTTGAAGCCATGTACAAAAAACTGTAAAATTGTTCATACTTTTGATCCAACAGTGTCACTAATGAATCTGTATCTCAAAGAGATCATAAAAGAGGGGAATAGACCTACATATTCAAAAATATTTGTAGCAGCTCTTTTTTAGTGACAATGGAATGGAAATTGAGTGGATGCCCATCGTTGGGGAATGACTGAATAAGTTTTGGTATAAAAATGTCATAGAGTATTATGGTTGTATAAGAAATGATGAGCAGGCTGATTTCAGAAAACCTGGAAAGATTTATATGAACTAATGCTGAATGAAGTGAGCAGAACCAGGAGAATATTGTACACAATAATAGCAAGATTATGTGATGATCAATTGTGATGGACTTAGCTCTTCTCAAAATGGGGAGATTTAAGACAATTCCAATAGACTTAGGATGGAGAAAATGTCATCTGCATCCAAAGAAAAAACCATGGAGATTGAATGTAGATCAACACGTAGCATTTGCACATTTTTTGGTTTGTTTGCTTTTTCTTTCTTGTCCAATTTTTCTTGCTTGAAAGAAAATTCTTGCATTTTATATGGAAATATGTTTAAAAATAAAATTTAAAAAGTAGAAAGATTATAAGTTGCATTGTCTCATGAAATAGTGAAATGCAGTGGAAAAAAATCATGTTTTTTTAAAAACTAGAGGAGAAACAATTAAGCAAAAGTGCCTAAAGGGCTTTAAGGTTGAAATTGGAGGATTCTAAATACAGAAAAATGCTTGCAAATATTTTTATAATAATTTCTTTACCATCAAGGATAGTGAAGCCACCAATTTGTATCCAAATGTTTTAGCCCCAAATATGCTACCAAAATATATGGACATGGCATTGAAGAAAACAATGATGGAAAAAAAAAACAGTTAGACTAGATAATTAACATACATGCTGAAGATGACACAATTTTTACTATTTTGAGAGCACTAAGGGACTGGTTCTTGAAATATCTGAAAGACAAGTGACAAAATGGGTTTCATTAGCTACCAGTCCTTATGTCCTCTTTCCCTGTGTAAAGAAATCATTATGAGAAAAATACTTATATTCATTGAGATATTATATGAATCAAGAAATGGAATATTTGCAGTTGAATATCTGATGTGAGCCAAACATATTCCTTAACAGAAGCTCTATTTTATATGATTATAAACTAATACTATTCTCCCTTTTTTTTTCTCCACCAAAAAGATTTATTATGCAAGTGCTACACTCAGCCTCAAACAATCATTCAGGAATGTCAAGAGGGTCCATGGCACATAACTAAGTGAATTGATTTCAGGGAGGTAGACCTTGCATTAAAAGATGGAGTGTCCCGTGTCAAGAAGCTTTCAAATGGTGATGAGCCCTTTATCATCTGGTAGAAATAAGAGTTGAGGATCAGATGAGAGATTTGGTATTGTCCTTGATGGGGGAAATAGGGGACATTTCCAATGGCTCCAGTTGGGTCTGACTAAGGGTCTGACATTCTATATCCCTGTCCTATGGTCAGTATAGGCTTTTTGAATTTTGGCCTCCTATAATCTTTTACACTTCAGACTACACATTTGTTTCTTCCTCCATTTGGCTCTCATGGAGTAGTGAAAATATGTGAGGTGAAGGATGCTAAGATTAAGAAAAAAAGGATGTTATTTTTCAATCTAGTTGAATTATTTACTGATAGCCAGCAGATTCTTGTGCCCATTTAACCCCCATCAGGTCTGTGAGCTATTCAACAACTGTTCAACAATGTCAGGATTGCCTGATTGGAACAAAATGTGGCAGAATGCAAAGAACATTGAATTAAAGTCAGGAGGGGATAGAGTTCAATTCTCATCATATTATAGTTTAGTGACTTTGGGTAAATAACTTCATCTTCATTATCCCTAACTTCTTCATTTGCAAAATGAGGTAAATAATGCACGCACTGCCTCTTCCTACTTCACAAGATTATTGCGAAGATAAAATGAGATTATCTATGTAAAATACCTTTTAAACCAGAAAAACATATGTAAATTTTCTTTACTTTTTCACTGTAAATCCTGAATTAGAAACTGAATGTATTCACTTACTTTTTTTACTGTCCACCACCCCTTCTTTTCACCCCCATTTTAATAACAATTCCATTAATAAAACTTGTTATAAAATTATCCCAGAATTATTTTGATAACATGTTAGAGCAAGCAAGGGACTGTGATGGTCTTCAAAGACATGTCCCCAACAAGCAGGTTGCCCACTTAAACAAGAAGATAAAAAGACCAGGAAGGCTCCCTTGCTAATTTCAACATATCAATTACAAAATTGTGGCCAACGATAGTTTCATTAAGACTATAGAGCTTGAAATGTCAGTAATTTGATGGACATTTTTTTCTGGGACAATTAATGAGCCACCAAATTATCTGATGGGTCCATCAATCAATTGAATTTACAGTAAGATATTCTTCTTTTGCCAAAAAAAAAAAAAAAAAAAAAAATCCATACACATCCCCAATACTTTTCCCCAAGATTCTGTTCCTTCCGAAATATGACTTTTTCTGGTCCTCTTCTCTTTATATCTGATGTGAGCCAGGCACATTCCTTACCAAGTTTCTATTTTATCTGATTATAAAGTGGTGATGTATCCAGTACAGCTATCTAATTCCCAGAAAATCAGGGAGAAGAAATATTCTAATGTACTATTTTTCATACTCCTGCCTTACAGTAGGGACAGAGATATGTCTACTTATCAGCTAAACTAAATATCCTACAAGAAACAAGATCAAACATAATTGAGAAATGTTTAACAAAATAAATAAAATATAATCACCTCTTCTCCACTATCCTAATTATTATATAACTATATAATATATATTTATAAATATATAATATATATATATATAATATTGTATAACAATATAATATATATTTATATATTATATATAAAATATAATTACTCCAAATGCCCTAACAAATAACTTTAAAATATTGCCTCAAATTGAATTCTTGAGTAGTAGAACCAATAAAAGATCAAGGTAAAACAATTTTCCAGCTCAAAATAAGGTAGAAGGTTGGCAAAAAGAAGGTCTTTTACACTGGGGTGGTGTTCAGCCTCAGAGCATGACCAAGGCTGCACCCTGTAATGTGAGACATTTGAAATGGCTGTATTAGCATCAGTGACCAATTTGAGATCTCTTAGTCCACAGTGATTAAGGAACTAGAACAACTGGTCAGATAGAAATTATAGGGGACCATTTGCTAGTTTACCTATTGCATTGTCCATGTGCCGTTTTGAATTGCCGTCAGGATAAAGAGGAACACTAGCACTTGCAGCCACAGGGGATTAGGGTCTCCAGGCATTATTCTTGTGTAAAAAGAGTACTTGTGACTGTTTAAGAGGGAGCAGAATACCTAGTCTCAGTTTTCAGGAAGAAAGGAGCACTAGCCCTTGCAGCTGAAGGAGAGCAAAAGACCTGAACACAATTTCAGGACCAACAGGATTGTAGTACTTATGAATACAGGATAATCCCTCCCTGTATAAAAACCAGAAAAGAGTCAAGGAGAACAGTGACAACACTTCTCCTCAGATTATAACATCTTAGAAAACTAATAACCCCCAGAACTAATTCTGAAAACAGCAGCACAAAAAACCTAAAGTTTAAGACAATGCTCCTTCTATCCAAGAAGCAGAGTCCAACTTTAATATAAAGTTAAAAGTCAAAAAGTAAGCTGGAAAATGTAAACAATAAAAAAAGAATCTAATCATAAAAAGTTATTATGGTGACAGAAAAGATCAAAAAACAAACTCAGAAAATAATGTCAAAATACCTACAAGCAAAGACTCAAAGAAAAATATATTAATTGAATGAAAATCTAGTAAGAATTCCTGTAAGAGCTAAAGAAAAAAATTAAAATTAAATATGAAAGGTAGAGAAAAAATTGAAAAAATGAGAGCAACACAGAAAAAAATATGAAAAGAGAGTCAACAGCATGGTAAAAAAGGCACAAAAAACACTAAAGAAAATTCCTTTAAAAACAGAATTGTCTAAATGTTAAAAAGAGACATAAAAGTCCACTATCAAAAAGAACTTTTTAAAAACCAGAATTGGCCAAATGGAAAAAGAGATAGAAAAGAACACTGAAAAAATAATTCTTTAAAAATTATAACTGGACAAGTGGAAGCTAGTACCCGCATAAAACAATTTATCATTCTTAAGACTCAAAAACCTAAAAATCAAATACAGAAAAACAGAAATATTAAATGCAACCCTTTCAGACTATAATGTAATAAAAATTACATTCAATAAAGGTTCAGGGAAATATAGATTTAAAATTAATTGGAAATAAATAAATTAATCCTAAACAATGAGTGGATCAAAGAACAAATCACAAAAACAATAAATAATTTCATTAAAGAGAATGACAACAATGACACAATATGCCAAAATTTATGGGATGCATCCAAGGCAGTATTTAAGGGAAAACTATATCTCTAAATGTTTAGATTCATGAAATACATAAAGAGCAGATCAATTACTTGGAAATGCAAGTAAAAAAATATCTAGAAATGGAACAAATTAAAAATCTCCAATTAAACATCAAATGGAAAGCCTGAAAATCAAAAGAGATATTCATAAAATTGAAAGTAAAAAAAAAACACTGAACTAATAAATGAAACTAGGGCTGTGTTTTATGGGGGAGGAGGAGACAAAGAAACAGAAAAACATTAGTTGATTTGATTTTTTTTTAATAAGAAAGAAAGAAAACCAAGTTACCAATATCATAAATGAAAAGGGTGAACTATTACCAATTAAAATGACATTAAAGAAATTATTAGGAACTGTTTTGCCCAATTATATGCTAATAAATGTAATAACCTAAATAAAATTGATGAATATTTACAAAAATATAAATTTTCCACATTAATAGAAGAGTAAATAAAATATTTAAATAGCCCTATCTTAAAAAAAAGAAATGAAACAAATCAACAATGAGCTAGGACCAGATGGACTAACAAGTGAATTCTACCAAACAGTTAAAGACCAATTAATTCCAAGACTGTATAAATTTTTGGAAAAAGAGGCAAAGAAGGAGTCCTATCAAATTCCTTTTACAACACAAATATGGTGCTGATAACTAAACCACGAAGAATAAAAACAGAGAAAGAAAACCATAAAGTAATTTCCTTATTGAATATTGATGCAAAAAATTTAAACAATATACTAGTAAGGGGATTACAACTATATACTACAAAGATCATAAAGTATGAACAGTTGAAATTTATAACAGGAACACAGGCTTGGTTCAATATTAGGAAAACTATCAGCATAATTTTCCATATCAATAACAGAAACAAAAAAATTTTTTTAAAGTAAATGCAATTCTGGGGCAAAATGAACATCTTAACAGATGCAGAAAAAGCTTTTTGACAAAATACAGCATTAATTCTTATTTTAAAAAGAAAAACACTAGAAAGCATAGTTACAAATGGAGTTTTACTTAAAATAATTAGTCATTTTATTTTTCTTGTTAATTTGTGCCGGATTCTTCATGATCCCATTTGGGATTTGCTTGGCAAAAATACTGAAGTGATTTGCCATTTCCTTCTACAATTCATTTTACAGATGAGAAACTGAGGCAAACATGATTGAGTGACTTGCTCAAGATGACAGAACTAGAAAGTATTTGAGGCCAGATTGAAACTCAGGAGAATGCATCTTCCTGAGTCCAAGAAAAAAAAATCTAGCAAGAAGATATAGAAAGAAAAAATTTAATTTAAAATAACTGTAGACAATATAAAATATTTGAGAGTCTGCCTGCCAAGACAAACCCAGGAATTATATAAACACAATTATAAAACACTTTTCACATGAATAAAGACAAATCTAAATAACTAGGGAAATGTTACTTGCTCATGAATGGACTGAATCAATATAATAAAAATTACAATTTTACCTAAATTCACTTATTTATTTAGCATAATACCAATCAGACTGCTAAAGAGTTATAGAGCTAGAAAAAATAAAATAAATTTCATATGCAAGAGCAAAAGGTCAAAAATATAAATGAATTCAATGAAAAAAATGTAAAGGAACACCATCTAGGTAATACCAGATTTCAAATTATGTTCACAAAGCAGTAATGAAAACAATCCACTACTGGCTAAAAAATAGAGTAGTGAATCAGTGAAATAGATTAGGTATAATACATAATAGTAAACGACCATCATAATCTAATGTTTCATAAACCCAAAGTCTCAAAATTTTTTGGACAAGAACTCAATATTTGACAAAATTGCTAGGAAAACTGAAAGGCAATTTGACAAAACTAGATATAAACCAGATACCATATAGTAAAATAAGGTCAAATTAGGTACATGATTTAGACATAAAGGATATCATAAACAAATTAGAAAAGCATGGCAAATTTTATCTGTCAGGTTTATGGATAAAAAAAGAATTCATTGCCAAATAAGAGATAAAGAGGATTATGAAAAATAAAATAAACAATTTTGATTACATGTAATTTAAAAGGTTTTGCATAAACAAAACCAATTCAGTCAAGATTAAAAAGAAACAGGAAACTAGGGTGAAAAAAAAAGATATTATAGCAAGTTTCTCTAATAATGGTTCCATTTCTCAAATATATAGATACGTGAGTCAAATTTATTTTAAAACTTTAAGAATCATTTCCCAATTAATGTGGTTGAAGAATATGAACAGGTAGTTTTCAGAAAAAGAAATCAAAGCCATCTCTAATTGTATAA
Source organism: Sarcophilus harrisii (assembly GCF_902635505.1). Lineage (NCBI taxonomy): Eukaryota > Metazoa > Chordata > Mammalia > Dasyuromorphia > Dasyuridae > Sarcophilus > Sarcophilus harrisii. The sequence goes on from NC_045429.1 coordinate 104,052,533, forward strand.
AAATGCTCTAAATAACTATTGATTAGAGAAATGAAAAATTAAGCCAACTCTGTAAATAACATCATTCCCATCAGATCAGCTAACCTGATAGAAAAAAAAAGTAACAAATGCTGGAGAGAATGTAGAAAAATTAGGATACTAATGTGCTGTCAAGGGATTTGTGGCTATGACCAAGCATTCCAGAAAAGTTTGTACCTGTTCCCAAAGGGCTATAAAACCATTTGACTCAGCAATACTACTGTGAGATCTGCATCCCAAAAGGAAAAAAAAAGAAAAAGAAAAAGGGGAAAGATGTATATGTACAAAAATATTTATGGTGGCTCTTTCTGTGGTAGCAAAGAATTGGATATTTTAGGAATGTCCATCAATTGTAGAAGCCTGAACAAATTCTGGTATATGATTTTAATGGAATGCTATAGTGCTATAAGAAATGAGGAGGAGGTTGATTTCAAAAGGAAAAAAGACATAGAAGACCCACATGAACTAATGCAAAGCAAAGGGAACAGAACCAGGAGAATGTTGTATACAGAATAGAATATATAATAGTAATTGAGTGTGTAAGACAACTATTCTCAGCAGTGCAATGATATAAGACAATTCTGAAGGATTCATTGATGAAAAATGCTATCCACCTCCAGAAAGAGAACTGATGTAATCTGAGTGCAAACTAAATCATTTTTTCTTTTCTTTTTTGTGACATAGCTAATATAGAAACATATTTTGCATAATTTTACATGTATAAGGGCTATCAGAATGCTTTTCCTTTATTTTACCAGTCCTTTCTCTCTGGATTTACCTTCCTTATATTAATCATCCTCTCTTTCACAGAAGTAGGATGTACCTTTTTTCTCCACATACATATGAGGTTGAGCAACTTCAACCCTCAAGAATTTAGGGGGATAGTGATTAGGTAGGTCTATGCTCAAAGAAAATTCCATGAGCAGAAAAATAACTGTAGCTGCTTCTAGTTTCCTTTGACCAAAGAAGACTCTTCCTATCTAGCTACTGGGCTACTAAGTGTTCTAGTTCTCTCTAGATATATTGCCTTTTTTTTTTTTCCTGATAGTGAGATTGGATCAAGATTTTCTCCTCTTGTAGGGTATGAGCATTTGAGCCAGAGTCTTTGTTGTGAAGAAAGTAGGAAAGAGATAGGAGAGCTTGATCCTGAAACAAGTCTGTGTAATTTTTTTTTCCCACACCAGCTATACGTGTCATGAGATACATTTGAAGTATTTAAAATGGATGAATATTTCAAGTCATTGTTATTATTCCATAATATTTTTATTTTGTTTAGTGTTTTGGTCATATCATCTTATTGATTCATTATTAATTACTACAGATCAGGAAGTTTGCTTCCTTCTTGCAAAGAAGCAAGGTGCTATTCAAGGAGGAACTTATTCTGAAAAGAATTATATTCAATCTTGGTGATCACATGATTATGTGATTGGTTGAATGTGGCCAGAACACATGATGAGTTCTGGCCACATTCAACAAATCACATAATCTTAGATCAGCTGCCTAATGAAAGGAAGTAGAGTTTATCCTTGCATATCACTAAAGCCTATGAAGATATACTAATTCACGTCAATTAAGGAGTATTGAGTTCTTGAGATATATATATATATATATATATATATATATATATATATATATATATAACTGAAATAAGAACAGAAGACAATATAATTTCTATCTTTGCCATAAGTATTACACAGATAAAGAGGCAAATGGAGTTCTTTCTTTTGTTCATTTCCATATGACTTAGGATCCCACATAGAACCATAGATTTAGAATTGAAAGAAACTTTAAAGTTTATGCCCCTCATTTAGAAATAAATCTCAAAGAAATCAAATAATTTGACCATGGTCATGCAGCTAATACGTGCTGGATGTAGAATTTGAAATCAGATCCTCTTCATTCTAAGTTCAGCATGCTATCCACAATCCTAGACAGCTTCTGTTGCTGATAACTTGTTGTGTGAGCTATACTGTATAAGATGAAAGCTTCAGGCATAATTTGATTGCATTTTGTGAACAGTAAGTTGGTGCATCTTGATATAGATGGTTTTTTGGGTAAAAGGTGAAATGGAATAAATATAGAGACAGGGTAGGGGCAGAGAGGGCATAAAGGTAATGGAGAGAGAAGCTATTGTAAAAGAGGGTTATAGGAGGCAAGAGAAACACTCAGGATAAAATAATTTCCATCCACCGGCAAAATGGGGATTGTGAGCTCAGAAGTTTTCTGACATAATAAACAAAAAAGAAGTGGACATATAACTTTATGACCTGTGAAATTGAATTGCCTTTTACGGATTTTTACCTTTGGGTGGACAATGGGGAGGTTTGTCATCTCAGGGAAAGATGAGTCATAAAAGCCACTAGAAGAAAGGAGACAAACTGAACTGATTAAAGGAGATACAAGAGGCCTTGATTTCTGGGCCAAGCTTTATATATCTGGGCTCCACTGAAGGAAAGCAGAGAGCTCTGTGAATTACTGTGTGCCAGAAGCCAAAGCCTGAGGAGTCTGTGTCTCACCAGCACTACTGACCCATAAACACCAATGGAAAAGCCAAGGCCAGTCTCCTAAATCACCAGCAATATGGAAACCAATATAGTAAGGAAGGGAAAGCAATGTCAATTAGTCATTCAATCAACAAACATTTATTAAGCATTTACTATGTTCCAGAAACTGTGCTAAATTCTGGGAATATAAAGAAAGGCCAAAACACTGCTTGATGAAAGGAATGAAGTGATGAAAGTACCAAAAACTAATTATACAGACCTGCTGGGCCAAGCATTTTGATTAATTTGGCTGGTCAGTTAAGGCAAACAGTGGGTCAATTTAGTCAAAATGGTTTGACAGATTTTTCGAAAAACTCAATTAAGCTGATTGTTTGATTGAATTGGTGAAATTAACCAATAATTTCCCAGGCATAGAAATAGTCACTCTGGGTTTCAATTTCTTTATCTGTAAAATGAGACAATCATGCTCTAAATTCACTTTAATCTCCTCAGGCAACTAGCTGGCACCATAGATAGAACACTGGGTTTCAAGCCAGGAATGACTGAGCTCAAATCCAGCCTCAGATACTTATTAGTTGTGTGACCCTGCAAAGCACTAACATCTCTTTGTCTCAATTTCTCCATCTGTAAAATAAAGATAATAATAATACCTACCTTCCAGGGATTTTTGTGAAACTCAAATGAAATAATTATTGCAAAGCATTTTGCACAGTGCCTAGCACAACACAGCACACGTATTATATAAATATTAGTTCTTATTATTTAGCCTATGATTTCTTTGATCATGAAAGGAACTAGAAAATAACTGATTTTTTTTTCCAAACCCAATATTGGAAGTCAATGTCTCTATGAATGAAATTTCCATGTTACAGCTTTGAATATGATCACAGATTTTTCAGATAAAAGTCCCTAAGTTTGTTTTGTTTTGGTTTAATCCAGACCTACCAATTTATCAGTGTAGTAAGTGCTCTGGTAAGAAAAATCCCTCCAACAATGCAACTTTTAATTTTGGTGAGAATTACCTGCAATTCTGAGAAGGCAAGCAACTTCTGTGTCCAGGATAACATAATCAGGATGTATGAAAAAAAAGTAGTTGAACCTAATTTGTTCTTGCTCAAAGGCTAGCTCTCTATCTACTGTGTCACCTTGCTTCTCACAATTATGCTCATCAACGATTAAAACAAACTTCTTTTTGATAATATACTCTCTCTACCTCAGTCTGTCTACTCCAAAGAAGTGACAAGCCTGCTAAGGACAATGGGAGTAATCAGATGTCTACAAATAACACTGAAAGATCCAGGAGCCTTTCATCTATCCCAAGGAAGGATGGTCATCAACCATCCTTCCTGGTCCCCCATTAAACCTTTGTAAACAAGAATGAAGAAAATGAACATAATGTTGAGTGCATGCGAAATAAAGAGAAAATTTTGCCATGGAATAGAATCTGTGGATCAGGGATATAATCGAAGGAGGGAAAACCCAGATGGGCTTTTTATAGACAAAGGTCACAAGTCTTTCCCTCAGCTCTAAAATTAGTATCTAACTCATCAAAAACTATTAAAGACCCTTCAGAACTTTTCATGGTCAAATAAAAGGAAGTATAATTAAGCACAAAGAATGGACTCAGCCTAGGGGACATGATGCAAGCACAGAGACAGAGACTTGGGGAAAGAGGCATAGAAAATAGAAAAAAAAAAAAAAAAAAGGAGACATGGAGACATTGAAAAGAATCAGCATACTATGGGAGAGGGATGGAAAGATGACTTCAATTTAATTTTAAAACAATGAACTGAGCCTGTCAAATGAATTTACTCAAGAGAACATCCTTCCTGTCAGTGAAGAGCCAGGTGGATAAATGAATGATGTAGAGAATTCAAAGGGAGTTGGGAAGGAAATGCAATCACAGATCCCTAATGGGATGATCTGTTTTCCTCCACCTGGGCTCATGTACCAATCTATGCAGATGAGGAGAAATGAAGCAATAAATAAAATCATTACTGAAAGCAATCTTAAGTCTTTTGTTCTTTATTTTTTTTCTATCTTCCAAAATACCAATTTTCTTCCTATTCAGGGTAAAAACCTCAGTAGCATTGTCCTTCAACATCTAAGATCTAAGAAAACTATGATTTCCCTGATTTACCATTTTAGTAAGCCCTTCAAAGAAGGAAATGAGGTGAGTCTGGCATGACATACTCTTACTGAAGTCATGTTGGTTCTTTGTAATCACTTTTTTCTTCTGTAGAATTCTCCTAGGAATTCAAATCAAATTGACTGGTGAATAGTTTGCTGACTGTGTTGTCCTTCCTTTCTTTTTTTTAATTGGGAAAACATTTGTCATTCTCCAGTCTTGAATTATCTACTTTCCCCACAATCTTTCAAATAGTAAAGTCCAGCTGTCTCACGAAGTAGTTGTATCTGAAGTCACTGATAACTTAGCATATGTTGCTTTGTCTAGTGTGTCTACTTGCTTTGCCACAATGTCAATATATCAATAAAACATTGGGCACCCTTTGAGGAAAGACAATAAATATTTAAATGGTTACTATGTTCCAGGTACCACTAAACACTTTTTTTTTTTACGTATTTCCACATTTATCATGTCGCACAAGAAAAATCAGATCAAAAAGGGAAAAAATCAAAAAATAACAAAAAAGATGAAAATACCATATTGTGATCCACATTCAGTCCCCATAGTCCTTTCTCTGGATGCAGATGGCTCTTTCCATTACAAGTCTATTAAAATTGGCCTGAATCATCTCATTGTTGAAAAGAGTCACATCCTTCAGAGTTGATCATCAAGTAACCTTGTTGTTTCCGGGTACAGTATTCTCTTGGTTCTGTTCACTTCACTTAGCATCACATCATATAAGTCTCTTCAGGCCTTTCTGAAACCATTCTGCTGGTTGTTTCTTTTATTTTAGCTTTTTATTTTCAAAATATATGCACAGATAATTTTCAACATTCACTTTTGCAAAACCTTGTGTTCAAAATTTTTTCTTTCCCTTCCCCCACCCTTCCCTTAGACAACAAGTAACCCAATATAATTAAACATGTATAATTCTCCTATACATATTTCTACATTTATCATGTTACACAAGAAAAATCAGAGCAAAAAGAAAAAAATGAGAAAGACAAAAAGCAAGCAAACAACAACAAAAAGGTGAAAATACTATGTTGTGATATACATTCAGTTCTCTTCATCCTCTCTCTGGATGCAGATGGCTCTCTTCATCCCAAGTCTATTGAAATTAGCCTGAATCACTTCATTGTTGAAAAGAGCCACGTCTATCAGAATTGATCATCACATAATCTTGTTGCTGGGTATATTGTTCTCTTAGTTCTACTCACTCCATTCAGCATCAGTTCATGTAAGTATCTCCAGGCTTTCTGAAATCATTCTGTCCTAAGAACTTTTTTATAAATATTATTTCATGATTTACATGAACTGATGCTGAGTGAAGTGAGCAGAACCAAGAGAACATTGTACACAATAACAATGAGATTATGTGATGATCAACCATGATGGATGTAGCTCTTTTCAACAATGTTGTGATTCAAGGAAATTCCAATAGATTTGAAATGGAAAATGCCATCTGCTTCCAGAGAGAGAACTATTGAAACTGAAGGTGAATCAACATCTTATTTTCACTTTTTGTTTGTTTCTTTGCTTGCTTTTATTTTCTTGTTTTTTTTATCTTTCAGTCTTATTTTTCTTGTCCAATATGATAAATATGGAAAAATGTTTAAAAGGATAGCACATATTTAACTGTATCAGATTTCCTGCTGCCTTAAGAGGGATAAGGAAAGGAAGCAGGAAGAAAAACATGGATTCCAAGATTTTGCAAAGGTGAATGTTGGAAATTATCTTTACATTTATTTGGAAAAATAAAATACTATCAAATAAAAAATATTTCATTTCATCCTTAGAACAACTCTGTGAGGAAGGTGCTATTATGGTGCCAAATTTGCATTTGGGGAAACTGAGATTAGGGATATTTATAGACTTATCCAAGGTTACACAGCTAGTAAATATTTGAGATCACCAAGTGTGTGGACAGTGGCTCCCTTACATAACTTTTAATGACATCACAATGTTGTTTGGGATCAGTCCTGTAAGTACAACTTGTTCACATTGCTTAGGAAAATTTTATTATTTTTCAGTGACAAAGTAGAAAGAACACTGATTCTGAAGACATATGAGCACAGTACAAATCTTCCCTTAAACATACATCATGTATGTGAATTTAGGCAAGTATATTAACTTCTCTCAGCTTCAATTTCTTCTTCTATAAAATGAGAGGGTTCAGATTAGACAACCTCTGACACCTTTCCTACTTTACATGTATCTATGGTCTGATGTCAGCCCATATATTATTCTATAACTATCAATGTTCTTTCCTCTGATTGTCAAACAGACTTCATAATTCCAAGTGCTACTTAATAAAAATGGTCTCAGGGGGATCTGGAAAACAGATGTTAAACACACACACACACACACACACACACACACACCCCTTTCAAGTAGCAGTCCATCCACCTGTTTGATGAAGCTACCTCCCCCATCCCCTGGGCATGAATGAATGCTGAAGCTTTTCTTTGCCATTCTTAGACTGGCAGCCACTGGAAAATTCACAAAGGAGTGGAAATCAAAAGGAGAAGTCTTGCTTTCAATTGAACATTAGGAGAGTCAACAGAAAAGATGAGAATCAAAGGGTTTTGTTTGAGAAGCTTCATTATGAGGAAGAAAGAGATAATGGGGTATCTTCATCCCCTTTCCAGTTCAGTGATGGTGAAAATAATTTTCCTGAATGATCTATAATGTAAAAAGTTTGGAAATAATTTTGTTTCAGGAGAAAGAAAAAATTCTCCATCCCCCCCCCCCCCCCAGACCTTTGAATGTCACAACCCTGCAGTTTGTTCACAAGAGAGGCAAGCCCCCTACACCATTGATCAAAACTTGACAGGATAAATAACAGAGTAAGGGGGAGTAGGTCGGGTGTGTATAGTTGTAGATTTGACAGGATTCTTCATCAAATGCAGGACCCCCATGTGTAGGGGGCTGAGAGAAGGAGGGGGAAATGGAATTATACCTAGAGCTGGTCAGAGAGAGAGTTAGTGGGAGTAGCTTGGAGGAGGGAAGCCAGAGTAGAAACAACACTGTAATTTAGCATGCATTCTCACCACTCATATGATTTCAGAATGAGGATGGGAATGAGGGAGGATGGAACCTTTCTCCTGCTGAGAACAACACAAATAGTTCCTCTTAGCCTAGCAGAGTTTGATTGGTAATTATTCATTTTTGTGGTTATTGAGTCATTTCACTTTTATCCAACTCTGTGACCCTATTTTTTTGGTAAAGGTACTGGAATGGTTTGCCATTTTCTTCTCTGGTTCATTATACAGATGAAGAAACTGAGGCAAACTGAGTTAAATGGCTTACCATACTCACACAACTAGTAAGTCAATCAACAAACTTCATGAAATGTTTCTATGTGCCAGGTACTATGCTAAGTCCTGGAGATACAATAGAGGGAGAGAGAAGGGGAAGGGAAAGGGGGAAATGCCTGCTCTCAGAAGCTCAAAGTCTAATTTGAGAAATAATATGCAAAGATGTCATTTAAATAAGATGTATACAAAAAAATTGGAGGAATCTCTGAGAGAAGGCATTAAAATTAAAAGGGTCTAGAAGAGATTTGTTGAAGAAGGTAGGACTTTATCTGAGACAGAAGAAATCAGGGAAGCCAGAAAGCAGAAATGAGAAGGGAGAGAGGGTCAAGAATGGGGGGCATTCGTTGAAAATATTTGGAGTCAGAAATGGAGTGTCCTCTGTAAGAAATACTCTGGACAGTTTCACTGTATCAAAGAGATCATGATGGGAATAAGTTGTAAGATTTCCATTCTACCTTCTGACACAGTCTTTTCTTTATCTCTTGCAATTTGTAGTTATCAGGAAAACTCTCAGCATGGTATAGATTAGAGGGGTCCTCAAACTTTTTAAATAGGGGGCCAGTTCACTGTCCCTCATAGGAAGCCAGACTATAGTAAAAGCAAAAACTTGGTTTTGTGGGCCTTTAAATAAAGAAACTTCATAGCCCTGGGTGAGGGGGATAATCATCCTCAGCTGCTGCATCTGGCCTGCCAGCCGTAGTTTAAGGACCCCTGGAAGGTTACAAGAGAGGATCATGGCTAAGTCCAAAAACATAAGACTAATGCCCACACAAAAGAAATAATACTGAGATCAGATGGTATCTTTAAGGTTCTGGTACTTATGTAATAACCCTTAAGAGTTCGAAGAATCCTTAGCCCAACTCCAATTGCCACAGATAAGTTGGGTCCTTGAGCAAGGCTACCTTCATTCAAGATAATAGAGATACATCCCTTCAAGTTTGCAGATGTCTTTCTCTCATGTCATCATTTCAAGCCCATATTGTATTATGCTCTCCCCAATACTAATCACCAGTGATTACTGTCCCTAAATCATTTAAATAATTAACATCAATTAGCTTTGGTGAAAGAACATTTACTGACAAGATATAACAAGTACAAAACTATGAACATCCCCATCCCATCCCCCAACAATTGGGTGCACATTCTCTCCTATATCATTTTGGTGCTTGGAGAGAGTGGTCTCAAAACTAAAGTGACTATTAACATGGGCCAGCAGATGAATTACTATCATTCCCTGTTGGCTCCCTTTGTTCTATGTTTTGGGTCAAATAGGATTCCCAGGATTTTTACTCTTCACTCAGCTAGCTGCAAAATCTGATATATCAGTGGTTCCCTTTTCTGTATTAGGAAGTTATATATTCTCAATCCTCTATCGTTGTAGAAAGAACATCATTGTTTGTTGTCCACTGGTTTTCAGTCATGTCTGACTCCGTGACCACATATGAGTTTTTCTTCTTGGCAAAGATACTAGAGTGGTTTGCCATTTCCTTTTCCAGCTCATTTTACAGATGAGGAAATCAAGGAAAACAGGGTTAAGTGACTTGCTCAGATTCAAACCAGCTAGCAAGTAGGCCAGATTTGAACTCAGGATTTCTTGCTAGGTCTTAATTTCTTTGTTTGTAAAACAATAGAATTTTTGAGATATTTATCGAGGACTCCATAGTCTGGCCAACTTGATGTTTGTTCTTTTTCACAAAAATATTACACTTTTCTTTTTTTTTTTTTTTTTTTTTTTTTACTATTACAGCTTTTTATTTACAAAATACATGCATGGGTAATTTTTCAACACTGCCCCTTGCAAAACCTTCTGTTCCAAATTTTCCCCTCCTTCCCCCTACCCCTCCCCTAGCTGGCAGGTAGTACAATACATGTTAAATATGTTAAAATATATGTATACATATTTATACAGTTATCTTACTGCTTAAGAAAAATCGGATCTAGAAAGTAAGAAAAAAACCTAAGAAGGAAAACAAAAATAGAAGCAAACAATAGCAGAAAGAGTGAAAATGCCATGTTGTGAGCCACACTCATTTCCCATAGTCCTCTCTCTGGATGTAAATGACTTTCTTCATTACTGAACAATTGGAACTGGTTTAAATCATTTCATTGTTGAAGAGAACCACATCCATCAGAATTGATCATCATATAGTCTTCTTGTTGCCATATATAACAATCTCCTGGTTCTGCTCATTTCACTTAGCATCAGTTCCTATAAGTCTGCAGGCCTCTCTGAAATCATCCTGTTGTTCTTACAGAACAATAGTATTTCATAACATTCATATACCATAATTTATTCAGCCATTCTCCAATTGATGGGCATCTATTCAGTTTCCAGTTTCTAGCCACTATAAAAAGGGCTGCCACAAACAGTTTTGCACATGTGGGTCCCTTTCCCTTCTTTAAGATCTCTTTGGGATATAAGCTCAGTAGTAACACTGTTGGATCAAAGGGTATGGACAGTTTGATAACTTTTTGAGCATAGTTCCAGATTGCTCTCCAGAATGGTTGGATTCATTCACAGTTCCACCAATGATGTATCAGTGTCCCAGTTTTCCCACATCCTCTCCAACATTTGTCATTATCTTTTCCTGTCATCTTAGCTAATTTGAGAGGTATATGGTGGTATCTCAGAATTGTCTTAATTTGCATTTCTCTGATCAATAGTGATTTGGAGCATCTTTTCATATGACTAGAAATAGTTTCAATTTCTTTATCTGAAAATTGTCTTTTCATATCCTTTGACCATTTATCAATTGGAATATTCCACCTTTCACGTCTATTTACAGGCTTTCTCTCTTATCTGGAATTCACTTTGCATCTTTTGTGATTCTGACTTTCCTTCAAGGCTCAGTTTAAACATTATCCCCATGTGGAAACCTTCCTGATTCCTCCAATGTCTAATGCCTCTCTTGTCCTTCAATTACTCCCTCCTCTCTCTCCCCCTTCCTTTCTCTCTTCCTCCCTCCCTCCTTCTCTCTCCTTCCTTGTCGCTCTCTCCTCTTTTCTTCCTCTCTCTCTCTCTCTCTCTCTCTCTCTCCCCATATATGTGTGCATGTACATATGTCTATTAGTTATTTATCCTTCATTCTTGGAGAGGATGAAGATCAGGAGAATGATGACTTTAAAGGTGGATTTAAGGGAGTCAGAGCTGTGCAAAGTCATCAACTCCACTTTCTCCTCCAAAGTCATCAGAATCCATTGGCTAGACACCTTATCTTGAAGATAATTGAACTTTGAAAATCCAAAGATGGAGGGGGTATATTATTCATGTAGTAGAAATTTGGTTATACATTCTGATTGTACCTAAGATAAAGAGATGGAAGCTGCTCATGAAGACAGTTCAGCTTAAAATGAGAAAAAACTTCCTAACCATTAAAGTTATCCCAAAATAAAAATAAGATGCTAAGGGGGCAGAGAATCTCTTGTCAATAGAGGTCTCCAATCAGAAGCTGGATGGTCACTTGTCAGGTATATTATAGGAAGGATTAATATTTCAGATTGGGGTTGAATCAGATAATCTGAGACTATAGCAAGATTTTATGTGGTCACAGATACAAATAATAGAAACCATATCAATGCAGATGAAAAATAATGGGTAACTTCCATTGTGTTCTTAAGTAGAAAATTAATATGCAGAGAGGGCCATCTAAGCTCTGAAAAGAAATCCCTCAGTTAACAGTTTTGTATAAATTTGGGAGGGTTAGTAGGAATTATGTTTTGTTCAGACACTAAAATGGTTAAGTCTAATGGAAAACTGGAATTCTATGGCTTCAGAGAGATTGGGAGTTATAGAACATTCAGTGTAAATGGAGTATTCAAATCTGAACTCCATAAACCAAAGATCAAAAATATTTAATCAATAAGAAGAAGAAGAGAAAGAAGGAGGAGGAGGAGGAGGAAGAGGAGGAGGAGGAAGAGGAGGAGGAGGAAGAGGAGGAGGAGGAGGAGAAGAAGAAAGATTTTTCTGTATCTTGGATAAGATCAAAAAAAAAGGAATTATTGCCTGTACAGTATCCCATGATAATAGAACCAGAGCCCTCATATCTGGAGCACATAGACACTAGGAGCTCCAAAATGCTAGAAACCAAAGAGCTAAAAACTTCTAGGACACTAATTCCATCACATCCTACCCAAGCTATTCCTCACCTCACCCCACATTTGACCACAAAATGCTAAGAAGCAGAGGAGTAAGGAGAGAGAAGCAGCAGGAATAGTATATGGAGTTCTGGATGTGGATAACTTTGGCTATTCAAGGAAGAAATCCAGGTCTGAGAATGATAAGACAAGTTTAGAGTATTGACTAATGATTTTCTAGCTGTGTGATCTTGGAAAAGATAAGTTAACTCTGTGAGTTTCTTCATTTGTAAGATAATATAAACATAAATGATATAGATATTGATAATACCTAATTATATATCAGTTTAAGTTTGAAAAGCTATAGAAATCCTAGTAATCATAATGACAGCATTTATATAATACTTTAAGTTTTACAAAGAATTTTATAGACTTCAACTCATTTCATTCTCAGAATAACTCTGTGAGGTAGGCTCTATTATTATGTACCTTTTTAAAATGAAGAAGCTGAGACTGAGCACGTTTAACTTATTTGCTATTTGATACTGGCTCTAGCAGGTTTGAAATACCACAGTTCTGTTTGGGAAAAATGACAATCTCCCTTAAATTTGCCATTATGTCCTAGAGTTTAAGGAAAGAAGACCCTGCAGGGCACACAGATTTGGAGAAAAGGTTAGGGAGAGAGGGCTCCTGTTATTTCTAATTCAATCCTTTCTTTCTAAGTTTCCTAAGCAAAAAAAAAAATTGGAATATAAGTGTGGTTTCTGGATTGTGAGTAGTGACCCTAGGAAACAGATCAGGCTTCTGAGAAAAGAACTGGCATGTCCCACACTGTTGGACAAAAGGTAGTACAAGATAGGAGCAGAAAAGAAAGCTTCAAACTTTTTTAGGGAAGATGGTCACATGGTAGAAGAATATTCAGGGAGAATGGACAGACATACACACAGCAGTTCACTAGGATCCTCAATGGCTCTAGTGGGGCATTAAGTTATTACTGATAAAGTAATTCAGCTTCTCCACTGAATTTTTTGGAGCTGCCCGATCTTGCATAGGGTCAGAGAGGCTCCTTACAGTTTCCTCAGAGTAGGTTGTAAACTTACTAAAAGTCTTAGAGAAATCTGAATTTTTGTCTTCCTGATTCCAGATTCAGAATTTTATCTAATGGTCCATTGGCTAAATTTATAGGGTTGTGAGGGAAGTTCTTTATGATAGCTAATAGCTAGTATTTATTTTGGAGAAAGAATTGGAAATTCACTCCGGTATCTTTGTCAAGAAAATCTCAAGCAGGATAAGAGTCGGAAGCTACTGATTTATAAAGCATATCACAGCTCTTTTTTCATCTTCAAAACAATTCTGGGAGGTAGTGCTATTATTGTCTCCATTTTACAGAGAAGAGAGCTAAGGCTAAAAAGTGACTTATTCAGGGTCACAGATAGTAAGCATCTGAATCAGGATTCAAATTTGGATCTTCCTGATTCCAAAATAAATACTATATCCATCATATCATCTAGCTATCTAATTTATAAAACCAATGTGTTCTAGAAATGAGTTATTGTTGTACTCGTCAGCAGCCAATTGAGGAGGGGGTGCACATTTTCCTGATCACAGGTCATTGATTGGATTGGTTCGGCTCAGGGGTGCCAGGACTTTGAGCCTGCAAAAGCCTAGAGAGAGAGACACTAAAAATAGGAAATAAAACCCAGAAGGCCACAATCCCTTCAGATGACAGCAAAGGATAAAAGAAGGCAAAGTGGTCCCCCAGGCTCTCAAGGGAAAGGAAGGAGGGGGTTGGTTAATATATCACCTGATCGTGTTGAAAGGTTTACAAAAATCTGGTTATATTTTTTAATCATCTTGCATTTTAGACCTTTAAAGTACAAATATGGATTTCAAACATATCAAGGGAACAAATTAACTTAGAAAAATGGTAATGCTTTCCAAGGTTGCACCTGCCATGAAATCTCTCCAAGTTTGCATTTTCCCGGGGTCTCCGGTGTGTCATTACAACAGATTGATTGCCCTCCACTCCTGAACAACTCCCCCATTAGAGGGTTATTGTATGGAAATTAATGGAAGGCTGGGAACATTTTTTTGCAGCTGCAGTAGTCGGAGTCAGTTTTGATTAAGCGATAGAAACCCGGCAGACTGGGGAGATCTCTTTGCTTTAGCAGCCTCTTTTATTATCACTCCCGTCAAGTTTCGTTGCTGGAGCTGCTCCCAGAGTGCTTCGGCTGCAGCCTCCTAGATGGTGCAGTTTACATTAGTTCATCTACGTATTTTTAAAAATGTCTCCCCATTCAATTACCCCATTAGTAGGCAAGTTTGATGTCACATTGAAAATCGGTCTTCTTTCTCTTTCATTTTGTCCTTTTATTTCCCCACACCCTTCTTCCCTACACAGTCCCTTCCTCTAGCCTATCTTCTCCACTGACGAAGGATCGTGCAGAGAGAACAGTTCCTCCCTATCTTGCCTCTAGTACCCTGCCCACCCAGGGAAACCTGCTGGGAGGAAACCTAGTGATCAAAACCAAATTGGCAAGGAGAGTATCAGAACTCGAAGGAGGCATGTCACTAAGGCTCCCGAGGAACTGACAGTTTCCTTCTGCACTGTGGGGCCCATCTTTGAAAATTTCCTTCCAAAATTGTGGGTGCGAATGGATACCTTTGACCTGCCTGGTGATTTCATTGGTGGAAAGTTTTTTTTTTTTTTTTTTTTTTTTGTAATCAATTCAAGTCGTCTCTCCTCTCTGGATCTTAGTCTTCATGTTGGAGACTTGAAGGGCTTAACTGACTTGACTAGTGGGTCACACCGACAGTGTAAGTCAGAGCTGAAAAATTGAACTCACTAAACCAGACGCCTGGACACATCATTATTATTAAAAACAACAATAATAAATAATACAGAGAACTTTAAGAGTTTCTCATTTTAAGAAATGGTTCTGGAACCAGATATCTTAGGTCTGAGTGAACTAGGTCAAGGGTCCCTGGATCTCAGTTTCCTCATCCATAAAACTAGGAGTTTGGATTACATATCATTTCTGACCCCAATGTACTCAATCTACACTCTCTCTTTTGAACCTTCAAAACAACCCCCTTAAACAGATTGTACATTTTATAGCTGAGGAAACTGAGATCTACACAATGGGGGTGGGAAGAGGAGACCTGCAGCTAAACTGGGTTAGTAGTATGTTTGGGAAGCTAAATTTAACCCCAGGGGTTTATGATTTCAAGTCCAACATTCTGACTTGGATTTTCCTAACCCCAAGTTTAAGCATATTATTATTCACCATCCCAAGATTTCTCTCATTGGCTGAAATGTGTTGCGCATCAACAGCACATACAAACTATCTAGGACAGCAGGAAGCACTTGAAACAAAAGGAGTTATTTAGAAACCATTTTCCTAGAGAAGTATAGGGATAGTAGACTACATAATTACAGCTCCTAAGTAAAGCAGTAGATAGAGCCATGGGCCTGGAGTCAAGAAGACCTCAGTTTAAATTCAGCCTCAGATCTTCAGTGTGATCGTCAGTAAATTATTCAGCCTCTGTCTGTGTCAGTTTCCTTATCAGTAAAATGAGGCTAATATTACATCAACATACCAGTCATTATAACAGATCAGATAATTAGCTATTATTACTTATTTTAAATTTAAATTTTATTTTTGTTATATTTTAAGTTCTGAACTGTCTTTCTCCCTCCTCACCCTGCACTAGAAAATGTCACCATTTGACATACATGTGTATATACATTCTCTCTATCTCTGTTTCTGTTTCTCTCTTCCTCCCTCTCCCCCCTTTTTCTTTCATATGTATATAGATATATATCACACTATATACACACATATATATTATATATATGCACACACAAATACACATGTATGTATATATTTATATATAATATTACATTGTGTATGCATGTGTATATATACATACACACATACCCTATTTCATTTGTTTTTCAAAAATAACCTAGAGGTCATAAAAATTGTAGTTGCCTTGTTTTACAGATGAGGAAATTCAGATACAGTTAGATAAAGTGATTTATCCAAATCACAAGAAGTACAAAACCAAGACTTGAACTCATGTGTCCTAACTCTAGAACCATAACTGTTTCTATTCCTACCTAGAGGATGTGAGAGGCAATGAGGTATAATAATAAAAGAATATTAAAATTGCAGTCAGGGCACCCAGATTCAAATCCGGCTTCAGACACTTATTAGCTGCATAAGCATGAATGATTCATAAATTCCCGGAGTTAACAGTTTCTTAATCTGTAAAAGAGGGATGGTGATGGTTGCCCTGAGAGGCAATGGGGCATAAAGAATAGAGAAAGCCAATTCTAAAGTTACAAAAACCTAGATTAGAAGGTCTTCCTCTCATCCACAGTGATATAGATGTGACCAATGAGCAGATCATATAATCATTACATCCCTATATTTCAGAACTCTCTCCTGCAGCAGCCTTCTAATTATTCTCACTGGCTCAGTTTCTCCCAACTCCAAATCATCCTACTTTCAACTGCCAAAGAGATTTTTTTAGAAATCTCATTTAAATTTTATTTTTCCAATTACATGTGAAGTCAGTTTTAACATTTTTGTTCTAATTTTGAGTCCCAAATTCTCTCCTTTTCTCCCATTAAGACAGCAAGAAATTTGACATAGATTTTATATGTATAGTTATTCAAAACACATTTCTATGTAAGTCACTCTGTGAAAGAAAACAGATAAAAAACACCAAGAAAAATAAAGAAAAAGTATCTTTGATCTACATTTGGCTCTACCAGTTCTTTCTATAGAAATGGATAGAACCTTTCATCATAAGTCCTGTAGAATTGCCTTGTATCATTGTGTAACAGAAAACAGCTAACTTATTCCTAATAGATCATCATGCAATATTGTTGTTACTGTGTACAATGCTCTTCTTGTACTTCTCATTGCACTTTGCATCAATTCATGTCTTTCCATGTTTTATGCACATCATTTCTTAAAACACAATAGTTTTCCATCACAATCTTGTATAGCACCTTGTTCAGCCATTCCTCAAATGATGGGCAGTCCTTCAATGTCCAATTCTTTGCCACTAGAGAGCTGCTACAAATATTTTTCCATAAATAGGTCCTTTTCTTTTTTGTTTTTATCTCTTTTTGATATAGAAATAGTAGTAGTAGTATTGCTCAGTCAAAGGATATGCATGACTTCATAGCCCTTTGGTTATAATTGCTCTCCTGAATTGTTGAATCAGCCACCAATATTACATTGGTGTTTTGATTTTCCCAGATGTTGTCTAACATTTGCCATTTTCCTTCTCTGTCATAACCAATCTGACAGGTATGAGGTAATAGTTGAGTTGTTTTAATTTGCATTTCTCTCATCAATGGTGATTTAGATAATATTCTCCATGCAATTACTTTGTCAGAAAACTGCCTGTTCATATACTTTAACCACTTATCACTTGAGGAATGGGTCTCATTTCTATAAGTTTGACTCCATTTTCTATGTTTGAAAAATGAAGTCTTCATCAGAGAAACTCACTGTAATTTTTTTCACAGTAATGGTAACCAACTATGTATTTCTCTCCATCCTGTTTTCCTGTTTGCTCTACTCTTTCTCCTTTCACTCTGCCAATTCTCAAGTGTTTTATTTCTGACTTTTCCATCTTTCAAACTGTCCTCTCTTCTATCAGCTCCACCAAACAATTCTCTCATTCTCTTCCCTAATCTACTTTCCTAGTATGGTGAGATAGATCTCTACACTCAACTAAGTGTGTATATTATACCCTCTTTGAGCCAATTCCATTGAAAGTGAAGTTCATGTGCTCCCCTCCCTACTTCCCTATTTCCTCCTCTACTGTAAGATCTCTTTCAGGCTTCTTTTATTTCCACTAATGTATCTCATTCTATATCTTTCCCCTTCTCTCAGTGCATTCTTTATCCTCATTTTTTAATTTTATATTTTTTGGATAATCATAACAATACATTCAACTCAGTTCTCTGTTGTGTATGTATACTTCTTCTGACTTAATGAGAAAGTTTTTAAGAATTGTAAATATCATTTTCCTATGAAGGTATAGAAACAGTTTCACCTTATCAATCCCTTATGATTTCTTTCTTCTATATACGTTTTTTCCTGCTTCTTTTACAACTTTTATTAGAAAGTCAAATTTTCTATTCAGCTCTACTTTTCATCAAGAATGCTTAACATCCTTTCTTTCATTGAATATCCAATTTTTTCCTTGAAGGATTAAACTCAGTTTTGCTAAGTAGGTGATTTTGGGGTGTAACTCTAGCTCTTTTGCCCTCCAGAATAATATATTCCAATCCTTTAATGTAAAAACTTATGTTATTCTGAATGTGACTCTACAATATTTGAATTGTTTCTTTTTGTCTGCTTGCAATATTTTCTCCTTGATCTGGGAGATCTGGAATTTGGCTATAATATTCCTGGGGGGTGTCATTTTGAGGTTTCTTTCAGAAGATGATTGTTAGATTCTTTCAATTTCCATTTTATGCTCTGATTTTGGAAAATCAAGCCAGTTTTCCTTTTTAATTTCTTGAAGGTGATTTCTAGAATCTTATTTTATATACTGACTTTCATGTGGTCCAATGATTTTTAAATTGTGTCTACTGAGTCTATTTTCTAGGTAAATTGTTTCTCCAGTGAGATATTTCACATTCTCTTCCTTTTTTCATTCTTTTGGTTTTGTTTTATTGTTCCTTGATTAGTCATAAAATCATTAGTTTTCATTTGCTCAATTTTAGAAAAAAATCCATTTTTTTCTTCAGTGAATTTTTGTGTTGTGTCTCTTTTTTTCCGTTTTGCCAATTATGCTTTGTAAAGAGAGCTCATGCAAGTTCCAATATTTACTGCATCATCTTGGCTCTCCCTCTTTCTGAAGTGATTTTCATAAAGCATATGCCTAACCATCTCTGTCTCTCTGTCTCTGTGTTTCTGTGTCTCTGTCTGTCTCTGTTTCTCTCTGCCTCTGTCTGTCTCTCTCTCTCTCTCTGTCTGTCTGTCTGTCTCTCTCTCTCTCTCTCTCTCACACACACACACACACACACTCAGTCAATAAAGTCCAACAAAACCCTGTGACCTTCACAATCTAATTAAAAAATTCACTTGCATGCCATAGTACCACCTCCCTACTTTCATGATTGGATGCACTGTCTTCCCACTTATGAAACCTAGTTTCTTTGGCTTCCTTCAGCTTTCAACTCAAAATCTACCTTCTACAGTCTTTTCTCAGACTTACCCTCCCTTAGCCAACATTTGCTAGAGCCTTCCCTCTAAGACTACCTTCTATTTAACCCTTTATTTATTTGTTATAGGTTTTGCTGTTTCTTTGTGAGGTTTTTTTTTTGGGGGGGGGGATTTTTTTTGCATGTTGTATATTCATTAAAATATTAACTGTCTGAGGACATGGATTGTGATTTGTTTGTGGTTTTTTTCCCTTTTCTTTTCTTAAAGCTCAACACAAAGTCTGGCACACAATAAACCTCAATAAATGCTGTTGATCAACTTATTGACCTTTCAGTGCCTCAGACAACTTTCTGAGACGGTAAATTATAGATGCATTGCCCATCTGCATTAATGCAGTATGTTCACCCCACTAGTAGAATCATGCATCCAGACCAAACAAACATACAAAAAAACAACTTGTATTAATAGATATTACTGGATATTGTCAAGAGAACATTTTATAGACCCTCAAGTGCTGTATAAATGTAGTAGTATTATTTTCTTACTATTCCACTCTCTCTTTCCTTCTCTTCCATGCCTACCAAAGAAATCTACATATTCTAACCCCATGCAAGGACTAGAGGGAAGGCAGAAAATGATGTCCAGTGAAGCTGTCAAGTCAGATCTCACCTACTAGAGACTTTTCATGTTAAAATTCCAGCTTGTACTTTGTTAAGTTCTGGGTCTGCTAAGACATCTGATACCTGACAAGAGAGAAGAGTCTAAATAGAATGGATATTTGCAAATAGTTAGGATGGGGTATCTGGGCTCTGAGTTGGATTAACATATTTTGACTTGCTGACTACTGCATATTATTCTTAGGTCAGAAACTCAGAATGGAAGCTTTGGGAGAGATGTACAGTACACTCTACTCAATTTCACCTTCTCATAGTGTGCTCAGAAGATGAAAGGGAAATTAGAACATTTTCATTCAACAATAGCTCAGTCTGGAAGACAAAAAAAGATAATCACCCACTTATCTAGGAAAAGGGAGCAAAACAAGTGACAAGTAGAGTAGCATGGGTCCCAAGGGTGTTTGTGTCTGTCTTTTGCTACATTTCCCCAACATGGCAAGAATTGGAATGATATCATCAGGGCCCAAGTATGATTCAAACTGAACTCTAATCTAATTCTTCAATCCCAGGCTACTTTCCCTGGGTTCTACAATATAGGAAAATGTATGTGTTGAAAATCCCAAATTAGAGAACAAGGAGTGGGGCCAGTAGAAGAACTAGTCAGGGATTAAGATCCGCACTTCTCTCTATGGGGAATGAGGAAAATCCCCTCATAGCTAATTATTATATAGCTAATAAAGTTAATTATGCTGTCAAAGTATAATGGCAAGCTTAGGAAGGGAGACCAGATTTGACAGTCAAAAACATTTATTAAGTGTCTGCTATGTGCCTTAGCTAAGTGCTAGGGAAATAAGAAAGGTCAAAAAAAAAAGCACAGCAACACAAAACAAAATGATCTCTATTTTCTAAAAGCTCATAGAATAATGAATGAAATTGCATGGAAAGAACTATTCACAAACAAAATATATACAAGCTAGATTGAGGGTGTAAGCAGAGGAAAATCACTAGCTTTAAGGACAATGAGAAAGACTTCTTGTAGAAGGTAATATTTGAATTGAGACTTGAAGGAAGTCAAGAAGACCCAAAGGAAGAAATGAGGAGGATGAACATTTCAGGTATAGGGAACAGCCAGTGAAGATGGTGGGAAGTGAGAGATGGAGTACTTTGTGCAAGGAACAGCAAAAAGGCCTGTTTCATTGAATCATAGTGGATATAGGGATATGGGGGAGTAGATATCTAATAGATCAAGATCAAGATATCTAATAGACAGTTGGATATGCAAAACTAAAGATTAGTGGAGAAGTTAGGGCTAGATACATAAATTGGAAAATCATTAAAACAGAAATGATAATTGAATCCAGAGGAGCAAATGAGATCAAGAAGTGGTATAATATATAGGGAGAAAATAAGGTCTAGGATAAAGCTTTGGAAAATAAATGTAACTATGCTCACTAACACATTCTAAGAGAATTGGGATTTAAAAATTAATCCAAAGAGGATGGGGATTCTCATCTTACTCTATATTATATTCAACATACTTTGAATATAGGGTAGAATTTTCTACCATGTGCAGAGAGCTTTCCCTAATAGAAAAATATTTCATGGTTCTTGGAAGCATTTGATCAGCTATGTGACTTAGTAGTCTTTGGTCAACTGTTCCTACAATATTTTTATGCTAAAATATTTTTTGTTTCCTTATATGAAATAGTTGAAAAGATCATGAAAATAGGAGTTAGGAGATCCTGTTTCTCTGTTGCTCACTATCTCTGTCTCTCTCTTTGTGTCTGTGTGTGTGTGTGTGTGTGTGTGTCTTCCTTTCTCTTAATTAGCTGTGAAATCTCTCATAAGCCATTGCTTTTCTGTGAGCTTTGCTTTTCCCCTCAGGTTTTCCATAGTACTTTGTCTGGCTTTCTCTTTTACATATAGAGAATTCTCTCGCGTTATGGTTTTGTGTGTATGTGTGTGTGCATGTATGGATGGATGTGGATGTGTGTATAGATATGTGTATGTGTATGTATATGATTGTATCTCTTTTTATGCCTCCATTAGAGTTCATGGGGAGCACGACTTTGGAATCAGAAAGATCTGGGACCAATACTACCTCTATGATAAGAGCAAAGGATTTAACTTCTCAGACTCTAAGAATTATCTATTTGCAATAGTGAAAAGGAGTTTTTATACCAATTAAAATCATTGGTCTATAACATTGAACTTATTCATAACTCTAATCAATGCAGTGTCCAATTTTGACTTATGAGGACTAGTGCATCTCTCAGCAGAGAGATGGTATACTATAGTTGCAAACAGAAGCATAAATCTTTCAGACTTGGCCAACGTGTTAATTTGTTTCCCTGGAAGAAGAAGGTGTACTCCATTTTGGAACAACCTTGATAATTAGAACCAATATAAGGAACACATTCAAGTGTTGCAAACAACTTGATTCTAATGAGGCAAATTGCTTTAGAAAGTAAAATACAGATATCACAAAATTAGAATGAAAATGTAGAAACTGTAAATTCTATACTGCCCTTAACCTATTTTCTACTATTACTTAAGCAATTCCACTTTTCAACCCATAAAATATCAAATTGTGCCATGTAGAAATGGAATGGTTTTTAAAGCAATGATTCTGTTTTTTTTTTTTTTTTTTTTTTTTTGTTTAATCAAATACATCTTTCAGTTACTGTGACTTCTGAGTAGATCTCATTTTTGATACATGTAACTGTACTTTGTTGCTACAAGAGAAAGTCCTAGTATGGAAAATGGAGAAGAAATTTTATAAAATGACAGTGAAGTGGGGGGAAATCATCAATAAAACACTTTTTTTAAACATATACTTACTTTGTATTTAATTTATCCTCTAATATATTTAACATGTATTGGTCATCCTGCCATCTAGGGGTGGGGGTGGGGGCAAGGAGGGGAAAAAATGGAACAAAAGGTTTGGCAATTGCCAATGCTGTAAAATTACCCATGCATATAACTTGTAAATAAGAAGCTATTAAAATTTTTTAAAAAAAATTTATTTTATAAAAGAAATCATAAATATGAGTCCAAGTTAGAATAAGATCCTTCAGTATGAGTTCAAAATCGATTTTGTATTTCTTTGCATCTACATGATTTAGTATAGTTTCTTGCATATACTAAGAGATTAATAAATGTTTCCTAAATTAAGGGAACCAGAATAGATAACTGAAGTCTCTTTCAGCTATAAAGTGAATCTAGAATAAAAAATGTTCATTGCTACGTTTTGGAATACCGTGAGATGTTATTCTATTTGAGGCAGAAGGAAGGAAGGAAGGAAGGAAGGAAGGGTGAAAGTCAGGGAGGGAGAGAGGAAAGAAAGATTTACCAAGTATCTATTATGTACCAAACTATAATTCTAAGCACTTGACAAATATTATCTCACTTGATACTCATAACAACTCTCAGAGATAAGTACCATTATTACTCCCTTTTTATAGTTGAGGAAATAGTAGCAGGTAGAGATTAAGTGATTTGCCCAATATTGTATAGCTAATAATTGTCTGAGATCAGATTATAAATCTGGTGTTGAGGAAGATATAAACTTTCCCAATACCCCATATCCCTATTTTACAGTCCCAAACACCTCCATTGGTGTTCCTCTACTCTGTTTTTAGATGCATCATCTCCATGTGAAAACCATTTTACCTTCTACCCTCTTACTCTTACTGCAAGAGTCCTTGCAGTTATCAGGGAAAAAAAAATAGTAGTTCATAAACCTGTCTGTCCACTATCTCCAATTTAGCCCCATGTGAATCCATAGGGAGATTAACATTGGACAGCTCTAGAATGACATGCTGGGAACCAATTTATCTTTTCCCCCTTGGGCAATGTATTTTAGCCACCTTCCACCTGGCAACATAATCCCCAAAGCTCATTTCAGAATCCGGCTCATCTTGGTCCCTCTCAAAGCTTTTAATAGCCATGAAAAGACAAGCTGTCTCCCCAGGATTGGTAATTTATGATCCTGATAACATACTTTTGGAAGAGCATCAGGCAATCTTCATCTCGGGCTCCCTCCTATTGGGATTTGGGGTATAGTATGCCTGTCTCTTTTCTCCTTTCCTCTCACCCCATCCTTTTTTTTTGAGACATTTAAGGCAAGAAAGGTGAAAAGCTCTGAATGTCTCACAAGCTACAGGTATTATGTAGGAAGCAACTTGTGACTACTTCAGTTCCTGAAGTTATCAGGGTGTTTGTGCTGTTTCCTATTGTTCTAAAAGTGCACTGTTGCCAGCTGTCTTGACAGACCAGGGTGATACTGGGTCATGATTTTCCTCATGCTGAAGAAGATGGCTTCCACTAAGAGACCTGTAATCATATCACTTTTCAGGAGAAGTATGCCACAGTTAAACTCTCTCTGTAAATATCCTTGCTGAGAACAGAAAGAAAGGCATTAGGGCAGCCCAGGCCCTATCCATCTTTAAGACGCATTTCATGAAGCAGACAGGCCAACCAGAAAGATGCTTTCAACAAGAAATCCAATTAATAGTGTTCAGCTTTTTGCTCAGTGGCCCTTTGACTATAATTCTGCAGGAAGGGTTCAGACTAGTATCCGGTGAGCTTTCTGTTGACCTCCAAGAATAGATTGTCTAAGTGACATTTGAGGACAACCTGACTTAAAAATATCTGATGACTGATCACAGGGGAGGAGACAGGCCAGGAAGCTACAGGAAATGGATATGAGTCAGTATAATGTCAAGTTGACAAAGAGAATTGGTGAAATGAGGGGAGTCAACATCAGAAAGATCCAGAATACAATGGGAATGGGGAGAATCAACTCTGGAGCAAGAAGAAAACAATACTGGATGTTTTATTGAGTTTTTTAAACTTTGAAAACAACTTATAAAATACTCAATGCTCCTACTTTGTTGCTGGACTTTATGAGATGGGAATCCACAAAAAGTTTCCTCCCCCCCAAGAAATATTTTCAAAATTAAAAATTCATATAGTGTTAAAGGCAGGGCAGGATTTATTATTCCTCAGATAAAATCTAAAAAGCAAGGACAGCAATTATAATCTCAATAAATACAACATTAAGAAAGCATGGGAAAATATTTGCTTAAAAACACCATCAACAATAAAATAGTATCATTTCTTAATATGTTCAATGAATGGCATAGCATCCCAAGTACTTAAAGGAAAAGTTCATGGAATTACCAACAGAAATAGACAGCAAAGTCACAAGAGATGGAAATCTCAATGCAGTCCTTTTATAATTACATAAATAAATAAATAAGAAGGATCTCAATAAAATTTCAGAAAATGTTAGGTACAAAAGATCTCTGATGATGAATAAATAGAACTGGAAGTATTTATCTTTAAAACATTGAAAGATATTCTAAGTCACAAAAATCTGCTAAACAAATATAGAAAAACAAAATATTAGATACAGTCTTTACTGACCACAATGCAATAAAATATTTAATCAGTGAAAGGTCAAAGGAAAAATGATCTGAATATTAATGCAGGCTAAAAAATAGCTCTAAAGAATTGTTCAAAAAAATCACAGAAATAATACATTATTTCAATCAAATAAAAGGATAATAATGAATGAGACAAAGTACTCAAACATCTGTATTATAGTAAAATCAGTTGAGAAAATGTTTATCTCAAAATACTTTCCTCAACAACAAAAATTCTCATTGAATTGAGAATGCCATTTTTAAAAACTCTCTAGAAAAGCAGCAATACAACTGAGCACCAAAATAGAAATCCTGAAAATCAAAGAAGAGATTGACAATATTGAATTCAAAGGAAAAAGTTTGCAAAGTTCTTTACATATTAACTCATATATTGGGGGGAAGGGGAAATTGAACAAATCACAAATTAATTCCCAGTGAGAGAAAAAAGCACCAATAGATTTAAAAGTGAGTTCTGTCAAATCTTCAAACAAACATTAATTCTAATGCCACATAATTTGCAAAAATTGAAAAATAAAGAATCTTATCAAATGCTTTCTATTTTATATGACAAAAATACAGTCTTGGTACCTAAATCATGGAGAGAGAATGCAAAAAAAAAAAAGAAAAGAAAGAAAATTATACGCTAATATCTCTGATAAATACTGACAAATAATATTTTTAAAAATATTAGTAAAATGGTCACAATAATATTTTTAAAGAATATACATTATTGGCAGATGTTAAGGACCATGCCTAAGTGAAGAGGCAGGTCAATTCTCCAAGAGCCTCCACAGCTGTGAATCATAACACTTAAAGGAGTTGCAAAGCAGCCTTTACTAAAGCAGATGTTCCTTGTGGATTGGGAATGAAATAAATTGGAGGCAAGAGGAAGAGGAGAGAGGTTAGACAATACAACTGCCTCTCAGTGGAGATGTCAGAAAATGCAACTGCCTCTCAGTCTCCTTGTATCATTATCATCATCCTTTCACATGAAGAGATCCATTCTACAGATCTGAGTTAGACCTCCAGCAGTCACTGGCAGGTGTCTCCTGTATCACAACAGACAGATTAGATTTGTACCAAGAATGCAGATTTGATTTAATGTTGGAAAAAATAAATATTGCATCCTATACAAAGGACAAAAACAGTAAAAATCACAATTTTGTCAACACATGCAGAAAAAGCTTTTGATAAAATGTAATTTCTATTTCTATTAAATAACTAAAAAGTATAGAATAAATGGATTTTTTCTTCATATGGCAAATATTATTGATTTAAAACCAATAGTCATCATTATATGTAATAAGGGAAATGACAAAAAAACTTTTTCCAATAATATTAGGGGTAAACAATAACATCCTTTATCAGAATAATAATGTAATTCTAAAAATGCTAATGATGACAACAAGACAAAAAAAGAAATTGTCTTAAACACAGTCAAAGAAGAAACAAAATTGTTATTTTTCACAGATGTTATGATAGACGACCCAATACATGAATAAAAAATTAATTGAAACAATTAATAATCAACAAGTTAACAGGATAAAACCTATGTAAATCATCAACTTTGAATCCAAGACTTCTAATTCAAAAGTCTGATGTTCTTTCCCCTCTTCCATATCAATGTCGATTTTGAGCTAAATCTTGAAGGATGAAAAGGATTTGGAGTGGAGAGAAGAGGGACACAGGAAGAACAGCTCAATTAGTCAACCAACAAGAATTTAAGTGCATGCTATGCCATAGGCTAGATAAAGGGAATTTAAAGAAACAAATTAAACAGAATGGAAAGAATTTACATTCTATTATTCTATTCTGGGAGATAATATGTAGCTATATTTGTATGATAATAATGATAACTAAAATATATGGCACTTATTATGTACCATGTACTTTGCTAAATACTTTACAATTATCATCTCATTTAATTCTCTTAAAATATTAGGTGCAATTATTGAGGCAAACAGAAATTAATCTGCCCAGGGTCAGACAACCAGTAAATGTCTGAAACCAGATTTGAATTCAGATCTTCCTGACTCTAGTCCTGGAACTCTCTCCACAGAACCATCTAAATATTTTAGACTAGAACTCAGATCTCTTGTCTTCCATTCTAACAGTCCAATATTGAAACCACATTGTAACTGAATGAGAATTTTTGGGGGGAGCAATGGAAGCTAATATTGGGACAAGATTATTTGGCTTCTTGCATTCATATGGAGGAACTGATGTCCCAGGGCCTTGGAATAGCAGTAGTGGCAGGGTAAAGGCAACGAGCTGCCTGGGGAAATATTTCTAAGCATATGCTTGGCTGCAGAGCTGGATGTTATTATTGTTTCATGGCCAAGAAGAAATGTCAACAGCAACATTTAATAGCTTTGGTAGCAACCATATAAGAAATCTCTGCAGAAGGAGAAATAGCAGTGGTTTGATATCCATCCAAGTGACTACCACCTGCCATTATGCAGAAAATGAAAACAAGAAGAGAGAAATATCAGAGCATCGTGTGAATGTTGATGAAGATCAATGGACTGGAGGACAGACTAGGAAATGAACAATAATCAAGAGAAAAACAATGAATGCCCAGCTTTCCACCCTGTTACAGGTCAAGGGGACTGCTGGGTAGATGATAACTATTCATTTTAGCATTGGATCCTAGCAGGAAATAGCTATACCTGCCTAATACAGAAAATTCTCATTTTTCAGGAATAGACAAAGTGATTTGAACAGAAATATAGTAAATGGCAAGAGAACAACCATCTATCCCACTGGCTCTGACTTTCACATTTCAAATTCTCTGCTAGTCTACCCAGTACGGAAGTTTTCCTCTTTATTCTTTGTCTCTTCACCCCCAATTCATTTTTCAAGACCCAACTCAAAACCACCCACACCATGAAGCTTTCACAAAATGCTCTGAACTGCCGGAAGCTCTTTTTACTGAATTCCTATGCTATTTAGGGCTTAAAGTATGATCCAATGGATTAAGCCTTCGATTTAGACAAAAATAAAGAAGCTAATTTCAAATCCTGCCTCTTCTGTTTAAGAGTCATATACCACTAGCTGTGTGACCCTGGGCAAGTCACTTAACCCCAATTGCCTCAGCAAAAATTAAAAAAAAAAAAGAATTATAACAATGAGCAAGCTGTGTCAGCTCTCTGTGCCTCGGTTTCCCCATTTGTAAAATGGATAGAATGATAATGTAGAGAAGAAACTACTACCTATATTATATGATTGTTATCTATAAAGAACTTTATAAGGCATTATGTGATCTGAGTTTTTATCATGGTCATACTTATTTTTGGAGATGATATGCCAATGAAACACAATTTTTTAACAAAGCTGGAAAGGCTTAGAATATAGGCCTGAGAACTGATCATGTGTCTGAGGGCTGCCTAGCAAACTTCAGAGGCTCATCATTGGAATAACAATGATTAACATAATAATAGATGATATTTGCATAGAAGTTTTAGGTTTGTAAAAGTGGTTTATTGCATCAGTTCATATAAGTCTTCTAGGGCTTCTCTGAATCCACCCCTTTCATTACTTCTTTCTCTGTTCTTGCTTAGTAGTTTTCCCAGTCATATCCAATGCTTCATGGCCCCATTTGAAGCTTTCTTGGAAAAGACACTGGAATTGATTTATTGTGGTAACTAAGGCAAACAAGTTAGGTGACTCATCCATGGTTGCATAGCTAGGAAAGATTAGTCTTCCTCCCTCCAGACCTAGCATTTTATTCACTGCACTAACTAGCTGTCCCTTCTATAGTGCAATAATTCCTCATCATATCATATGTTATAATGTGATTAGCCATTCTCCAATTAATAGGGACTCCCTTTCCTTCCAGTTCTTAAATAAAAAAAAAAATTGCTGCTATAAATATAGTTATGCATATGGTTCTTTTCCTTGCTTCTTTAACTTCCTTGGAATAGTAGGCAATATCTCTGGGTCAAAATTATGTGCAGTTTAGTGCCTTTTAGAATAGTTCCGAATTGTTTCCAAAATGGTTATCAATGGTACATTAGTGTTCCTGTTTTTTCACAGTCCCTCAAACAATTGTCATTTTTGTTTTCTGTTATCCTTATCATCTTGACATTTGATATGTTATCTGAAGAATAATTTAAATTTCTCTAATTTTTAATGATTTGGAGCATCTTTCATATGTTTGTTAAGAGCTTGAATTTCTTTGCTTGAGAAGGGCTGGTTCATTTTTTGGACAATTTATCTACTAATAAATGGTTATTATTTTTATATATTTGAATTGATTCTTTATACATCTTAGAAATCAGATCTTTACTTGATAAGCCTGCTGTAAAAAATTTTCCCACTACATTTATTAAAATTGGATAATTTGTTTAAATTATTGAGATTTTAACTGCTTTGATTTTCTTAGGCAAAACCTTTCCAATTTTATATCAAAATTATCCACTTCATCTTTTATGACACTTTCTATCCCTGGTTTGGTCACAAACCCATTCCCTATCCATATTTGTTTTTTTAAAAGTATCATCTTTATGTAACTAGTTTATGACACGAATTTTTACATTTAGGTTATATAGTCATTTGGTGTTTATGGTGTTATATTATGTGTTTTATTGTGTGAGATATTAATCTAAACTAATTTTCTGTCAAATTGTTTTTTAGTTTTTCTAGTAGTCTTTGTTGAATTATACTAGTAGTTGTAGTATCAGTGCTTATCAACCAATATGTTACTATCACCAGCTTCTATATACTGTCATTTAATCTCTTCACGGTTTAATTTCTCTATCTTAAAATCAGCCGCCAATATTTTCGTAGTATAATAATGATTATTCTGACACCATTGCTTACATGTCAGATATATTACATTTTACCACTTTCCCAAGATTCTTTAGTACCTCTATGAAAATTTGGAGGTGTCCAGCCTCTTTGCCATTGACTTCAGCTGTCATCATTCATATTCTCTCAATTTTAGAAGTCCTCTGCACTCTAGTTCCATTTAACCACTCATCAATTAGATTATCTTTTACATATATATATATATATATATATATATATATATATATATATATTTCAAAACTGTAGAGCAGCTAGGTGGTATAGTGGATAGAGCACCAGCCCTGAAGCCAGGAAGACCCGAGTTCAAATCTGGTCTTAGACACTTAACACGTCCTATCTGTGTGACCCTGAGTAAGTCACTTAACCAAAACTTTAGCAAAACAAACCTATAAGCATCATCCAAGGAGGAACCAATGAAACAGCATAATCCTCCCTATCTGGAGAGATTAAAAGGATTAGATTTACAACATAGCTCAGTAATTAAATCTCACAGTCCCATCAAGTTCCAAGTTCAAAGCCCTCCTTGAGCTCCAAGCACCCTGATTTTTCAGGGTTTCCTTGCTGGACTGGCTACATAACATTTAATTTAGAATGCTGCCTCCAAGCTCCTTACCTTGCACTCCTGGATCAGTTCTAGGTCTGAGGATTCCATCATTTGGATTTAGAACTGAAAAAAGACAAATGAAGCAGATCAAAACAAAATTCTTTATTCTTGAAGCTGTAGGACCTACAGGGGAAGGGAGGTGATAATCCTTACCTTCACTCAGTTTAGTTCATGATATTCATTCTGTGCACAGGACGTTTTTGGATATCTCAGGAAAGAATGAAAGATTATCTAATAATTTTAAAGATGTAGCCTGTTCCAGTTGCCTAGGCAACTGAAAGTCCTACCTGCATAAGGAAACACAGAATATCTTCTCTCAGAAGCTGGGTCTCTTCTAAGTGGGTACCTTCATGTTAGATGATCTGGGCATGTGTAAAGTGAAGCCCTATTATATTCTTATAGTTTAGTATCTGATAATGTTAGAACCTTGTGATAGGACCAATAGCTATGAGAATTCTCTCTTCTCTCTTTTTTCCCAACATCCCAAGGGCATGGGCATCAGACTATCCTAATAGCCTACTTTTTCTACCCCCTTCCAATATTTGCCTTGAGTTGCTTGACTTTTTATTTTCTCAGATGAATTTCATTACTATTTCTGCAGAATAAGCCATTGATAGTTTCATTGTTATGGCACTGAATAAATTTAGGTAATATTATTCTTTTTATTATATTGGCACAACCTGACCATAGACAATTAATATTGCTCGGGTATGCTAAAGCTGACTTGTAACTGTGCCCAAAAGGCTATCAAACTGTGCATACCCTTTGATCCAGCAGTGTCTCTACTGTGTCTGTATCCCAAAAAGCTCTTAAAAATGGGAAAAGTATTCACATGTACAAAAATGCTTGTGTGTAATGGTCCTTTTTGTAGTGACAAGGAACTGGAAACTGAGTGGATCCCCATTAGTTGGAGAATGGCTGAATAAGTTATGGTATATGAATGTAATGGAATATTATTGTTCTATAAGAAATGATCAGCAGGATGATTTCAGAAAGGTCTAGAAAGAGTTACATAAACTGATGCTAAGTGAGGTGAGTGGAACCAGGAGAACATTATATGCGGCAACAAAAAGATTATATGATGATCAACTCTGATGAACTTGGTTTTTTCAGCAATGAAGTGATTCAGGTCAATTCCAATAGATTGTGATGGAGAGAGACATCTGCATCCAGAAAAAGGAGTATGAGGATTGAAAGTGGATCACACTATAGTATTTTCCACTTTTTGTTGTTGTTTACTTGCTGTAGAGGGCTAGAACTCTGAAAAGGTATACTTAAGATACTGACAGCAGGTTACTTATAGTCAAGCACCTACTTAGGGTGATTGATGAGATAATGATTCTCTAGTTAAGCACATACTTAGTGTGATATGGTGATGTAATGGCTCTCCTAACAGTTGGTGTATGCTCAGTGTGTTGTAGTGATGTAATCATACTGAGGTATTTAAGGGCTGAGGGACATAGAAGAAGGATCACAGTCACAGACACAGAGAAGACTCGAGATTCCAGATTCCAGACTCCGGACTCCATTTTTGAGCATTCTTGTAGTGGCCCTTCTGCCTTCATCACTTTTCCACCTAAAGACCAAGAACCTCCAGAGATCCTCCAGAAAGCTAGCCTGAACATTACACATTACAACTTGCTACTTTTTTCTTTCATTTTTTCTTCCTTTTTGATCTGATTTTTCTTGTGCAGCATGATAAATGTGGAAATAGATAGATAGATATAGATGAATTGCACAAATTTAACATATATTGCATTACTTGCTGTCTAGGAGAGGGAAAGAAGAAGAGAAAGAGAAAATTTTGGAACGCAAGGTTTTGCAAAGGTGAATGTGAAAACTATCTTTGAAAATAAAAGGCTATTATTAAAAAAAATACTGAAGTTGAAGAAATCACATATCTGAAATACTGAAATGTTGTTATTTACACTATTCAATATAATATTTTATAATATACTGCTTAACATTGTCCTTTGATTAACAGAATAATTAAATCTATAAGTTGGAAGTAATTTCAAAAGTAATGTGGTCCAATTTGCATCTTCACTGAAAACCATGCTATAATATTCCTTATAACAATTATGCCATAATACCATTTATGCTCCACTTGTTTCTTGTGTTTATATCAACTCCCCAACTAGGTTTTAAGTTCCATAAAGGCTTATGGACTGAGTTTTATTCTCCAAAAAACATAGTAAACATTTAGTCATTATTTGTAGATTTGCTTATTTTCAACAGCAGTCACATCAAATGCACTCACAAAGAGCTAAAGATGTGTTAATTAAAAGTTTTTCAGTCATATCTGTCACCCCATTTGGGATTTTTTTTTTTTTTTTTTTTTTTTTGCTGAAGCAGTTGGGGTTAAGTGACTTGCTCAGGGTTACACAGCTAGGAAGTATTAAGTGTCTGAGGCCAAATTTGAACTCAGGTCCTCCTGACTTCAGGTTGGTGCTCTTTCCACTATACCAACTGGATGCCCCCCGTCTGGGATTTTCTCAACAGAGATATCAGAATATTTTGCCATTTTCTTCTCTAGTTCATTTTTACAGATGAGGAATTCAGGCAAAAAGGGGAATACTTGCCCAGGTTCACACAACTAGTAAATGTCTGAGGCCAAATTTGTACTCGGGAAGACCCATCTTCCTGATTCCAGTCCTAGCTTTCTATTTTACTATACCATCTAATTACCTAAAAGGCTTTCAGAGGCATTTTTAGATGGGCTGTTACTCTGTTTTGCTCTTCATCTTGCCAAACTTAGAGAGGATATGTAAACTTTGGCAATATAGGTCTAAACCCAGAATCAATGACCATGTCAAAATGCACTAACCATCAATAGAACTAAGTCATAGAATAAATAATTGGCTATCTTAAACACCTAACATGTTCATTATTGTCAGTATTTATCTGCAAATAATTTTAAATTCAATTAGCTTTGATTGATGTCTGGAGGAATATTTTCTAATCAGAAATGCTTCTGTTTTTCTGTTCCTGGCAATATCATGCTTCTACCCCAACTCCTGTTCTGAACTGGTGGATCTTTTTCAAGTAGCACATCATTCCTGCTGTACATATTGCAGGCCTTTTTCAGGGACTTTGTCACACAACATATAATTGGCTATGTCTGGCTACCCACACTCTATAATGTCATAGATCATACATGCAGAGCTGGGTCCCCAGAGAACCCCAGAGACCTTATGGCTTGAGGAAGGTATTAGGATAAAGATATTTTACTTAGTCATCATTTATATACAGGTTAGTGATGGCTAGGGGGTTTTGTCCATCTAAATAATCTCACTGATCATTTGCCAATAGGTGAAGGATGTGCTGCATTAGTGAGTGAGTACATTTGGGTTTTGTCCTGTAAGGCTATTCCCAAGGCTTCTTCTGGGAAAATCAGGGTCAGCATTTTCCCTTCTCATGGCTCCCACATCCCCCTAGCTGAATAATTGCATCTGGGTGCTGCAGCTGCAGAACACATACCTAATTAAAACAATTCCTATACACTGCTGTTAGAATCACTTCTGAATGTCCCCATCCTATAAACATATCATATTATAATATTAATGGGGAATCTGTTCCCTTTATTTCCTCAGTCACTTCACAGTTCATTGATTAACCAGATGCCAAGCATACATTCCCTTCCCTCTGTGTGTGCAGAGCTTTATCATGGAGAACCCATTATCTATCCAGTCCAAAGTTTCTCAGGGAGGCTTTTCCTATCAATTGTCTCCTTCTGGTTCATAGCATATGGATAGTTTATTCTCTCATCAATCCTCAATGGGCCATTCGTGTCCTTGATAATAATAACAGCTTTAATATATGTGTTCCCATTTCAGGATATATAAACGGTTATCTTGAGCTAATTTAATTAAGTAGCACCCAGGCTATTGTCCATCATGCCATTCTTCCATTGCCATAATGGTTTTTTATTAAGCTTGAAGTCCCTAACTTTCTCCCCACAAGAAACAAGAGGAGTCCAAAAAGGCATGGAACAGGGACAGGGTGCATTAGAAAAGGCAGAACAGAAAGGTGGTTGGATGAGAGGGTGATAGGAGTAAACTTGAGAGGTCTTAGTGCTCAACCTGAGCTTTTGATTTGTATGCTAATTATATGCGATAAGTTATACTCAGGCTTTGCATGATAAAATAAGAATTTAGGATCATAGATTTAGAAATAGGAAGTTCCTTAGAAATGATTTAATGCATATTTTTATTTTACATTGAAGAAACTGAGACACAGAAAGGTGAAAACAATCAGTCAATAAATATTTATTAGGATCTATTATGTGTTAGATACTTCACTAAGCATTGGATATACCAAAAGAGGCAAAAAAGACAGTCCCCACCTTCAAAGAGCTCACAATATAATGAGAGAGACAATAAGCAAATAAAGTACAAACAAACTATATACAGGATAAATAAGAAATTATTAAGAGAAAATACTGGCATTAAACTGAGTTGGAGAAGGCTTTTTGTTGAAGATGGGATTTTATTTGGGACTTAAAGGAAGCCAGGAAAACCCATAGGTGGAGAAAAGGAGGGAGAAGATTCCAGGCATGGGAGAAAACCAGAAAAAAATGCCCAAAGCAGAGAGATGGAGTATCTTGTTCCTGGGACAGGCAAGAGGTCAATGTCACTGGATGGTAGAGTATGTATCAGGGAATAAGGTAGAAGAAGACTGGAAATGTAGAAGAGGGATAGGCTATAAAGTGCTTTGAACAGTAAATAAAAATTTTTGTAATTGATTCTGGAAGAGACAAGGAGCTAGTGGAGTTTATGGAGAAAGGAGATGGTATGGTCCAATCTTTGCTTAATAAAAAATCACTTTGGTGGCTGAATGGAGAATTTATTAGAGTAGGAAGACATTTTGAGGCAGTAGAGCCACCAACAGGCTATTTGCACTTGTCCAGGTGTGAAGTGATCAGGACTGCTCTAGGCTGATGGCAGTGTCAGAGGAGAGAGAAGCATATTTTGGAGACACGTTGCAGAGGTGTGATCAATAAACTTTGGCAACAGGTTGGATATGAACAATGGATAATGAGTCAAAAATAACATCCAGGTTGGGAGCCCTAGAGAGTAGGAGGATGGAATGGTAATAGGGAAAGTTGGGGTGGCAATGGGTAGGAGGATTAAGGGAAAGATAATGAGTTCAGTTTAGGATATGTGGAGTTAAAAATGCCTACTAGACATCCAGTTTGAGACATCTAAAAGACAGTCGCATATGTGAGACTAGAGTTCAGCAAAGAGGCTGGATACATAGACTGAGAGTCATCAGTATTAAGATGGTAATTAAATCCATAGGCATTAAGTCACTTAAACTCTTATACCTCAATTTCCTCATCTGCAAAACTGGGTAAAAACAGCACCTATCTCATAGGGGTGTTGTGAGTTTCAAATGAGATAAAGTGCTTTGCAGATTTTAAAAGCACTATATAAACATTTATATGGTGCCTACCGTGTGCCAGATAGAGTACTAAGTACTTCATAGGCACTATCTCATTTTATTCTAATAAGAATCCTGGATGTTTTATAGTTGAGTAAACTAAGAAAATTTATTGTCTCATTTGCTCTCCATCACAACCCAATGATCTAGGTGCTACTGCATTGTTAACCCATTTTCCAGGTGAAGAAACAAGTAACTTTTAAAAGGTTAATCAGAATGTCTGATATTTATATGACACTTCAAAGTTTACAAAGTGATTTTTGTCCATTATTTTATTTGATCCTTACCACCATCTGAGATAGGTACTCTATTATTACCCTCATTTTACAGGTAAGGAAATCTAAAAAGGACCTCAATTTGACCAGAGATTGCTATCTTTTTTTGTATTACTAATGCCTCTGTCAGTCTGGTGAAACCTAAGAATACCTTCTCAGAATAAGGTTTTTAAATGAATAAAACAAATTGTTTAAGATTACAAAGGAAATCTGTTATATGTATATTAATAGCTGGAATTATATAATAGCTTTAAGGTTTATAAAGTCTTTACAGATGTTATAGCATTTTATCTTCACAACAATCCTGAGAGATGGATATTATTATGATGTCCATTTCACAAATGGGGAAACTGAAGCATAGTACTGTCCAGCATCACACAGCAAGTAAGTACCTGAGACTGGATTTGAACTTAAACTGAGAGACCTTGACACCAGGACCTGAGCTCTCTCCACTCTGCCTCCTTGCTGTCTAGAATTGAAGCACAGCCATCAAAAAAAGGTTGTTGTTTTTTTTAAGTTTCCTGCTCCTTGATTAAAAACTTAGCTGATCTAGTCCTAATTTCCTCAGGGTGAGGAAATTGAGACTTTAGATAAAAGAGGGTTATTGTCTATGATTATACTATTGGTAAATATCTCAAATAGAATTTAAATTGGGATTTTTCCTTTTCTTTTTCCAAGGTGAAATAGATAGTAACAGATTCAGACTCAAGTTTTCTTTCTGTTGTAGTGGTTTTCCCATTATACCATGCTACTACTCTCTAAACCAGGTTTCTTTTCTGCTCTAAGATTCTTAAATTCTGCAATTCTTTGATTCTTTGAAACATGGGTTATCCTTATGAGTATATTGAAAGTGAAGTATACCTTGCTTAAAGCAAAGGGAGTTTCTGGAGACAAAACTAAATGTTAGATACTTTCTATGTATTTTGACCTTTATAATAGGTATCCTAGATAGCTTTTCCAAAAGGGGTATTGATAGAGAGTCAAGTAAAGGATTTGAAATCTTTGCTGTTCCTGACTCCCTACAGAAAATGCAGGAAAAACATAACTTTGTACTCTCAGCATCTGCTTAGCACCAGCTGTCTCCTTTTGTGTGCCTGAAGTGAAACTCCTACCAGCATTGACCTGGCCCTTCATCTTGTTAGAGGAAGTCCATTAAGAGGTAGCATCTGTGATTTTTGTCCTGCTTTGTTCAAAACCTTGAGAGGTCTCACTAACTTTTCCTAAATATTAAGTAAGGTAGAGAGATACTTCATCTTACACACTTCCACTATCCTGTACCAAGTTGGGGTAAATTGAGTCAAGAAGCACATAGTAAGTGCCTAATAGTATGTGCCAGTTTGGGGGTTATGTTCTAGAAATATGAAGAAAGGGGAGAAAACGCTCTCAAGAATCTCACAATCTAATTAAAAATGAATACCAAAACAACTATATACAAATAGAATAAATCACAAATAATCAACAGAGATTCACTAGCATTAAAGGAGAATCTGGAAAGGCTTCTTGTGGAAAATAGGATTTTAGCTTGAATTTGAAGGAAATCAGATCATGAGATGAAGGAGAGAATTTCAGGCCCAAAGTACGCTACATTACTAGTGTACTGGCAGTTTGTTATTTTGTTCTGGTTTCAGTCATGTTTAACTTTTCATGGCCCCACTGGGTTTATTTTTTTTTTTTTTGGCAAAGATACTGGAATAGTTTGCCACTTACTTCTCTAGTTTATTTCATAAATAAGAAAATTGAGGCAAACTGG
This sequence comes from Sarcophilus harrisii, assembly GCF_902635505.1. Lineage (NCBI taxonomy): Eukaryota > Metazoa > Chordata > Mammalia > Dasyuromorphia > Dasyuridae > Sarcophilus > Sarcophilus harrisii. The sequence goes on from NC_045429.1 coordinate 104,090,699, forward strand.
GTTAAATGACTGGCCCAGGGTCACACAGGTAGTATCTGAAGCCAGATTTGAATTCACAAAGATGAGTCTACCTGATTCTGAACTCCAATGTCCTATGTACTACCCCATCTTGCTACCTAGCTATCCCACCTTGAAAACAGGAATATCTTTTGTCTTTTTGTATTCCAAGGCACAGAGCAGAGACTTAATGGATGTTTATTGACTGATTAGATTTGGAGTTTGAGAACCGGCCTTTAAATCTTGCCTCTGCTTTTTATTTTTTATGTAGTCTTAAGCAGGTTACTTCCCCTTCAAGATGCTTGTCCTGTAACTGGAGGGATATGGACTCAATAGTTCATGTTTAAGGTCCCTTTTAGCTCTAAATCTCACTGTCCTGGACTTTTGTTCTACTCCCTTGTACTTTAAGGAAAGCTAATATAGAAAAAATGATCTATTTGGATCTCCCCAAATAGAATGCAAGCTCATTGAAAGCAGAAACTGTTCCATTTACAATTTTGCATCCAGTGCCTAGCACAGTATCTAGCTCAAAAGAAATGCTACATGAACCCTTGTTGATTAATTGCTTTTTTGCTCCACAAAAAGATTTATAATGCCATTCCATTAAAAAGAAAATTTCCCTAACACATATGCCAACAGTATTATTATTGTCATAATTATTTATGAATAATTATTAACAACTTTATGATTCTTCATGTCCTTTCCAGCTCTTGATCTATGATCCTAAGGTTTTCTAAACATCCACAAATCACATTTATATCCTACAATATATTTATTTACAAAGTACTTTCCTCATAACTCTATGAAATAAGTAGTGTAAATACTATTATCTTTCAGTGTCTACCACTAACTTGGCCCTTGACCCTGAATAACTCATTCCACTTTCTGGCTTATCTACAGAGAAGAAACCATGATACTGAGGGACCCCAGAGGATTATCCTTGAGATACAAAATATCATAAAATCAGTTTTTGGTTTTTTTTTCTTACTGATGATTAGATAGGAAGTAACTGAGAGCATGGGAAACTGATGGAAATGCTTCCCCTTTTGTATGGCTGTTTGCTTATCATTCTATATGAACTACACCAATTTTCTAAGACACTTGGTAAGTTAATTCCCACACTGAGCAACTTGAACTTCCAATTGGAAAAGGTAGAACTTTAAGAGCTACAGTTTGGACCCCAATGCAGAAAGTCTGTGAACATTTAATAATATACCTTGATAGACCTTGACCCTAGGTACCTAAAACTTGGATACTTTTAACAGCTCGTTACTGAATTTCTTCTTGAGAAAAATTCAGTGACAAAGACAGACTTTGAACTCATTGTTCCAAAGCTCTTTTCTGGAAGTAAGGGGATTTCCTTCTAATTTTAAAAAAATTTTGTCATCCATCTACTTCCCCTATCCTCTCAAAAAAAAAAGTCATGATCCTAAAAGTCATATGGTCTAATTTCCTTGTTTTATAAATATAAATTCCTTAGTTTTATAAACTAAGATCAGAGATATTAAAAGACTCATCCAAGCTCATATAGCTAATTAGTGATAGCTAGAAGATCTCCTAACTCCAGAATAATTAATCTCTTTATCACACCGTGTTATCTTTATGTTTCTTCTTGCCCTTTCAAAAAAAAAAACAGGTTTGATGCACAATGAAAGCATTTCAGAATTGGAAGGGACCTTAAAGGTCATTGGTTCTTTAATAATAGCATTTAAATGTACATGTGTGTGTGTATATATATATATATATATATATATATATATACATGTATTTATAAAAAAACTGTCTATATGTATGTATATAAAACTTTATATATATATATATATATATATATTATGTCATTTGAGATGCACTATAATGAGATAAGAAGTACAACTATTTTTGTACCCATTTTACAGATGAAGAAACTGAAGGTCAGAGAATTGAAATGTGCTGCTTTCTTTTCACCTCTCATAGAACTCCTTATTTCCTGCAAGACACAGGTCAAATACCACCTTCTACATGAACTTATTTCTGACCTAGAACTACTATAGCCCTGCCTTATTATCCTGAATTTGACTATTCTGTAGTTATTATATAGGCAGCTAGATGGCATAGTGAATAAGGGGATGTCTGAAGTTGAGAAGACTCATCTTTGTGAGTTCAAATCCCGTCTCAGACACTTACTAGCTGTATGACCCTGGGCAAATCATTAACTCTGTTAGCCTCAGTTTTTTATCTCTAAAATGTCTAGAGAAGGAAATGGTGAAGCACTATAGGCTCTCTGCCAAGAAAACGCCAAATGGGGTCATGAAGAGGCAGACACAACTGAGAAACAACTGAGCAATTTGTCAAGTATTTGTTTTGTGCATGCATACATATCTACATGCATACCTCCCTGCATATATGAATGTACATATACATAAAGCATCTCCAAAAATTCTACTGCATTAAGACTTTTGGTAGACCACACACATATACACAGAGAAAGCATTTCAGAATTGGAAGGGTCCTCAGAAATCCCAGATATATAGATCTAAATAGATAAATTAGATAGATTTTAGATATAAATATATTTGATATAATTAGATATAATAAATGTGTTAGATATAGATACAAATAGATTATACACACACACACACACACACACACACACACATATATATCCTGATGCTATTTTGAAACTAGAAATCCTTCTTTACATCTCTACTATTATACTTGGAACATAAAAAGTGCTTGCTGATTGATTGATCGACTTACTCGGAGCCATACGACTATAAATTTTAGAGGTGATATTTAAACACAAGACTCTGCTGATTCAAAATCTATAATCCTGTCTTTTCTTTTCAGCTCATTCCACTATGGACAGTTCCAATTGGTAAGAAGTTTTCCCTTACCTATACACTAAATCTGTTTCTCTGAAACTTCCATCCATTGCTCCTAGTTCCACCCTTTGGACCCAAGAAGAAGCATTATAAATTTCCCAAAACATCCCCTCAACTACTTGAATATAACTATTATGTACCTCCAAATCTTAGCTTCTTCATATAGAACATTCCCAATTCCTTCACCTGGTCATTTCCCTGTGGAGGGTCCACTGCATCTCATTCCATCCACATTGATTTGAGATCACTGGGGAGAAGATGCTATATAAACCTGACAATACTGAATACTCCAAGAGATTAGATTTTGGTTTCTATATGACCCCCGCTTCCCTTTCCTTCAAGAAACCCATTGCCTGCCTTGACTTTAGCACATTCCTCAGCCATGCGCCATCTTCAATGACAGGCAATCCATTTGAAGTAAAGAATTCTGTCAGTTCTCATTAGGATTGTTTTCCCTGCCATCAGCAGCAGCAACCTTAGTTAATGCTGCTCCCAGCAAGCACCCTCTGGACCAGAAAATCACCCCATGCCAAAGTACCTTAGCTAGGCAAAGTAGAAAATCATCCTCCAAAAACTTCCTTATAACTTAGGATATCTTGTCAATAGCCATAACTATACTTCTGGTTTCATTAAGATGAGAGCATTTTTGGGTAAAGGGGGAAGGAAAGTTTTATTTGTAGCATGTGGAAGAAAGACACTCAAGAGAAAAGGGAAAACCTTGAAGGACTGAAAAGACTTCTTATTGCTCTGCAGAGACATTGATGGTTCAGAGTATTATCAGGGTTCATTTATCTTTTACTTCCTGTGGATAGTTACAATTATCCATTTATCTCCCCCTCACTGACAATTGAGTAGGAAGCAATCAATGTCAAAGTTATTCTGGACTTAACAAGTTTTAGGGATATTCAGCAACAACAAACACAGAAAATAGCCAAGAGTTATGTGGATGCCTACAAGTAGCCCAAGTTCAACAAGAGCCTCTCTAGATCTTCATAAACTCCTAGAAGGCTTTCTAAATCCACCTACTTCTAAATGATAGACTGGATAGAGTTTCAAGTCTGAAGTCAGGAAAACTTTTTTTTAACTGAAATCTGGCCTCAGAAAATTACTCTGATCCTGAACAAGTCACTTAACCCTGTTTACCTCAGTTTCCTCATCTGTCATAATGAGCTCAAGAAAGAAATAGAAAAACTATTCCAGTATCTTGACCAAGAAAACACCAAATGGAATCATGAAGAATATTAAAGAGCAATAACAACACACACACACAAAAACTTCTTATAAGAAAACTTAACTCAGGATTCCCACTTCCTACTGTGTATATGTGTGTGTCTGTGTGTGTGTGTCTGTGTGTGTGTGTGTGTGTATGTGGTACAGTAGGGGAAGAAAAAAAATTGGAGAAAAAAGAATTGAAGGTTTTTGTTTTTTTTAACTGGGTTTTGCATCCTTCAATTTGCATTTTTAAGATAGCATTTGCATTTTTAAGATATCCCATCCATATACATATCTACACACACACACATGAACACAATTCCATCTGTTTGACCTTTCTGTAAGGAATTTTCCAAGTCAAATGTAGCAATGAACTGAGAAAGGCAAAGGAACCTGAAGAATGATGTAGATTTTCTTATCCATTTCCTTCATGTCATTGAAAATAGATTTAATGCTATGGTTATGTGGAAGAACCAAAGGGCAATGTTAAGGTTGATACCCCTGAGAATATTGTGGTTTAGTGCAAAGAATCCTGAATTTGAAATGAGGAAACTTGAGTTTGAATCCCAACCCTGATATGTGTGTGTATGTATGTATATATATATATATATATATATATATATATATATATATATGGAAATAATCATTGTTATTATTATAATTGGTCCAGAATTACGGTTTCATTGCTGAAAGGAACTCACTCCGACCATGCAGACCAGCACTGGCTTTGCAGCTTAAAGAGATAATGAGGACAATAAAGATGTTAAATAACCAAATGATAATTCCCCCTTTCTATAATCACAATATAGTATGTGTTAGCAGCTGAACTTGAACCCACTGTATGACTGGGGTTATCTGAAGCACTCTCTTCTATACTCTGTACCAAACCAAAAAAAAAACCAAAAAAACAAACATCATTATTTTAACAACCTACCTAAATCCTATGTATCTTGTTTCATTAATACAACTACTGACTGACAAGGCTGGACATTTAACATCCAGTGTACATCAGCAGCAGCAGCCACAGCAGCACTATAACAAATAGTTGTAAGCATTATCATAATAGTAGTGATGGCAATAATAATAATTGATGTTCTTGAGTTCAGACCTCACATCTAGCTACCCTGAACCTAATACTAGACTTTCCTCATATAATTTCTCAGGGACCTTCTCTCTACTAAAATAAGATAAATTGTGTTTCGTTATTAATAAATAGGTATTCTTCCAGGGAATTATGTCTGAATTTTAGCAGAGGTCTCCCTCCATTGGTCAAATGCAGAAGAGTAAGTAATAGCAGATTTTTAAGCACCATGACAAAGTTAAGGAGAAATATATACATATATAAAATATGTGTGCATGCATTCATATATACAGATATCCATGCATGCATATATATTTACAAGTGTGTATAGTTATACATGCACACATATATAATGTAAGACCAGTAAGGGTTCCTTATGAAAGGCCTTAGATCACACTCTAACTGACCAGACAGAAAAGCCTCTAAAATTGAGGAACAGGGAGGACAAAATATTAAAAAGCCTTTCTCTCTGTCCACTTGGCCTTGTTTTGATGCCATGGGCCCAGGTAGGCCATTTTCCAGCCCAGCCAGAAGGAAGGAAAATTGAACTGTAGTCTAGAGAGCTATCCGTTCTGACCATTAGTCAATCACCAGGAGCCCGTTAGACCTAATTGTCTTTGAAACATCCACCGAACCAACACTTTTTTGGAGGTCAGCCTTTGAGGCCAGAAAGGAGGCAACAGTACCTGTGATGAAAATAAAAATATAATAGGTTCAGATAGTTTGGATGAAAATTAGCTTTAGGGGTCTCCTCCAGTTGGTTTGTTAATGAGGTGAAGCCTAATAATGGTCTTGGCTGTAATAAAGATGAATTACTTTTTTTCCATAAAATAATGAAACTTTGGTAAACATTCCAGGTTTATCACTTAATCCCTCCCTAGTGCACCAAGAGAGAAGGAGAGAGAAAGAGAAAGAGAGGAGACCTCCCCCAAACCCACCCCCCATTTTTAATATTCTGAGCTATTAGATTTCAATAACCCACTCCACAGCAATGCAGGTCTCATTTCCCTGGACAGACCAAATAGGCAATAACAGCCTCTCGGTTAGAACACTAATGTTGTAATTTAGAACTTCTGTCAAGATGAAAGATCTTTGCTGGGATCCTCAGAGGGCCCACAGCGACACTTCAGCCCAGGCCCGGATAATGAAGTTTTCATTATTAAATAAAGATATTTTAGGAATGTCATAAACCATAAATCCATTCTCCTGTAATGCACTGCCAACCTTATTGTGTTTATTTCTGGTGTATGATCCACCCCTCCATCCCCTGTTGCCCTAGGCCCGAAACCCTGGTTTTTTTTGTTTGTTTTTTAATCTGCCCAGCCCCTTCCCATAAAGTAGTACACTTAAGTTGCTATGGTGACAGAAAACAGTGTCTTCTCCCCCCCATTGAGGCCCCAATGACTATAAAAAAGTGAAATGAATGGATGGAAAAGGCAAGTTTCCAGTCCTCTCTTCATTCCCCTTCTTCCTCCCCACCTCAGTTTGCCAAACAGCTGGGAGAGTGACTCCAGACAACTTTATCTCACCACAAGGAAATGCTAACATGCACCATCAGGTCTGGCTGTTCTTAAAAATTATGGGACAATCAATTTTTAATGTGAATTTAGTGGTGGTAGGAAGCATTGGACTCCAAGCCCCAGAGAAATGGCTGCTGTATTTATCTACCTGCTAAGCATGCCAAGTTAGTTTCCCTAGATTCTAGCTGCCCTGACTCTTCCTTGTCCCCGACCTCACAAGACACTCTATTAGAAGAGATAAACTAAACTGCTAAACTGTCCCCTTTTTCTCCCATCTCTGGCATCCCTCAGATCAAGCCCTTCTGATCTCTGCAAAGATCTGGGGAGGGCAAATGGTCAAAATGGAAATCAAGACTAAGCTGATTCAGCCTATATGCTTACTTACAATCAGAAGCTCACACAATTCAGGGAGTCGTTTAGTCCATTCTAAAGTCTACATGCTAGAAAATACTTAATCAGCTCTCCTCAAGGATTTCCAGAAAAGGAAATTCTATAATCTTCATGATGTATGACATCAAGTCAGTTTAATCTTCCTTATATCTAATGTGGATTGCCCTCAATTTTTTTTTTCAAAACAGATAAAGGGCAACAAGTTTCTTAGACTCATGAAGGCTTGGATTTGAATGCTACTTCAGATATAGATATGTACTAGCTGTGAGTTTCTGGACAAATAACTTAACAAACAGTCTGCAAAATAGGATGATGATAGCATTTCCCTCTCAGAGTTGTTGTGAGGAGCTCATGAAGTAACATTTGGGAAGATTCCCTCCAATTCAGGAATGTGTTGATCTAGAAAATTTCAGAGACCACTTCTAGCTCTAAAAGTCTATCATTCTGTGATTGGTGGAAATGTTAAGGCACAAAACACTCATCTCAGTTAATAAAACTCGAATTCTGTTAATGGATTCATTTGGGTGATTGTACCCAAGATTGGGGGGGGAGGGTTGTTGGCCATATCTACTCTTGAGAGGGATGTTAAAGTGGGTCAAGGAGATAGTGCCAGGCCAACTCACTTAACCCTATTTGTCTGTTTTCTGATCTATAAAATGAGCAGGAGAAGGAAATGGCAAACCACGCCAGTATCTTTGCCAAGAAAATCCCAAATGGGGTCATGAAGAGTCAGACATAACTAACAAGACTAAACAACAAAAATAATTCTTAAGAACCAGCTGCTAAGTTATAGTGAGGTTCCTAAAAGTCAGTTGCTAGGACCTTCCCCTTTGGACTTACTTTGTATATATTTTGCACATGCTTATTTGTGAACATATATGTTCATTCAATATTATATAAGCTCCTTGAGAACACAGACTGTTTCATTTTTCTTCTCTGCCCTCAGATGCTAGCATATAGTAGGTGTTTAATAAATGCTTATTGGCTGGTTGATTTTGATCAATAGTAGTAAAAATATTTTTACCAACTAAATATTGAAGTAAGCTCAAATATTCTTACAGTAAGATCAAATAGAGAAAATGAGTTCATAGAAGCTGAATGCTTTATTTGTGGTCATGTGACTCAAAAAAGGCAAAGCCAGGATAGAAATCCAAATCCTCACTCCAAATCTACTAAACTCCCTATTACACTCTACTGTCCTGTAATGTTACTGTTATTGTATTTTTGCTTACACATGTGACTAGATTGATTTTTAATAGACAATTACATAATTAAAGTCCAAAGATCCAAGTCTCAAAAGATAAAGAAGTTAATAATACTCTAAATGATCAATTGTTTAAAAAGAGGAATGGGAATTGATCAGGATATTGTGACCTCCTTCTCTCAAGGTAAATAACTGTCTCTATTTATTGCCTTTGATCTTAGTACATGATTTTTAAAGTTTTGGAGATATCACATTTTTAGAAGGAACCTCACTTTCATCCTCAGATTCAATGAGAGTCAGGAAAAGCTGGTCTCAGAATAAGCTGTTGCCTTCTAAAAAACATCCAAGAAACCAAATGATGAATTACATGAAATAAAAAAAATTAAAAAGCAGCCAAGAAATACATATAAGTTGAGGATATTTATTTCAGGAGTTGGGGGGAAGCTCGAAACCACAACAAACCGTAAAATGCTATCAGCACTTGAATTAATTGAAAATAAATTTCCCCTCCCAGCGCTAAACAAATGAGGAGCTTTTTGTGTGATAACACTCACACCCGCCTGTAATAGGTTGCTAAGATTCCACTAATTAAAAAAATCTCATTTGAAGATAGTTAATGGGTTCTGCATTTCTACAAAGCACTAGTCAGGCAACATTTCTCTGAACTTCAGGGTCTGTGCTGATTACTACTCAATTAGTTTTGATTCAATTCACTGAAGAAAAATGTCCATTTCATTAGTGCGGAGAAATAACCATTGGCCACGAAATATATTTCCCGTATTGCTATGGCAACAGGGATGACACAGCTGAGCTCAGAATGTTAATGTGTTTCCTGGAACTGTGTTTTTAAGTCATTGTGCCAGCAGTAAGTCTTTTGGGAGGGGGAGGGAGTTACCACTGGTGCCCTGCCATTGGTGCCACGCCTGGCAAGAAGATGCCTCTCCTTGCAGAGCTTGCTTTTTCTTCCTGTCCCTTCCCTCCCTGGGAAAGGAGATTCAGTAATGTCCATTTGAATGTATTTAGCTTTGTACACAATAGGGCATCTAGATGTCCAGACTAGAAAAAAAAAGTCTGTCACAAGACTCTTGTGGTAATTCTTTTATCTATGTGATGTCAAGTCATCTAGACAGAGAATTTTTCTCTCTTTATTCATGTGCTCTAAGGTCACTTTACTAGCCCATAACTGAGATAGACCAATGGGAAGGGGTGGCTAAGGATGTTCTGTCTTTGAAGTGCACTCAGAATGAACAGCTCAAATGGAATACATTGTTCTCCAATCTGAAACCCATCTCCCCTCCCATCCACAAAGCCTCTAGGTATTGATAATGAGCATGAAAGAGATGAAAATATTTGTGTACTTCAAATTAAAAAGAAATTATATATTTCCGTTTTGCTTTTGGTTTGGTCATATGGACATATATGGCAAATTGATCAAATCTGTGAGTTAACACAAACCTGGAAAATATAGTTAACAGGCTCCAGTCAAGACCCCAAAATGATCTCAGCAGCTTAGAAAGATAGGCTAGATCTAACAAGGGGAATCCAGTAGGGACAAATGTAAAGTGGTATATTTTAGTTCAAAAAGGCGATCTGCACAAATAGAAGATTGGAAAACTCTAGGAAAATTGTAGTTAGTCTGAAAAAGATCTGGGAGTTTTAGCGCACTGTAAACTTAATATGGGTCAAGAGTACCATATGGAGGCTAAAAAGTTAGTGTAGTCTTAGGTTGCATTAGAAAATAGTGATTTCTATTTGGAAAACAGGAAATAATTCCAGTGTATTCTGCTCTAGTGTGATCATTCCAACTCTGGGAATTATATTTTAGGCAAATGTTAATAAGTTGAAAGGCATCCTGAGTGGGGCATTCAGGGCAGTCCAAGTCCTCAGGATCAGGGCATGAGAAGATCAATTGAAAAAAATGGACATGTTTAGCTTAAAGGAGATAATACATAGGGTAGGACATAATAACTATCGTCAGGGATTTAGAGGGCTTTCCTAAGAAAGAAGTATTAGGCTTATTTTGTTTGGTCTCAGAGAGAAAACCAGGAGTAACAGGATGAGGTTTTAAAGAGGCAGATTTTAGGTTTGGTATATGGGAAAACTTTAAAACAATTAGATCCATAATAGCTAGCAATTACACAGTGCTTTAAGGTTTGCAAAATACTTTACATATATATTAGCTATCCCAGAGTAAGACAGACTGCCTTGGGAGATTCTGGAGTTTCCAATCACTAGAGTGTTTCAGGAAAAGGCTGGGTAACTATTTTTTTAAAATATTGTAGAGAGCATCTTTGGACTGGTATGAACTGGACTAAAAAGCTTCTTGAAGACCTCTAAATGTTAGTTTCTGTCTTTACTATCTGGAAATCTATTGAATAAGAATTATATTTTTCCTGTGATATATATAGATAGAAAATTATTAATCTCAATCAATAACTGAAATTTTGGATTTTGAACCACCTAAATTATTGGGTCAAATTGACTTGGCCTCTGTGTGATAGATATAATATAAAAGACTAGGAGAAAATACACTAAAGATAGATATTGAATTTTGTTATAAAAATCATTAATGAAAGATCATTATGGCAATTATTTGGTTGATTTGACTAATAAGGAAACAACCCAGATTATGGTCCCCCAAAACATCTTAGGTTCAAAATTCTCTGGATTTCATTTCTAGAAATTTATTAGAAAAGAATCATATCTCTAAGATATTTATAAGGTTTGAGCCATTTTTCAGCAATGAGGTGATTCAAGACAATTCCAATAGACTTATGATAGAAAGTGTCATCTGAATCTAGAGAAAGAACTATAGAAACTAAATTGTGGATGAAAGCATAGTATTTTCACTTGTTTTGTTTTTGTCATTTGTTTGCTTGACTTTTTTCCTCATGCTTTGTTCACTTTTGATCAGATTTTTCTTGAGCAGCATGATGTATATGAAAATATGTTTTGAATAATCACAGATGTTTAACATATATTGCTTGCTGTCTTGGAGAGGGAGGAAGTAAAGGAGAAAGGGAAAATAATTTGGAATACAAGATTTTGCAAAAGTGAATGTTGAGCCAGGGATTTTCCTGGTAGGTATCTTTCCTACAGAGATTACTGGGGGGGATATAGGGGATAGAAACTGTTCTTTCCACACACACAAAAAAAGTTGTTATTAAGCAATACTTTCTAGTAACAAAGAATTGGAAATTAGAAGGTGTCCATTAACTAGAGAATGGCTTTCTGGGAAGGTGAGAGGGAGAATGCAAAGGGGAAATCTTAATAATATAAAAATAAAAGACATGAATAAAATTCCTTTTTTTAAAAAAAATGAATCATATCTCTTTTGTAGTGCTTATAGAGACAGCAAAGTCAACAAATATGAGTTTAGTATTTTCTTTTCCTTGATTTGACAAAAAAAAAATAGAGATGTTTAATCTAAAGAATGGGGATAGGAGAGGGAGGGATAGGTGGCACAGTGGATGGAGCACAGGGCCTGGAATAGGGAAATCCACAATTCAAATTCAGCCTTAGATACAGGTTATCTGTGTGATCCTAGAAGTTAACCCTGTCTGCCTTAGTTTCCTCATCTATAAAATGAGCTGGAGAAGGAAATGGCAAACTACTCCAGTATTTTTGCCAAGAAAATCCCAAATGGGGTCACAAAGAACCAGACATAATGGAAATTAGTGAACAACAACAACCACCAACTAAGAGAGGCTCTAGAAAATCATGATAATTGCCTCTATCTCAGTGCTATTGGTCATGTGCTGATGTTTTTATACTAAAGGACTATAAAATACTATCTCTCCTGTAAGATACAGTCTATCTGCTTAGTTCCTTTCTGATTTCTATCAGTCTGTCTATATATCTCTGTCTCTGGCGTTCTATTGATCTCTGTCTCTATCAACCTCTCTCAATCTAATGCTATCTAAAAGAATAGCTAAAAAATTGCTTACGTTTAATGCCAAGGTTTGCAAAAGTATTTTATATACTTGCTCATTTAATCTAAAAATAAGTCCATAAAATCATAGAGTAAAATTTTATAGTCAAAAGAAAATTTAGAAATCATGGATTCCAAACTTCTAATTTTACAGGTAGAGGAACTAAGTCTCAGAGAAGTGAAATGATTCACTGAAGATCCCATTAATGACAGAGGCAGCACAAGCATTTAGTTCTCCACATGCAGGAAGGTGCTTATGAATGCTAGTGAGTTTCACAGAAAGTAAATACTATAGGAATCTCTTTGAATCTGGTGAAAAGATCATAGGATTTAAATCAGAAAATATGGGTTGAAGTTCTAGTTTTACTACTTAATATATCTATTATGTAGTGCTCATCATTTAATGTCTCTGAGACTCAGTTTCTCATCTGTAAAAATGGAGATTAACTATCTAATATATAAGTAGTCAGAATCAAAGATTATAAATGTGAAATGCTATTCAAATCTAATCATGAAGAAAACAGTTTTATTCCAATTAATTAAATTTACTTCCCCATTTAATTCAGTTTCAAAGGAAATGATCATAAATCCAGAAATCCTAATTATAAGAATTTTCCACCCATCTTTCAATCAATCAGAAACAAGCGTGGCTTCTATGGAGACATTTGCTGAAATCTATAAGCCTCCCTCTGACACAAGGAGGAATTTCAAATATGTGTTCTCTCTTTGATATAACTTGTAAAGTCTCCATTTATTGAGTTCCTCTGTTTAGCTTGTAAAGCCTTTAAAAACATGGCCTCAACCTACTTTTTCCAAGGTTGTGATATATTACTTCCCTTCTCCATACTTTATCATTCAAACTCACCATCTTAATATTTCTCACACATCTTCCATCTCTAGACTTTTGACTTGCTATCTACCATGCCTAGATTGCACTATCTTCTCCTTTCCATTTCTTATAATATTTTATTCAAGACTCTGTTTAGTTCTTTTCTCTTATCTTAGTTGGATAATCTCATTGTCTAGCCTACCAAATCAAAATATTCATGTAAAACAGGGCAGCATTATATTCTTTACAATCAATTTCAGGAAGCTTTATGTCCACTATAAATATGGATATATAGACAATACTTTCCTTGAGTTGCATATTAACTATACCGCTGTACATTACAATGAAAATGCATAACTTAAAGGCAATATATACACTTGTTCAACCTTTATATTGTAAATAATAAAAAAAAAAGTTTTGCTTTTTAAAAAATGACTCTGCTTAAGTAACATTTTCTACAAGAGGTCTTTCCAGATTCCCCTCTGCCCATGAATACTAGGGCAATGAATAACCACATATGGCATGTGAGCAACTTGCTACAGTCAGTCAACAAACATTTAAAGTCTTTCAGTCCTGTAAAATTATACCAGTGAAGGATAACCTTTAAACAGCCCAGGAGCTCCATTGGTATACACATTATGTAAAGGTCCCCAGGTGAACTTCTTATGATGAATTTAGGAGAGGGTATAAACAAGAGATGCACAGGATGGGTAGATATAGATGGGTTGCAACCTATAACAGTTTATTCTGATAAAGGGCTGCATTTCTGAGGTTTCATTCCATATGATTATTTGGTTATTATCTCCTGATATAATGTAGTTTTGGTTTATAGGAAACAATAATCATGTTAGTGTAATTGCCAATTCATTAGTATATTTAGTTATTTTTGTTGATGTTTCTCCTGTGCTTACCCAATTCATTTTACAGATATTTATCACTTTTGCTGTGTTAATATGCAATTATTTGACTAATTTTTAACATCCTTATGATAATTGGTGCCCAGCAAATTCTTTGATTTTCCATATTGAGCCATCCATGGATCGTGGCTTCTTTTTTCTTCATCGTTCCCTAATACCTAATACTGGATTATGAGCTCAAGGTGACATGGTGCTGGAAAATGAACAAATACTTGACAGTTTGGGAAACTTGTTCATTTTTAGATGAATTGACTTGTTCTTTCTGATTTTCAGCAACTTAACATCTAAAATTGTTCATAATAACAAATGGCAAAACAAAAAAAAAAACTATAACAGACCAAGAGGTACCCATATGGCTACACCCATTGGGCAAAATGGATAATTTGAGCGCTCACTTCTGAACTCACTTTTTGAATGCTAGGGAATATGGAGTGAGACCTCAGAACTGTAGGCCCCCTTAAGGATAAACTCAGAATGAATCCCAAAGTAATGATTGAGACTGAGTTTATGAATGAGCAGAGACCAGCATTCTGGTGACAGCTGTCACTTTAATGACTTTTCCACTGCCATCATCTCCACCCCTGCTGTGTAAATTAGAACCATAAGAAAGGGAAGTCCTCTCTGCCTGCCAAAAGGTAAACTTGCTCTAAAGGAAACCCAGAGGAAGTAGCATAAAGGAATCATTTGATGGTAGGGGTTTTAAAACTGTGTTCTTTATAATGTCAAAACATCTGGTTAATTCAATCTATTTAAACAGAGGGAAAGTCAGATAAATGATCATAATTTGGCCAGACTTCTTGTACTTCCTTGCCCTCTGTGAGCTCCATAATCCAGATAGATTAACCCATTTTCTGCCCCCACACTCAATATTCTCTCTCCCATTTCTGTGTCTTTCTATGTGATATATCCATGATTAGAATACTCTTCCTCCACACTTTCACCTCTTAAAATCTGTAGTTTTCTTCAAAACTCAGCTTAGATACCATCTTTTGTAGAAGGGCACTTTTGGCGTCCCCTCCTCATCCAATCTACTACTACCTCACTCTCAGAAATTTCCTTTTATCTACTTTGTATATATTTTGTACATATCTATGTATATACAGATAGATAGATGAGACAATGTCTTAACCCTAATGAATTCAACAGTTTAATAAGAGAGTGAGACAGATACAGAAAAAAACATAAACAAAATAATGTATATTAAGTGTGATGATAATCATAGAATGTAGTTTCCTTGGTGGCTGGACTTTTTCATTATTTCTCTTTGTATCCTCAGTTTTTATCTGCCAGATCACTAGTAGAAGTCAAAAGGCTTAATTTAATCCTCATGCTCCCACAAAACAGACCAAGAAGCTGATGTCTAGTCCCTAAGATACTAGCAGAAATGCAGTTTTCAGATTGTACTGGTGTGACTGACTATAATTCAATATTTAATTAATTGATTACAGGAAGATCTTAGAGAGCAGACTTGGTATAATTTGAGTTAACTTTGTCCCTCAATAGATTCATTTTGGTCCTAATTGTGAGCCTTTTGGGCAAAGAAGCTATAAATTTGGCTCTAAGACTTGATAAGCTCTTGAGAATTTTCTTACTCATTGCTTTTAACCATGCTGTCAGTGACTTTAACCCACTTTTATCTTCCTCTGATCTGCTTTTCAACAGTCCACCTTGTAGATTGCTTTTACTTGGGCATATTTGAACATGTGCTTTTCTTAATGGTATTATTACTTAGAATTTTCAGGTTCTCAGTGATCAATTGAATTAGCTATGGAACCACTATCAGGATACCATGACTTAGCACAGTGCCTAGCATATAGTAGGCACTTAATAAATTCCTATTGATTCGTTGATGGATTGAAACAAAATGTACACAAGGTTAAGAAAAAAATAATTAATAGATTTATCTTTTTCTTTTTTCAGACAATTGTTTTGGCACATAATTATAGCAATTTTGTTGAATTAAACTGAATTTTATCCTTATCAAATATTTTCTAACCTTCCATAATTAGCAAGAGATATGTATAACATCAACTTTGGGGCTGTTTCCTCAACTCATATTTGTATTGATATATCAATGTCTATTCTTCTTCTCAGATTTTCCTAGAGGGTCTAGAGTTTCTAAAATAGTTCCAGAGTTCCCACTAATACTTTTCTTATTATTAATCAGCCAGTTGAACTGCATCTGTTTTTTTCAAATGGTATCTTTCTGAGAAAGTTATATCAAGAACAGTCAGTAGAAACTTCCACCAAATTGGATGATTATTTTCTCTTACATACAAAAAATTATTGGGAAGAATAGGTTCAAACTTATAGTACTTCAGACAATTTTTTTCTTTCCTTTTCCAAGTTGTAGACTCTCTCATGCATACTTCTAATTTTCTTTCTCATTTTTTTCTTCTACTCTGTTATTTGCCTTTTAAAGTCTTTTATGGGCACTTCCACAAACCTCTTTGAACTGAGATCAATTCATACCACTCTTTGAGATCTCCTCTGTGGACATTTTGTCTTCACCTGAGTTTGTGTTTTAGTCTTCCCTGTCACTGTAGCAGCTTCCTATGGTCACGGTTCTTTTCTGTTTCTTGCTCATTTTCTTTCCTTTTCTTTTGGTATTTCTTCTTTTTTTATTTTTATGATTGAGCTCTGCTCCTTAGGTAAAGGAGGCAAACTTCCTGCACAGCTCTGAGCCTTGGCTTTGAGTACAGGGGCCCCTTGTATTTGCAGTGGGTAGCTTTGACTGCTTTTTTCAGGAAACAACCTGATATTCCAGAGTTTGCCTTCTGAGCTGGGACTGGAAGCTGCACCACTGATTTGCTCCTTTGCTGAGCCAGCACTGAGAGTCTTAGTTGCTGATTTAATGTGATTAAGGTCCTCTCATTGGCTTTCAGAAAGTCTATCTGACCTAATACTGAACACCCTTTTCACTCCAATGAGAATGATCTTTCTTCAAGTTTTTCCAGTCTATCTTGAGCTGGCGAGTGGTTTCATTCCTTCAGTCTCTGTTCAAAAGCTTGATTTTATGTGTTTTTTGAAAGAAAATGGGAGAGCTCAAGCAGCTTTCTGGTTTTACTCCACCATCTTGGCTCCACCCCCATAAGTCTTCAAACTTACATTACTAAATTAGTAAAATATTCATGTAAGGAATAGGTAGGGCTAAGTGATACTTCTTGACTCATGATCCTGAGAGTCATTTTTTCCCTCCTTCTTGGGGTCTTCCTGAAGTTTCCTTAAATATAACTTATGTATGGCTCTGACCATCAATGCCTTTCTAAAGTCTAGAGCTAGACTTTCTTCAATTAATAAATCAGTAAGCATTTATTAAGTGTCTAATATGTGCCATACACTTTGCCAAGTGTTTAGGATACAAAAGAGACAAAAGACATTCCTTGAATTTTTTTGGAGTTTATAATCTACTTTCATGTGACTTAAAATATCTGTCTATAGATACTTCCTCTCCAATTGGTCACCATCATTATAGTGGCCATTGCTATTGTCTCCAGTAGATACTACTGCCTAATTCTGGTTGTCAGTGAGAACTTTTGATGGTGGTGATATATCTCTTGAACACATAGAGACAATACCTATAAATTTCATCTTAAAGTATCCATTCATCAAAGAAGGAAGAATAAACATGAAAGCTACCAACACAAGAGGATTCTAGGAAGATGACAGTGTAAGTCAGTAAATTCCAAGTTCTCCAGATTTCCCCCACAGACAAGATATAATTGTGCTTCAGGGAGAATGTGGAATGCTGAAAAACACATAAGAGTTGAGGCAGAACAATATTCTTCCTAGGACAATGAGAGAAAATCTGAAGAAAGATACCAAGACAGAGCTTTGGCCTGTGTAAAGTATAAACATCTACAGACTAGTTCTGCTGAAACCACAAGTACCCAGTGGCTAACTGGGATGGGAAATAGCCTTGGCTCAAGCACGAGAACTTTCACCTCCCAGACAGTGGAGAGTAGGATATCTAGTTGGAGAGAATTGAGAGAACCTCTGCTGATAAAGATGTCCAGAACCAATTGTGCTGCCAAGATGTGGCCCTGTATGAAGAGGAACCAGCATATGCCATATGGACAGAAGCAGTAGGGCAGGAAGTGGGGCTACAGGTATTTATGGGAGTGTAGAATTTTTAGTTTTGGATTTCAGACCAGAAAAGAGAACAGAAGGAAGATCTGAGAGCAGAAATATCCTAATCCCCATATCAGGACTAGAGTTTATTACACCAGTAATCTGCTATAAAATGAGCAAAGAAGAAAGAACCCAACCATAAAATCCACTGGAATAGGAAAGACTGAGTTCCATTTTCAGAGGAGGATAATTGAAGTTTTAAAAAGCCTCTCCTACCCCAAAGAGTAACATCAAATGGTTATGTGACCAAAAAGAATTCATAGAAAAACTCCAAAACAGACTAAAAACCAAAAGAAATAGATGGAAGGAAGGAAGGAAGGAAGGAAGGAAGGAAGGAAGGAAGGAAGGAAGGAAGGAAAAAAGGAAGGAAGGGAAAAGAAGAAAGGAAAGGAAAAAATGAGTAAAGGAAGGAAAGAAAGGAAAGACAGGAAGAAGCTATTTAACCAACATATCTAGGGAACAGATCAAAAAGAGAAAACATAAGAATAACTGGACTACTTTAAAATTAAAGCCTAAAAAGAATCTTCATATATTAATACAAGAAATAATTAATGAAAATTGTCCCAAAGTTATAACATAGGGGAAAGTAGAAAAAGAAAGAATCCACCAATCACCACCAGAAAAAGATACTACAAAGAAATCCAACAGGAACATCATTGTTAAATTCCAAAACCCTTAAATAAAAGAGAAAATATTAGAAGAAGCAATTTTAAAATACAATTCAAATAAAACAGAGCCACAATTAGAATCACACAATATATCAGTGGCTATAATAACTTGGAACAGGTCTTGGAACACTATATTTTGAAGAGGAAAAGAAACAGGATTGAAGCCAAAAATATCATGCCTAGCAAAAATAAACATAATCCTGAATGGGAAAAAAAAGGCTATTTAATGAATTCTGAGACTTTGGGAATTTTGTTTCAAAATGACCTGAAATTAATAGAAAATTTGACTTATAAGATCCAAGAAAAACATCAGGTAAACATCAAAGATTAATTTCAAGAAACTCAATAAAGACAAATTGTTTATGTATTATATGTGAAAATGTAAATTATACATCTAAGACTGTCATTAGTAAATGGGTAGTTCGGAAAAAAGATGGGAGTAGAGCAGAATATAATGTGATTCTAAAAAAGAAGCACTACGTAGGAAAGGGTAAAAAGAGTAATGAGATTTTATGAATGAAGCGCAAGAACAAAAATGACACAGAGGAATTAGATGGGGAGGAGGAGTGGTAGTTCTAGAATCCTGCTCACATTGGGAATGGGTTAAAGAGGAAACTATGTGGGGAGGAAGGTGTATACATATGTGTGTTTCTCTATGTATAAAAGTCCTCTAAATTTATTAAGAAATAAGAGGAGAAGGGAATTGAATAAGGAAGGTATAGAAGAAAGTGTAAATTCATGAGAATAGGATGAGATGTGTAGATTAATGAGAATGGGATAAAGAAGTAGGAAAAAAGTAGGGGAAAGAATAAGTGAGGGAACCTTAAAGAAGAGGTAGGTTAAGTAATAGCAGGGCAAGGTAGCAGGTAGAAGTGAAGTAGAGGACTCAAAAGGGTTAGGGGGAAAAGAAATACAAACATAATACTAATAATCAGGAGAAACACTAAAAATTGTCTATAAATTGTGTGTGTGTTTGTGTGTGTATCTATGCTTAATTGTAGCCTGCTTGGGGGAGTTGGGGAAAAGGAAAGGGGGAAAAAAAAGAAAAAATATATATATACAGCAGAGAACAAAAGAAAACCTACAAGGAAGCAAAGATGGGCAGGTCTGACTACAGTGTGTGGTATTTATTATATACACTTTCTTGAAATGGAAATTTATTGTTTCATGTTTTGAATCCTCTCATGTTCTGCTGTGCACATGACTGTTGGTTTTTCTTTTTCTATTTTGTTTTTTTCTTTTTTTCTATTTTGTATTGTTTTAAATAAATAGATACATAAAAAAGAAAAGACGCCAAAACAATATGAGCTCACAGAAAAAAAATACAACAATGTCCATATTGGAGGTTATAGCTTGCTACCACTCTTCTATCCATGAGGATCCCAGAAGATCTTGCTTCTCTTGGTTCCAGGAGAGAGAAGTGGTTGAGAGATTTTCAGGTCACCTCTTTAATATTCAAACTGAATTCTAGCTCAGCATTTCTAGAAGTCATCAGTTCACTGTTTCACAGCCAATTATTATTATTTTTTTTAATTTTTATCACAGTGCTAGGCCCTTCTGTCACACATAATAAAAATAGACTTTCAAAATCCCACAAGTTAGAATGAAAACAGATTATCTATAAATTCTCTGAGGGTTGTACTTTCATTGTTTAGTCCTGCACTTCCCTACCCCTTCCAATAATTTATTATTGAAAAGGAGGAGAGTTGGTCAAGTATCAAGATTGAGGAATGACTGTGTCAGTTGTGGCAGTGGTACTGACAAAGTGTAATAGGACCTAGAAGATGGCCTGCAGATCACTGAGTAGATTTATCATTCATCTTTGAAAAGACAAAGATAAAAATTATATAAGATAAGAAAGCATAAAAAAAGTTCTTCTATTCTGCTTATTATTGTTCTTTGTCCTTCATTCTGGAAGAGGACCATGACATCAGGGAAGGGATGCTATGACGTGAAAGTAAGTTGGATTGAAGTGAGGAGAGGGCTGTGCAAGGTCACCAGCCTCACTTTCCCTTCCAGGGCCATCTGGGTCCAGTGGCAAGGTACACATCAGGACAACTTGAAGACGGCCCCAGATGCAATGAGAGAGTTGACCTCCAATCTGCAGCGATAAAGGGGATACCTAGATAGATAAGAACACACTTGAATATAAGAAGTTCCATAACTTTTTAAAAGTCCATTATATACCATGGGATTCAACTATATTATGGGTCTAGCTAGTTCCCTGACTACATAGTAAAAAAATATACAAACAGTAGACATACACACACACACACACACACACACACACATACACACAACTATCATCATAATAGGGAGAGCCTATGACAGATCTTGTCCCTATATACCAATCACCAAATAAATACTACTATTCAGAAGTTGTCAAGAAATATATACATTAAATATATATCTATCCAGATTTTCAGAACATGTTAATTCCTTGATTTTATTGAAATTTTCTCAGTATGAAAATGAGGAGACCAATGACTGAACAATGTTACCTAAAAGATCTAACTTTTTCCCCTTAAAAATGGATTTTTAAAACCAAGGAAAAACTATTTCTAAATTAAAGAACAGTAACAGTAAACACAATAGCAATATAATATTAATAGCTGACATTTATGTGGCATTTTATGGTTATAGGTACTTATGTATATTATTTCACTTGACCTTCACAATAGGTCTATAAGGTAGATAGTACAATATTGTTATCTTCATTTTGCAGATGAGGAAACTGAGATGTAGAGAGGCCCAACATATCATAAAATACAAATGTCAACCCCTAACACCTATAAGGATGGCCCCAACCAGATTAAAATGTAACTGAGAAATATTTAACAAAATAAAAAAATACAATAAAACAGATATTTTAAAACGAAGTCAATATATAACCCTAAGAAATCTTTTTGCAGAGATTAGTGATCCTCATTTCTATTTGAGTTTGGCACTGTTGTTGTAAAATGTCAGCTCCTTGAAGGCAGAGGATATTTCATTTCTGCCTTTCAATCTCCAGTACCTATTATGGTATCTATCACTGCAGTCACTAGGCTAGGAAAGAACTTGAATTTTCCCAGTGTAAAGAACTCTTGGTGGGGACCACCTTCTGCAAGTATATATAAGCAATTATTATTACTTATGGTCTGAGCACACTGAAAGGTTAGCTGACTGGCCCAAGGTCATTCAACTAGTATGTATCAGAGATAGAGCTTGAAACTCCATCTTTTTTATTCTAAAACAAACAGTGTATTTCTCTATCCACTCTTTCAAATTCTAGTCTACCTGTCCACACAGTGCATAGGAAGAGAGCAATACTGCTTGTTGATTGGTTAATTGATGTCTAGTCAAAGAAAGGAAGCCATAAAAATGAAAAGATAGAAGGACATTCACAAACTGCAAGTGGGTATGGTTTTGCGTGACATTTTGTGGGTGGCTCTTTCCATGGTGCTGAGGCTATGAGATAGATGCTCTGACTCTTTGACATGAAAGACAAAAGTTCTTTGCTGAATCTAATACAAATGGTGAATGTAAGCTTCTTGCTTTCCTAGATTCTCATTAAATAATGGAGAACAGAAGAAACAGACCAGGAGGGTAGTGAAATTTAACTTATGCTAAGTTTAGTACTGAAAACTTATTATTAAAGGATAATTACATATGTGTACTACTGTTTTTAAAACATTTCCCTGGTAAACTTTTCATATCAGTCTAGGACTGACCAAGTAGCAAGCAGAGGATCCTACAGTTTATGGAGATTGAGGAAGAACATGTGTATGAAATAAAGGGGCTGTCTTTTGGAATTTTTAACAATAAACATGTCATGTTAGGTTAAATTATATTTTTTGTCAAGGATATGGGTACAAAGGTAATAATATTTTCATCAAGTTATTCCTTCACTTACTTAACTAAGCATCTAACCCTAAATTCTTAGACTTAGATGTAAAGAAAAAAGTGGTGAAGTTCCTTAATCGCCAGAAAAAAGGAAGATCCTGAACACTAGTCTTCAGGGGAGGAGTAATGTGGAAAAACTCTTGCACTAAGGACCTAGCAAAGGACTAAGATGTATGGGATGTTCAGGGAGTACTAGCACCCTCCACCTTTGGTGTTTACCTGATCTTCCTAACTGTGGCTCCAAGAAGTTGTAGCATTCACATCCCAGTAAACTGTTTTAGCAGATGGGCTAAATCAGGCTGAGGGTAACGGAGGGTTCTCAAACCTACTGATGAGTTAGAGGGGTGTCTACTGCAACATATTGTTCCAACAGCCGTGAAGGCAAGTGAAACAGCCACTGTCTGGTATTTACTGAATATTCTTTTACCCACATTTGTGTTTTGAGATTTCCCAGAGAAAACTCTTGATGATGAGTGATGGGTGTTCAGTTTGGAGGATGTAGAGGGCAATGAAATTAAATCTAAAGCCTGTAAAAACAGACTATGTAGTTCTTGTCCATGGGTTACACACGAAAAAATGAGTTTAAGTAGTTATACTAATAATTTATACTTCCAAACTACCAGTTATTATAGTTCTTTGTAAACCTGACTTTGTAAACCTGAGAATGATATATAAATGTATGGTTATTATTTAAATTGCCTATGAAACTATTCTTGATATTTTCCTGTAAAATTCTTTTCCCTTGTGAATAAACATTAGAAAATGCATCTAGCAAAGTAAGCAGGAAAAGAGGAAATGGATGAAAGAACTAGGTATCAAAATAGGTTGATGGCAGCAAAAAGTGGGGAGAGATAATCAGTACTTGATTCCAAAGGACCTCTGAGCCCATCGATTATAATTAAGAGTGTGCTAGAGCCAGCTCTAACCAAAATACAGATTCATTAGTAATTTCTCAGTCCATGGCTTTATAACTCCAAAACTGATTGCTAAATATCAAAGTTTATTTATTATTTCATTGATTATCTAAATTTTAAAAAGTGCTAATAATGCAGATTAGATTTAAACGTCTATACCATACATGCCAACTCCCCCATCCCAAGCCTAATCATCTCTCACCATACCCCTATATTGCTCTACAAATATTGTTTGAACCAAAAAGCAGTGCAGTGAAAGGCTGAGAATAAAAGTCTTCACCAGACTGGAGACCTCATGATTGTAGAATAAAAATAACATTTATATAGAGAATTTGCAAAGTTCTCTAACTACATTATCACTTGTAAATCTTGCAATACTTGATTATATCCCACCCCTGTTCCCATTTATGTGCATCCTGCCTCCTCCTCATCCTAACTTATTGAAAGAGGGATACAATACTACACACTCAATCTTGATTTAAAAGCTCATGGTTATGGCTCATCTACTTTATGGACTTCTGCAAACATCTTCCTGGTCAGATTGGACAACGGCTAAAACCTCTTTTTTAGGCTCTCCAGTCATCAGGATCCTTCCAGGATCCTTAGGTTCAAGGATATCATGGCAGTAGGTCTCCACACAAGTCATTCACAATCCCTACTTCCAGGCAAACCATGAAACCTGTCTCTCAGACTTTATTTATTCTACCTCCCATTTTTCAACTTCTACCACTTTTCCATGTGACTCCTCATCTCTTCTTCCTTTATTTTCCAAGTTCATATATCCTGGCACAATTTTCCTATCCACAGTCATCTGATGATGTACTGAAGCTTCCTGCAATGAACATTTGCTTCTATGCCTCATTCTATGAATAATAGAAAGTATGATACTATACTCCCCTTTTTTTAACTTAGAAATTATTTAAAGAAAAAACAAGTGAAAACAGTCATCAGGGATTACAAGTAAGAGTCTTTATGAGAAGACTCTGAATATGTAAACAGCCTCAGTAGTTAATAAAAACCTACATTTTTAACCAGTGTGGGCTTTTTAAATGTTGAATTTGGGAGATGAGGGGAGTTGAATTTGAACAATGATGAACTTGAATGTTTAAGGCTCCCAATGGCCATCAAATAACTTATTAATTCCATCTTTTGTTTTTCACTTTTAAATTATATTTAGCATGCTCACACAGTCTCTAATCAGATCCTGGAAAAATAAACAACAACAAAATTAAGGCAAATGTATCCTGAGCTTACAACTTAATGCATTTGAACATCAAAACAGCATCATGTAGTCCAAGACAGAGACAAGACAAAATAGGTTCAGATCCTGATCCTTCTTCTATTTATTAATTTTGTGATTCTTGGACAAGTCATTTTCTTCTGGCCTCAGTTTCCTTATTTTGTTAAATAGGGATTTGAGTAAATGATGTCGAAGGCTTCTTTCAGTTCTAAATCTATGACCTCAAGTTGATTCAATGAATGTCATAATGGTGGGTCAATACAGATATTGTTGTCTCTCTCTTTCCTAGTAATAAATGTTATTACCCCACCGCATCTCCCAATTCCAATCCCTCCATTCCTAACACACACATGCCTTGGAATAAATATCAGTTTAATTCAATAGATATCAAGTACCTATAATGAACAAAGGACTATGTCAGACATGGTATGTTGAAGGGACCCTTCACTTGCTCCCTCCAGAGGAAGAGAGGGTCAAATATGACACTGAGAATTGATAAGCCTGAATTATAAGTCGCCCATTATTTCCTCTGGATAGCAGGGGAAGGTTAAATTCCAAGAAGGGGATGTTGATAGACCTTAAAATGTTACCAGCTGAAAGGTAATTTTCAGGTTGTCTTGACATTACTTTCTCGACAATGCAATATTCAACTAACTGATTGTATGAAGCAAAATAATTTAACTATAAATAGTCCAATATTGGAGATTAAACATAAATGTATGAGTTTTTTTATAATCAGAACATAAAACATGTTTTATATTAAACATTCCTCTTTATTCTTAAAAAATAGCTAAAATGTGAAGGGTTTTTGCCCAAAGTAATCTCTCTTTATTGCTAATAAACTCTGAGTAATTCGGATGAAAGGTGTGATATAGGACTATAGATAAATAATAACCCCCAAATCATAATCCTGATGTGATTATACTTCACTGACTAAAGGGAATTAAAGGTAGATTCTTTTTATTAGTTTACTGATCTTGGGCCTCTGACTCTGGGTAAATGTTCTATATATCATGCTAGTTAATCATTCTTGTCATTATCTTTAACGTCTTATTAGCTAGCTTCATTCATCTGGGTTTTATCTGTTTCATTTTAAGCAGTTTTAATCTCATTTCAGTAGTGTTGATAAGCCTGTTAGTTTGCACAAATTGGTTTCGGTGACAATGTGTAGATAACAATAATGTGCAGTTTCCAAATGGAAAAAAGAAATCTATATGGATCCAAAAAGGTAGAATCCAAAAGACCCAAGGGATAGGAGGGGTCAAGAGGTAGGGGTAAGGGAAGAAAGAGAGGAAGGAGACTGACTAAGGTTAGATAAAGATGAAAAGAGAAACAGAAGGAAGGGAAGTGGGGATTTAAGTAACTATGGACTTAAAAGGCCAGTAATGAAAGGAGAGAAAATTAAACTCTGGGAAAAATCATCATTATCCATACCCACCCTTCTCACACTCACCCCCCCCCCTTGAGAAATAGATGATGCAATAATGGTTCCTTCTGACCACTAGGTGGCCTTATTTACTTAACATCTTCCAAGGAGCAAAATCTGCAGAGACTATGTATGTACATAGGTGAATAGAACAGCACTGATTACTCCACCAAAATCTGGTTTGTGGAACTCTTCCCTCTCCTAGGGTGAAGAAGACAATAAGTCTAATCAGGCTAAAGAACACCAAAATACTTTAGATATTAAATTGCAATTTCCTCAGATTCCTACATTCAAAATAGACTTCTGGGAGAGAAAAATCAATGACCCACTAATTTAAGACATGTGGTTAGGGATAGATATGTGATATCCGGTTGTACCCTAAATTGTTTGGGTCCTATGCTTCTCTGAGACATGAGTTCTAAATTGGAGAGATGAAACATGGAATGGTCACAAGAGTGAGTCATTTTCTTGCAACTTGGACTTGGAAAGAAAGGGGTGTATGTGTGTGTGTGAACTTGGAGTCAGAAGATCTAGATTCTTCTCATCCTATTTCTTCCCCCCCCCCCAAAAAAAAAATACTAGTTATTTAATTTAGGCAAGTCGTTTAGCTACTCAAAGCCTCAGTTTCTTCCTCTGAAAAATGAAGGAGCTGAACAAAATGACCTCTAAAGTGTCTTCCAACTCTCCTCTTCTTTAGATTGAGATTTGCTATCCAAGGTAGTCTCTCTACAGAGATTTAAAATCAAATCCCTCTCAAAATAGAAAGAACTAGCAGCTTTATCCATCCTGTGCCATCCTAACTCCCCCATCTCCAAAGGGTGGGGAGAGGCAATTTAAGGGAAATGTTGCTCATAATAGACACTGAAAACAGTTGTCCCAAAAGTCAGCTGAGTGTCTGGCTGTGTTTGGGATGGGTAGGTGGCAAGAAACAATAAAATTCCTCATACCCAAACTGCCAAAGCACTTATGTAGTTCCATTTTCAGTCCCTTTGCTTTTCTAGGATCATTCTAGTCTGTGTTCATCTGACTCATTCACACACTTAACGACTCCAAATGTCAGTGTGAAGGCTGTTTGTGAGATTGTGAGGAAACCTTTTTAGAAAAATAGGAAGTTGTGCTGCCCCCAAATTCAATCAAATGTCAAACAACAGCTCCTAATTTTCAGAGACCAAAACTCACCAGTAGTTTCCATCAAATCAAAGCTGAGGTCTCACTTCCCCATTTACTTCACCCCATTTCCTTGATGAGACATGCTTCTTCTGAAATAACTCCTTCCCTGAAGTGACAATTACAAGGTTTAAAGCCTGTAGTGCTAATCTGAGCTCATCTAATGTAAAATAAGGTAATGAAATCATATAGAAAGAAAATAGTTACTGAGCTTATCCAACAAGGCACAGATATATCTTAACAGTTTTCACACTTAACAATAGCATCTTCACATAATTCAGGTTCAATTTAGGTGAAAACATATGGCTTGAGCCCCCATCTAATACAGTCTACTCAAAGACAAGGCAGGAACCACATATCAAAAAGCAATGGATTAAACTAAACACACTAACAACAATAATAACAACAAAAAGAGGAAAATCCTCTTCCTTTGAAAGAAACTAAAGTGGAAGCTCAAAGGATGTAGAAATGCTTCTTGAAATGGATTCACCATTCATTACTGATGATGAAAAGAAGCCAGAGAGCTGCCCAATTCTTATTCTATTTCCATTTTCTCTAATAGTTAAAATCATATTCATATAGGAAAAGAAAGAATAAATACAGTTAATGGGAAATTGAAACAAAATATAAATGAGAAGACAGCCAAAAAAAAAAGTATCTTAACTGCTATTGCTGAATGTCATTTGGTCTAGAGGAACTACATCCACAGATCCTAATTATTGAGTCACTCTCCATAATCTTTGAAATATCTTGGAAAACAGAAAAAGAACTAGAGAAGGGCTGATGTTACCATTTTCCAAAAGGAAAAAAAAAAGAATAAAAGCAACAACTACAGATTATTGAATGACTTTTACTTAGAGAGGAAATATATATATATATATAAAACACGTTCCTAAAGGCATATTTAGTGAATGTCTAGTAAAGGAAGCAGTGATTTTCAAATAGCTAATATGACTCAATTAGGAAAAGTTCATATTAAACTAGCCTTATTTCCCTTTTTAAAAAATGGAGTTGCTAACTGGTAGATCAGAAATAGGGAGATATATAGATAGGGTTAACTTAGATTTTTAATAAAACTCTTTTGAAAGTCTCTCATGCGCCTATGGAAAACAGAGATAGATGTGGGTTAGATGGTTTGTTGTTCAGTCATGTCCAACTCTTCATGACCCCTATTTGGGGTTTTCTTGGCAAAGATATTGGAGTAATTTGTCATTTCCTTTTCTAAGACTAGATGGTATTATTATATATTGTAATATTACATATTATATCATATACTTAGAGCTATAATGTATAATATTATAGGCTCAGATTTAGAAGAAATTTTAGAGATAAACTAATCCAAGTACCTCATTTTATAGATGAAGAAATTGAGACAGAAAAATTTGGTGACTTGCTTAACATCAGGCAATAAGGCAGATATAGAATTTAAACATTAGCCATCTGATTCTAAATCAAAATTCTTTCAAATTGACCCTTTCTGACATAATTAAATGAATTTAGACATGGTTGAATAGCTAGACCCAAAGAGTGCCCTATTAATTTATGTTTGGCCCTATGTTTTCTAACATTTTTAATCACTGAAATTAAAAGAAGGTATTAGATAAAGATGGTATTGCTTATTGAATCTGCAAAAACAAAAGCACAAAACTGGGGAAGTTGATGCAATAGATGACAGAGACAAGACTGAAAAAGATCTTGATAGAAAAAACTTAACTCTCAATCTAATGAAATAGAATGTAAAAGTGATAAATATAAAGCTTTAGATTTGGGTTAACAAAAATTAATTTAATAATTATAAGAGAAGGAAGGCAGGGTTAAATAGTAGTTCATCTGAAAGAAAAAAAATCTATGGGAATGTCAGTAGACTTCACACTCAAATCAGCAACATGATAGAGCAACAAACAAACAAATAACAACAAAAAAAGCCTCCCAAGAAAACAAGCAACTAATGTGATCGTAAGGTATGTTCAAAGTTTAAACAGGTAATAGTTCAATTGTACTCCACCCTGATCTTCCCTCATCTAAAGTATTGTGGTCATAACCAAATGTCCCATGTTAGAATGATAACTGATAATAAATTGGAATATTTAAAGGGTGACACCTAAGATAGCAAAATTTTTTGAATCTACTTTTCAAAAGTAGAAAACTTGCAAAAGAAAGAACTGGGCAGGTTTAGCCTGGTGGAGAGAAGGGAGTGGGGGAGGGAGAAATCAATCAAAAAATATTTATTAAACACCTATGCCAGCAGCTAAATGATGCAGTGGATGGAGTGTCAATCCTGGAATCAGAAAGACTTATCATCCTGAGTTCAGATGCAATCTGTGTAATCCTGGGCAAGACACTTAACTTTCTTTGCCTCTGTTTCCTGAGCCATAAAATGAGCTAGGGAAGGAAATTACAAACTACTCCAGCATCTTTGCCAAGAAAATCCCCAAACAGGGTCACAGAGTTAGACATGACTAAAACAACTGAATAATAAAAATAAGCATCTATGCCAAAGACTATGCTAAGATTTGATTGGTCTCTTCAAAACCTGAAAGAGATATCATCTAAAAGAAAAAATATATAAATAAGGAAATAAGTGGGGAGGGGTGGAACTTCCTAATAATTATCCAAAAGTGAAATGAAAGGCTTTAAAGAATTTGGAAATTTGGAAGTCTTTAAGCAAAAGCCAGACAATTCCTTGATTTGAAGGATCTCTCATTTTCCAGTTGTAGATAAGATTAGAAGGCCTTCAAGATCCCTTTAAACTTTGATGTTTTGTGACTCTCAAAAACCATAAAGTGGAATCATTCTTGGCCACTATAGATAGGGACATATTCATCACTCATCAAAGACTTTCCCTCTGCCCTTACTCACCTCTTTCTTTACTGCCTCAGATTTCTTTTGATGAAGCTTCACCCTGATTCTGCTAATGCTTCATACAAGTGTTATTATTATTCTGTTAAGGATACTTGTGGCTTCTAGACCACAGGCTTTGACAGCTATTCATCAAATTCATAGATATTTGGGCACCTGGGTGGTACCCAAAAGAGCTTCTTGGGCAACTTTGACCAAGAAGAAGGTATCCCCTTATCTTGGTAAGATTCCTCTGATTCAGGAGACAGGAAGCATAGCTCACCACTTTGACTTCACTTCATTCTATGTCTTTTTGAGACTGGGAATAAACCCATGTGTTTTTTTTTAATTTATTTAATAGCCTTTTATTTACAGGTTATATGCATGGGTAACTTTACAGCATTAACAATTGCCAAACCTCTTGTTCCAATTTTTCACCTCTTACCCCCCACCCCCTCCCCTAGATGGCAGGATGACCAGTAGATGTTAAATACATTAAAATATAAATTAGATACACAATAAGTATACATGACCAAAACGTTATTTTGCTGTACAAAAAGAATCAGACTCTGAAATATTGTACAATTAGCTTGTGAAGGAAATCAAAAATGCAGGTGGGCATAAATATAGGGATTGGGAATTCAATGTAATGGTTTTTAGTCATCTCCCAGAGTTCTTTCTCTGGGCGTAGCTGGTTCAGTTCATTACTGCTCCACTGGAAATGATTTGGTTGATCTCATTGCTGAGGATGGCCAGGTCCATCAGAATTGGTCATCATATAGTATTGTTGTTGAAGTATATAATGATCTCCTGGTCCTGCTCATTTCACTCAGCATCAGTTCGTGTAAGTCTCTCCAGGCCTTTCTGAAATCATCCTGTTGTAAACCCATGTGTTCTTTTTAACTGTTCCTTTAAGTCACAAAAAATGTGAGAATCCATATAATGGGTTTTTTAACACTTATCTGGCATGGATATGACTATAGTTAAGACAGATTATGAAGAACAAGTCAAGAAGCTACTAACAGAAAACCCAGAGATTGAGGTTTTTCAAATTCTTATTTAGAGATATTGCCTTTCCTCACAAAAGGTAGTTAAGTGGTACAGTACATAAAGTACAGGATTTGGAATATGTGAAACCTGAGTTTAGATCTTGCCTCATACACACTTACTAGCTATATGACCCTGGCTATGCCATTTTATATCTGTCTGCCTCAGTATCCTCATCTGTAAAATAAAAATGATAATGGTATTTACCTTAAATGGTTTGTGTAAGAATCAAATAACAAATGTACAAGGCTTTGTAAATCTTTAAATTCTATATGAATGCAAGCTAGAGCTAAAACTAGAAAACCAGTTCATCCTATTGAATTTTGATCTTCTGGTAAGTCCTCTGTCAGTCCTTTAAAAGCTAATTTGTTAGCTAAGAAGCCTATCCTATTAACTATATTCCTTGCCACAAGATCTGCCCAGCATCTTTTCACATGATAGACTGACTCTCATACATCTGTCAAGCCTAACCTTCTGCAGAGCTCCTCATTTGTCCTGTGGTCCCACAGAGAGGTTTTGCACATGTTCTTTCCATTGTATGCTGAGTGACTGGGAGATTCTGCTTTTTGTATTTTACTGTGGGCCAGCATACTAATGAGGCCGTCATGGCAAGGAGGCTTGTCAAGTTAAGCATTTCCATCCCATTCTTTATGGACATCTTCCCATTGAATCAATGGCGTATAAATGTAGCTGAAATCAAGTCAGGTATATTTGCATTTTTTAGTCCCCTCTCAGACTATGGCAATTATACAAATGGAGAAGCTAACAAAATGGGGTAGTAGAAAGAGAAATGGCTTTGAAATCAGATGATCCAGTGTTAAATATGGCTTTTGCCCCTGACTTAGGAAAGTCACACAATCCTCAATTTTCCATCTGCAAAATGCAGATAAAACTTGTTGGGAAGAATGTGTTTTATGAACCTTAAATGGTATAGAAATACAAGCTATTCTCACTATTGAGCCAAAGATGTGTGTTCCATTACCTCCTCATTTTCCAAGTTTTCTGCATATAATGACCCTCAGAAGCAGTGACTGTTAGTTTCAATGTCATCTCTATCCAATCCGCTACAAGCATTGTTGTATCTATTATGTACCTACTAAGCACAGCATTCTCTGTTAAGTATTGAGTATACAAAGAAAAAGTGAAAAACTTTAATTGCTATCAATGAGTTTACACTGTACTATTGATTTTATGTCCTGGTAATATTAGAGGAACAACTCAAGTCAAGCAACCAGACATTTTCTTTGGTACCTTTAGGATAACCTTCATATTTTATGCTTTTATTTATTTATTTATCTGATGCAATTGGGGTTAAGTGACTTGCCCAGGGTCACACAGCTAAGAAGTGTTAAGTGTCTGAGATCAAATTTGAACTCAGGTCCTCCTGACTTCAGGGCTGGTACTCTATCCACTGCACCACCTAGCTGCTTCACTTTTCTTTTTTTAAATAGTATTTTTCTCAATTTCATGTCAAAATAATATTTAGCATTTATTTTTTTACAAGATTTTGAGTCCCAAATATTTCTCCTTCTCCTTCTCTTCCAAAGATAACAGTTCGATATAGTTTAAACATGTGTTATGATGTAAAATATATTTCCATATTAGTCACAGTTGTGAAAGAACAAACAAATCAAAAAGAAAAAACACAAAAAATAAGTGGGGAAAGTTTTCTTTTAGAGTCCATCAGTTTTCTATCTAATTATGGATAGCATATTCTTTCATAACTTCTTTCTAATTGTCTTGGATCATTGAGTTGCTGAGAAGAGCTGAGCATAGTTGATCATCACTCAATGTAGCTGATCCTGTATCCAATATTTTCCTGGTTCTGCTCATTTCATTCTGAAATCTTCTTGTTCATAATTTCTTTTTGCACAATAATATTCTATTACATTTATACCACAACTTGTTCACTCATTCCCCAATTAATGGGCATCCCCTCAGTTTACAGTATTTTGCCACATGAAAAGGGTTGCTAGAAATATTTTTCACATGTAGGACTTTTTCCCTTGTTTTATGATATCTTTGGGATACAGACCTAGAAGTAGTATTGCTGGATCAAAGGGTATGCACAGTTTTATATGTAACACCAGAGAAACTGAGGCAAGACAGAGAATGTTTTTTAATCTTTTAATGTGGAGAGTTTTAGACTAGTTTGCTGTAATGGAACTCTTGTCCAAAGCATTTGGCAGTGAGAAACTGAGGCAGGGGAATTATATAAGGTTCTAGGATTTGCAAGCAGGATACAGAAGGCAAAAGCAGATAAGGAGGAAAAGGACATTGGGTGGGAGGACAAGCCATAATTCCAGGAAAGGATCACAACTTAACCCTGACAGGATCAAGGTCAAAGGCTGGAGACAGCAAGGCATGGAGGAGGGATTATCTGAAATGATGTACCTGCAGTGTATGATACAATGGTATGTAAAGTGGTTAGAGCTTCATAGTTTTTCCTGACTCAATTCTCCTGGTCCTAATGGCAAGGAAGGGTGTGGGAGAGATGGCTATGATTTTTTTTTATTCACTATGGGTTATTATTCAAGGTTCAGAACAACATAGAGACCTTTGGGCGTAATTCCAAAGTGCTCTTGAGAATGGTTGGATTAATTCACAATTCTACCAATAGGCTATTATTGTCTCCATTTTCCCACATACTCTCTAACATTTATCATTTTCCTTTTTTGTCATATTAACCAATCTAATAGTTGTGAGGTGGTACTTCAGAATTGTTTTAATTTGCATTTTTCTCTAACGTGATTTAGAGTACTTTTTCATATGTCTATAGATTACTTTGATTTCTTCATCTGAAACAGCTTGCTCATATCTTTTGAACATCTATCAGCTGAGGAATGGATTATATTCTTATAAATTTGACTCAGCTCTCTATATATTTGAGAAATGAGACCTTTATCAAAGACACTTGCTATAGAAATTGTTTCCCAGATGTTTACTTATTTTTTTCTAATCTTGGCTGCATTGGCTCTGTTTGTGCAAAAACTACATTTCATAAGGTACTCTCTTGTCTTGTCATGAATTCTTCCCTTTTCCATAGTGTGAGATGTTGGTCCATACATTTCTGCCCTATTGTTTTCCAGTTTTCCCATCAGATTTTGTCAAATAGTAAAAAAAAAAAAAAAAAAAAAAAAAAAAAAAAGTTAGAGATCTAGTATAGCTGGTCCATCTTCCTTTATTTTTTTTTCATTAATTCCCTTGCTATTCTTGATCTTTTATTAGCTCTCATGAATTTTTTGTTATTTTTTCTAGCTCTATAAAACAATTTTTGGTAGTTTGATTGCTGTGACGCTGAATTAGTAAATTAACTTACATAGAATTATCATTTTTATTATATTGATGTAGCTCACCTCTGAGCAACTGATATTTTTCCAATTGCTTAAGTCAGACTTTATCTGTGTGAAAAATGTTTTGTAAGTGTATTCTTTGCTTTTCTAATTAGAATAAAGCATCAGTAGCCTGCTTCTAAACTGTTCACCTTCTTCTGCTGACTTTATTCTGTATCAGTTCATATAAGCCTTTCCAAGTTTCTCTGAAACTATGCCCTTCTTTTTTACTTACAACAAAATAGCATTTCATTCCATTTATAAATGATGTGTTCAGATATCTCCTAATTGGATTTGTAGTTCTTTGCCACCACAAAAAAAAAATAGTTATTATAAATGTTTTTCATTTATGGGTCTTTTTCTTCTTTCTTTGATCTTTCTGAGATAGAATAGTGCTGTCACTGGGTGAAAGCATATGAAAAGGTTAGTTACTTTGGGGGCATAGTTCCAAATTATTTTCCAGAATAACTAAAATAATTTATAGCTCCATCAACAGAATTTTAATGTACAATTTCCCCAGCCACTCGAATATTTTTCATTTTCCATTTTTTTCAACTTTGTAAAATCTGATGAGTGTGAGCATGGTTTTAATTTGTATTTTTCTAAGTATTAACAACTTAGATTATTTTTCATATTGCTATTGATTGATCAGTTACCTAACATTGATTTGTCGAATTGTTTCATCTGTATTTTTATAAGGAATGTTTTATAATTGTATTTATAAGATTCCTATGTGTAATTAGACTCCCAAATGTTTTATAAAATTCCATGATTCTTAGAAAATTCAAAAAATGCCATTAGGTTTTCACCTGTTTGCCTAAATAGGATTGGGGCAGAGATAGTTAAAATCCAAAGTCTTTCCCCAATATGGAAGTGGTCAAAGTATCTGAACAAATATTTCTTTTTTTTCTATTTTTAATAGCCTTTTATTTACAAGTTATATGTATGGGTAATTTTACAGCATTGACAATTGCCAAACCTTTTGTTCCAATTTTTCCCCTCCTTCCCCCCACCCCCTCCCCTAGATGGCAGGATGACCAGTAGATGTTAAATATATTAAAATATAAATTAGATACACAATAAATATACATGATCAAACCATTATTTTGCTATATAAAAAGAACCGGACTCTGAAATATTGTACAATTAGCTTGTGAAGGAAATCCAAAATGCTATCAGGCAAAAATATAGGGACTGGGAATTCAGTGTAATGGTTCTTAGTCATCTCTCAGAGTTCTTTCTCTGGGTGTAGCTGGTTCAGTTCATTATTGCCATTGGAACTGGTTTGGTTCATCTCATTGCTGAGGATGCCCAGGTCCATCAGAATTGGTCATCATATAGTATTGTTGTTGAAGTACATAATAATCTCCTGTCCCTGCTCGTTTCACTCAGCATCAGTTCGTGTAAGTCTCTCCAGGCCTTTCTGAAATCATCCTGTTGGTCATTTCTTACTGAACAGTAATATTCCATAATATTCATATACCACAATTTATTCAGCCATTCTCCAGTTGATGGGCATCTATTCAGTTTCCAGTTTCTGGCCACTACAAAGAGACCTGCCACAAACATTCGTGCACATACAGGTCCCTTTCCCTTCTTTATGATCTATTTGGGATATAAGCCCAGTAGTAACACTGCTGGATCAAAGGGTATGCACAGTAACAAATATTTCTTAAAAGAGGAATTTACAAACTATTAAAAATCATTTGAATATATCAGATTACTAATAAAAAGGGAAATAAACATCAAAACCTTGAATGTTCACTTTACACCTAGTAAACTGATAAAGATGGCAATAGATAGTAATATTCAATTTTGAAGAAGTTTAGGAAAACAGACTTTGTCAAATAGAACTATGAATTAGTACAGAAAAGCAATTTGGAATTCTGCATTGAAAGACACCTATCCCAAGTTGGTCATTGAAAAAAAAGTTCCATAAATATCAAAATATTTCTAGCAACACTTTCTATATTGACAAAAACAGAAATAAAAATAAAACAAAGAACAGGAAACAATGGAGATGCCCATTGATTGGGGAATAACTAAAATGTAGTACATAAATATAATAAAATATTACTGTGCTTTAAAAATTATAAGCATGATGAATACAAAGAATCATTGAAAAATTTATATGAACTGAAGTAAAGTAAATTGACCCAAAAATTGTATATACAAAAGTTATAGCAATGTAATTGGAAAGAAAATAAATCATTAAATATAGATGTTATGAAATTATAAAGAACAAACTTAGAGTGCAAAGAAAAAATATGAGAAGACACCTCCTCCAACTCCTTTGCTGAAATAGGGGTGAAATATTTCATAAGGTGGCATATTTTTCAATGAATTAATTGGTTATTTCTAAATTTTTATTTTCTTCTTCCTATTTTTCTTTTCTTTCTTTGTAATAAAAGAATGACTCTGAAAAGGAGAGAAGGACACATAAAAAATTAAGGAAATTTGAAAAAAATTAGTAAAAATCTATTTTTTTAAATCTTAAATTTAAAAAAAAAGAAATAGCACTGCTTATCTGTTTTGCCTATGTACCTTACTAGGGTGAGGATAGATATTTGTTAAAACAAAAGACTGCTCATTTTGAGCTTGTATTACTGGTTGAAGAATAGATACCAGCCTAAATGCACCTGTCCATGCTTCCCAACTTGACTGAATTTGATTTGGGGGTGAGGATTCCAAGAACTTTCATTGCATGAATGTCCACAATGATAACTAGGAAACAGAACTGTACATGTGCTTGCATGGGTACATATGTGAAAAGCTTAGAAAACAGGAGTTGCTTCTAATGTCCCAGAGCTTGATCCAAGTTAACAAGTACTGGTAAAAAATGAGAGCCAGGAAAAAAGCCAGCACATGGCGAATGGTCCATCTGCCTAGGCTCCAAATCAGATTGCTGCAGACCTGATGTCAGGATCACAGATGTAGCTGCTGACTGATTTCTAGCCAAACTTCTTGAAACTTTTTTTTGAGGCAGCTGACACCTGTTTAAAAGTTTTTCCTTCTCCCCACATCTCTAGCACCATCCCAATATAATGTCAACGTTTTTATGTAGAAAAGGGAGAGAAGAACCAAAATCAAATCTAGGATTTAGCAAGGATGAGGATAATTTGGGTCCTTGCCCTTATCCCATGGTTTCCTCAAATAATGCTAGACCTGAAGAGAAGTTTTGAGAGTATCTACTCTAAACATCTCATTTTACAGATGAGGAAAATGAGTCACTGAGATGGGAAGTGAGGGACTCTCAGTCACAAAGCTATCAATGGCATATCTTAAGATCAAAAAGTTTAAAGCCTGTAAAATCTTATCTAGTCCAACTTTTTATTTTTACTTATGAGCAAAATGATGCCCAAAGAGGTGGTCACTGCTAGAAAATAATGGTCAAGATATATAGATAGATAGATAGATAGATAGATATAGATATAGATATAGATATAGATAGTGTTTTAAGATTTATGAAATGCTTTCTATGTGTTAACTCATTTTGTCCTCACAGCAGTCTTAGGAGATAGGTGTTATTATTATCCCCATTTTACAGATGAAGGATATAAAGCTGGGAGAATTTAAATTAGTTGTTAAATTAGGTGTTTAGGATCACGCCAGGAGGGATTGAATGAAACAATCCAAATTCAGTTCTTTTTGATTCTCACCCTTTGTTCTATTCCCTGTGCTACCTAGCTGACTTTTCTTAGGAAGAAAAAATACAATCATGGTGTTGCTTCTTCCCATTATCACTCACAATAATTACTATTATTATGTAATGTTTTGGGAGTCAAGATATCCTAGTTCCAGTTGCTACTGTGCTTCTCAATGTCTCAAGGAAGTCACTAAGCTTCATAAATCTCAAGGTCCTTATGTATAAAAGGAAGATCTTGAACTAAATGGTCTCTAATGTTCCCCCCAGCTAAAATATTCTGTGAATCTTCTTTCTCTTGTACCTAAGAGCCCCCTTGAGTAATCATGACTAGATGCAAAGCTACTTATGTTTGGCTTCAATCCAGCAAGTGGATTTAGGGTTCACAACAATTTAACAGCTCATAAGTTCTGATCTAAGATGAACTGGTGGCTGTTGTACCAATCATTCTGTGCCTCATCCATGACCTTCAGGAATCATGGTGTTATAAGACATAATAAAATAAAAATAGTGACAATAGTCTGCAATTCTGTAATATCAAAGGCCTGCAGGAGTCCTCTCTCTGGATTCCCAAGTCTTGTTGGAGGTGAGCATTAACAGAAATTTTCCTCCATATTTGACAGATGATAAAACTAAGTCACAGAAAATGTCAGAGATCACACAGTGTTTCAGTGTTTCAGAAGTGAAACCAGAATGAGAAGCCAGGATTCCTAAATCTCAAATCGACTACTACTTCCACAGCTGTCCACAATCCTGGCATAATATAGCAGGAACAGTTATAGATTTAGAGAAGGAGAATCAAAATTCAAATTTCATCTTGGTTCCTTTCTATTAGTATGACTTTTGGAAAAGTTATTTCTCCTTTTCCAATCTCATTTTCCTTATCTGTAAAATAAAGAGATTGGATTAGATGATCGGTAATATCTCTCTAGTTATAAATCAATGCTCTTTTATGAAATGAACAGATGCCATTCCAGAGGTCTAATGTTAAAGAATTGGTCAGCTTCTGACCAGCACATGAAGGGCTTAAAATTAGAATGAGACATATATTTCTGGACATGGTCAAAATGAGAATTTATTTTGCTGCACTGTAAATATTTGTTATGAAAGTTTTGATTTTCTTTTTTTTTTTTTTTTCCTTTTCAATTGGGGAAAAGGGATTGAGAGAGGAAGGAAAAAATCCTTATTAATCAAAATTAAAGTAAATTAAGTGATTTTATGATAATAAAGTTAGAACTCATATTTTTCTACCTGCCCCTTCCCTAGTACATGAATGGGAAAGGATGAAATATGATTAAATGTCTTAATGGGCATTCAGAATAGGGGTTCTAAAATTTTGGGCCTGTTCCCTGCTTTAAGCCCGGGAGCCTTAAAGATCCCTTAGGATGAAAGGAAACCGTTTCTGTGGCTTCAGCTTCAAGTTACTCCTCCTCTTTCTTCTATACCGCCCCCCTTTATCCTTACTTCCCCCAAACTATAAATTCCTCTCTCCTTGATTTGCAGCTGTTTCTCCTGAGGCTGCATTCCTCTCCCCTTTAGTTGGTATCATATTTACTGTTCCTCCTTAGGGTACTTCCAGGAAAAGACAGGTGCCACTTTCATGGAGGGACTTAGCCAATGGCAACCAGTCCCTCCCCTCCTTCCCTCTGGTGAATATTCACCTGGTGCTAAGCAGATGATGACAGAAGATGCTGAAGGCCTAAACCTGCAGCCCAACCCAGACTCCTCCCTTTCCCTCCCCATGCTGGCCCTCCCTTAAGCACTAGAGGGATTTATGGAGTAAGAAAACTCCAGGTAATTCTAGCCACAATCTCAGCCTCCCCACCTGTGACCCTCTCTCTGGAATTCTTGGGTGGGGAAGCTCATCGGCTTAATTCTCCACTTTGGTGTTTGTTGCAAGGATCCAGCAAATCCTTTTGTTTGTTTGTTACCTTTTTCCTCTGGTATTTTGTGTGTTCCATTTTCTATGAACCAGAGCTTCATTTGGCAGCTGGGACAGAGGAATCAAGCTCTGACTGGCAACATCCGTCCCCAAGCCTGGGAGGCTGCTTGGACAAGCTTGGCCTTAAAAAAAACTGAAATCTCTCTGACGCCCCACTAAGAATACAAACAAGGCTGGTCTGACTCACTCAGGTCTCTCTTCCAAAGATGGTTTAACCCTCTGAGTCTAGATGGAGAAGTATTATGGCTAAAAAATGATGGGGATAAGCTTTAGAATAACACATGTAGCTGCCAAACTCTGCAAATAGTATTCCTTCCCCTACCTAGACCTTCCCTCTCTACTTATACTTTTTACTTACACTTACTCAAAGAATCTCACTGCCACTAGTCCCATTACCACCACATATTCCAGACATGTTTCCCAAATGGAAAAATGGAAGAGAAAATGCTGTTTCCCTAAGCACTGTTTCATAAAGGTCTTGACTAACTAACCCATGCAAGGGTTAAACTAGGGCAAGACTGAGATTTACTAACCAATATACATACCTAGTCAACATGCCTTCCAAGCCATGGATCCAGTCCTTTCTCTGATGATTCAAAATTAGAAAACATTTCAGTAAATGTTACTTCTCCCCACTTACCAGTCACAGCCTCCTCTCTCAGAACCCTTGTTTATAGGGCCAACGAGGGATATACCTGATGAGGAAGATCCCTGAGAGACCTAGTGGTTGGCCCCCTTCTTCAGGGAGGGCCTGGCTGCTTTTTCATCCCAGAACAAACGTATTTTTGATCTACGAAGCTACTTTCTCTCCATGAAAGGATGTGTCTCCCAAGTGACCTCTTCCTCCGTAGTTGGAGGGAAAATGTGATAAAAGGCAAAAGCCGTGTCCTTTGAAGATAATTCATATGTTGGCCAATAGCTGGAATAAAGTATCTGGGAACCCAGTGCAGTCTCCAAACAACTCCGCATTAAAGACATCTGGGTTTAATAAAACTAATAAATCAAACACTGTTAGGCGGCACCTCCTGGCTGTGTTCTAGGTCTATAATTGGTGCTCGTAGGAAAGAAAAGCATGAGAATCATGGAGTCAGCAGAGATGCCAGGAACCTCTGATGAGCTGATTGGGCTCTCACAAGGGTCCTCTTCTTGAATGTTTGGAGAGGAAGCTTATCTAAAGTACAGCTCCTTGCTTTTTTAAAGTGCCAGGTCGCCTTTCTCCAAACTCAAATAAGAATGCTTTTGCTCTCCACAGAAAACCCCAAAGATGGGAGAATACACTCAAGAGGAAGTGATCAAGGAGCTTGGTTATTTAGCCTAGAGAAGCAAAGACTTTGAAGAGGCTTTTAATAGTTTTTAGACCTGTCACAGGTTATTATATATTTTTTAAAAGAGAGTAAAGAATAGCTATTTTTCTCCTAGAGAATAGCAAAAGAAAAGGGAAGTATAATAGAAAATACTCTTCTAGAGGGCAGATACTATTGTACTTTTGATCTTTCTACACTCAGTTCCTAGCACACAATAATTGTTTTATGGTGTTTGTTAATTAACTAATTGATTATAGATTCCTAGGTACAGAATATGAGATCAGAAAAGTCTGTGGAATTATCCTCTCTAACAGCATTGTGAAAAAGCTGTCCTGTCTAGGATGATTCAGATTCAATACTGCATGAAAGTAGAGCAAAGATCTGAAACTTTGTTGTATATCTTGTATCAAAAATGGATTATTCAAAGTGAGCATAGGGAATTACACATAGTAATGCTTAACAAATATTTGTTTAATTAAATACATTTTATGAATATAAAAACAAAGCCAAGCTCTCAATAAAGAGTGAAACTGAGCCTCATAAGAGACCCATTGACCCCTACAAAAGAATTTCAAGGGATATTTTTAATCTTCTAGTTTAGTCTCTGCAACAGTTTATATGACTTGAGGTTATGAGATAAAGTAGATAGAATCACAGAAAACATATTATAAAAAGTCCTCTAGCTCAACCTGTACCAGTATTCTCAACAAGAAGCCATCTAGACTTGATATAAATCCTTCAAGTAAGTAGGAACTCATTTCTTCCAAAAGCATCCTGTTTCACTCTTGGACAGTTCTTATTCTTCCCTTTTTCTACATTATTTGGAGCCAAAATATGACTATTTACAATTTCTGCCCAATCTCCTAGTTCCTCCCTCATGGACCAATCAGAATAAATCTATCCCTCTTTTACAAGACAACACATCCAATACTTGGATATATCCATCAAATTTCCCCTGAATCTCATCCAAACTCATCATCCTCAATTTATTCATCCAATGCTTATGCATGATGACTTTGGGGTCCTTCATAAACTTGATTCCTATGCTCTGGGTGCTCTGCAGTTTAGCAGTATCCTTCCTGAAATGTAGAAATAGCTAAATATAGAACTTTTATTATAGGAAGCAGGCCCTCTTTAGGATGAAGAACAAGAGAGCAATGGATATTTGGTGTCACTTATTAATTCCCTGACTTATTTTGGAAATCCCTCCACACCCAGGTGACAAAGTGTAAAGGGCTGAAACTCTGAATAGGTGAACTGGAATCATACAACGGAGCATTTAAGGCTAATTACCTACTGGACAATACTCTATTTGCATATGCTTGGAAAATGGCCTTCTCACTATTCTGTGCTGGCTCAATCTTTTGGTATATACAGATAATCGTAGGAGGGATTAGGGGGTGGAGTGAGACAAGCCAGAATCACTTTAGAGAAGGAGGAGGAGAAGGAAGGTTGTGGAGAGCTTGTGGCAGTTTTGTCCATTCCCTTCACTTCTCCCCCTAAAGACCAAGGACTTTTGCTTATCCTGCCTCTGGAACTTACAACAAAATACTTGAGACAGACACCTGTTGAACATTCAATACATAGA
Organism: Sarcophilus harrisii; assembly: GCF_902635505.1. Taxonomy (NCBI): domain Eukaryota; kingdom Metazoa; phylum Chordata; class Mammalia; order Dasyuromorphia; family Dasyuridae; genus Sarcophilus; species Sarcophilus harrisii. The sequence continues at coordinate 104,133,766 of NC_045429.1, forward strand.
TCTTGGGTGCAAAGACTAATATTTAGTATTGATTCCAAGAGAACCAACTACACGGTGTTCTACTTCCCAAATCTGACTTCATCTGCTCCCGAATAAAGAGAATAATCTCTAGTTATTATTCAGCAAGACATTACAATGTTGGGTACCTACACTTTTCTCTAAAAGTCAACAACAACAATAATAAAAACTCACATTTATATAGTGATTTACATTTGATAATATGTTTTCTTTAAAATCCATTGAAAAATGGGGCAGCTAGGTGGCACAGTGGACAAAACACCAGCCCCGAAGTTAAGAGGACCTCAACTCAAATCTGGTCTCAGACACTTAACACTTCCTAGCTGTGTGACCTTGGGAAAGTCACTTAACCCCAAATGCCTCAGGAAAAAAATAAATCAAGTGAAATAGGTAGTTCCATTATTATTATTATTATTATTCCCTATTTCACAGATGAGAAAACTGAAGATCATAGAGCTAAAGAGGCTTATCCATCCACAGTATGTGGTAGATTCAGGACATGAATCCAAGTCAAATTAACTTTTTTTTTGAGGCAATTAGGGTTAAGTGACTTCCCCATGGTAAGATAGTTAAGTATCTAAAGCCAGATTTTAACTCAGATCCTCCTGACTTAAATACTGGTGTTATATCCACTGCACCACCTATCTCTCCCCCAAATTTATTTTCCATTAATAATATGAGAGATAAGATTCATTCTTTTTAATAATCTGTGTAGCAAAGACAGAGTAAGTAGAGAAAGACTGGACTTCAGTTTGAAGAAAATGATAAGTACTTGTGGATAATCATAGTTTGTGTGTGTGTGTGTGTGTGTGTGTGTGTATGGCTTAGCATAATATAATAATAATAATATTGCCTTATATTTTTATGGCTTTTAAAAATTTTTGGTTTATGTTTTTATATTTTTGTTGTTTTGTTTATTGAACAAGAAACTCAGGCAATTGGCATCATTTATATATTCTCACCACATCCCTGCCAAAAATAAAAAAGCATTCTTATTTTTGAAGCAGTCACAACAGTCTAGCACTTTAAAAAGACAAAGGTGGTGCTTTAGATAAACTTCACAAGTCTCTGAAAACAAACAAACAAAAAACAATCCTTTAAGCTAGAGGTAACTGCATTTATAATTTTGTCTGTAGATTGAAAATCAAGTTACTATAAATCTGTATAGGGAAACCCTTAGCTAATAGACTTGCTCCTTGCCATCCAAATCCTTGAGGAAATCACATTTTATTTCTTTTGAAGAAATTTTATATTTACTTAATTGTATATGTTGTAGCCTATAGTAGAATGTAAGGTCCTTGAGGGCAGAGATTATTTTGTTTTTGTCCTTATATCTCCAGCACCTAGCACAGAGCCTGGCACATAGTAGGCACTTAACAAAAAATTCTTAAATTGAATTGAATTGAATTTTCTTGTAGCTATGAAGGAAAGATTAAAGGCAGTTTTCTCTCCCATTTGATTTCAAAGTATGAACTGAATACTATAGCAATAGAGAAGATGAACCATGCCAGACTGGTAATTCTCATTACTGATGGACATTTAGAAAGCAAAGAATGGTATTACAGGCCAGGATCAAAAAGGGATAAAAGACAGAATTGTTATTGTCAAGGAGTTTACAATCCAGTTGGCCAGAATGGATACATATACTACAGAGTAAATAACGATACAGGGATGTATATTATGAGTGAATATGCATGTTATACAGAATATGCATGTTCTGAGCAAGAAATAAAGGTTAGAGCTCAGAGAAGGGAAAAATCACTATGGCTTCAGGAAATTCAATATTTCACAAAGGAAGCAGCACTTGATGGAGACATCAAGGATCATAGGGCTTTAGTCTGTGTAGTAAAAGTAAATGGGTGTTCCTGGCCACAGCTAGGTGATGGTCCCACCAGACCTGCAGTCAGGAGGATTTGTTTTCCTGAAATCAAATCTGGTCTCAGGCACTTAGTACCTATGTGATCCTGGGCACATCTTTTAACCCTGTTTGCCTAATTCTTCATCTGTAAAATGGCTGAAGAAAGAAATGGCGAACCTATCCAACATCTTTGCCAAGAAAATCCCAAAATAAGGTCCCAAAGAGTCAGACATGACTGAAAAAAGATTGAATAACACATGTATGTAACACTTTCAGGGCTTAATGAGCTTTCTAACCAACAACCCTGTAAAGTAGGCAACCTGCAGATTTTTTGTGCATCTTTTACAAATGAGGTTCAAAGATAAATTCACAATGAAGAAGTGTAAGATCCAGGATTCCAACTTAAGTCTCCTGATTCTCAATTCTTTCTACTGTAGTATGAGCAAAGGCAAGGAGGTAGAAAAACTGTAATAATAACTGACATTTCTATAGAGTCTTAAGATTTGCAGTGTGTATATCAAAGGTGAAACTTGCAGGCCCCATGTGGCCAGCAACTCTCCCAAGTGTGGCCCAAAGCAGATTAAAATGGAGTTCTTATCTGATTTTAATGCATTGGTTCATTAATTAAAAAAAAAAAAAAAAGAAAGAAAGAAATGCGTAAATATGTGTGGTTTTCTAAGTCAAGATGTGCCTCTGCAGGAATCCTTATATAGGGTTTATTGGCCCCCATTTCTATTTGAGCTTAATGCCACTGGTTTACACTATCTCATTTGATCATCACATTAAGCTTTTGAGGTTGATGTGACAAGTGGCAATATCCCTGTTTTATAGGTGATGAAATTGAAGTTAACAGTTAAGTTAGATGATGCCCACAGTCGCAGAGCTATTATGTGTCAGAGAGAACTTTCAAAGCCACGTTTTTCCTTACTCTGAGTCTGGCACTATTTACACTCTCCTAGGAAGAAAGTGAATGAATCAGTTTGGTTAAAGCAGACTCCAAAGAGGGGAACAGGAAGAGTTAAGACTTCAGAGAGAGAGCAAAAGCCAACAATTATCCTTCATATATGCCTTAACACCAGAAAAACTCTACCCCAGCAGATGTGCCCAGGATCACATAGGTACTAAGTACCTGAGACCAGATTTGATTTCAGAAAAACAAATCCTCCTGACTGCAGGTCTGATGAGAGCATCACCTAGCTGTGGCCAGGAACACCCATTTACTTTTTCTACACAGACTAAAGCCCTATGATCCTTGATGTCTCCATCAAGTGCTGCTTCCTTTGTGAAATACTGAATTTCCTGAAGCCATAGTGATTTTTCCCTTCTCTGAGCTCTAACCTTTATTTCTTGCTCACTTAGTATAACATACATATTCACTCATAATAATCTTATAGTGTTGTGATAATACCTGATTCATCTGAGAGAGAGAGAAGAAAGAAAGAAAGAAAGAAAGAAAGAAAGAAAGAAAGAAAGAAAGAAAGAAAGAAAGAAAGAAAGAAAGAAAGGAAGGAAGGAAGGAAGGAAGGAAGAAGAAAGAAAGAAAGAAAGAAAGAAAGAAAGAAAGAAAGAAAGAAAGAAAGAAAGAAAGAAAGAAAGAAATGATAGATGAGATAGATGCAAGGAAGGAAGGAAGGAAGGAAGGGAAGAGGGAGGGAAAGAAAGAGAAAGAAATGATAGATGAGATAGATGCTAGGAAGGAAGGAAGGAAAGAAAGAAGGAAGGAATGAAGGAAGGGAAGAGGGAGGGAAAGAAAGAGAAAGAAATGATAGATGAGATAGATGCTAGGAAGGAAGGAAAGAAGGAAGGAAGGGAAGAGGGAGGGAGGGAGGAAGGAAAGAAGGATGGAAGGAAGGAAGGAAAGAAGGATGGAAGGAAGGAATGGATGCCTAGATAAATACATGACAGCTGAAATAGATGAATGGATGGGTAGATGGAGAGAGAGAGAGAGAGAGAGAAAATATGAATAATATCTGGTATTTGTACTGTGGCTTTTTTGTTTATCACAAAATTTCCACATTGTTAATTTCATTTTATCTTCAAGGATGTCCTGGAAATTAAACCAAGGCAGGAATTATTAGTCTTATTTACAGATAAGGAAACTGAGGCTGTTAAATCCCTTGCCCAAGGCCTTGTATATGTCAGCAGCAGAATTCAGGTCATATTATTTCTTGATGTGCTCGAATTTACACCACACGTACATGTGTGTGCACACACATACACACACACACACATACACACACACACACACACACACACACACAGCCTGGAAATAGATGTGCTTAACTGTAGCCATCTTACATCCAGACTGCACACTGTAAGTAATGGCTGTTTGCAGAGAACATGGGGCTCCTGAGGAGAGGACTTTATAATAGCCCAAAGTATTAAGCTAATTAGTGCCTGGGAAATTCCTTGGAGAAGGCATTACAATCAGGAGCTGGCTCTCTTTAGGGGCTCCCTGCACAGTAGGTGACTCTGTAAAGCTCTTCTTTCCTGCGGTGCAGAAATCATAACCACAGTTTGTTCTGATCGAGAGCCATGTATGGCCAGGGCCCCGAATAGGAAAAGAAATGATTTCCGTTTCACAAGGGACTGGCATTTGTCCCACAAACCAAAGGAATTTAGATTTTAAGTTCTACTACAGCTGGTTGCTTTGAGCAGGGAAAGCCAAAAAAGAGGAAGAACATGGGATGCAACTCTAGCAAAGAGGTAGTATGAATGAATAAGTGAGTACATGCATGAGTAAATGTATGAATGGAGAAATATTTAATAATCATTGATTATATGCCAGATTCTAGGCGCTAGATTCAGGAACCAAGAAACAAAATGAGATGGTTCCTGCCGTCAAAGAGTTTACATTTATTCTAATAGAGAGACATAGCAAATATAGAGTGCCAGGGAAGAGAGTTTGGTGTAAAGAGGCAATGGGATTTTGAGTAGAGTCATCTACCAGTTTATTGTCCTGTGGATGCCAGTAGCGATGGTAGCCTTGATATGTCTATTATTCCCAAAGATAGAAGTATAAAGGCGGCAGGAGAGTGAGGACTATCACATGGCATCAGAACAGATTGCGGGGAATCCCTGGCTATGACCAACAAGAATTTCAATCAACAAGCATCTATTAAGCACCTACTCTGGCTGAATGAGATATGGAACTGGTCTGGGACCAGCTAGGTATATTGAGTTTAGTGAATGCGAATTCGCTCACCCAACCAATCAATATAGTAAGCACTTAGCAAATCTTTGCTGAATCAAATTGAATCGAATTGACCCCAAACCAAGAGAAAGGAAAGAAGGCAGGACCCCGAATCCTTCTGTTCCTTCCAAAGCTTTCACCATGGTCCAAGGTTAAGAACAAAAGACAGTGATTTGGGATTGAGCATGCAAGACATGCTCTTGGGGGCCCATCCATTCACAAAACGCCTACGAGGAGTTCCCCACATGCCAGGGAGAGATTGATAAAGATCACACAGCAAGGACTAGGGGGCAATTGTAATCCTTTTTCTAATCTCAGGGAGATTGGAAATAGCATTCCAGTCATGCTGCCGACTGAGAGAACGTCACCCCGCTATTGCAGCTGCCACATGTATCTGTGATCGGATGAATTATAGAGATTAACCGGGCCCGAGAATTACTACACCACTTTTTGCATGGTTCTTTGGATAGTCCTTCTTAAGGGAAAATAGCTCAGGCTCCATCAGCCTCCGCAGGGAAAGGTTTAGGAAGATGTGCGCCGCCACCTAGCGGTTAGAGAGAAATCCAGGGAAAAGACTCCCTAAGGGATTAAGTAAACTAAGAGAAAAAGCCCTTCTCAAATAGCCTTCCCCCACTCCCCTATCCTCGCCCTGTTGGAGACTAAGCTAAACTGAGGGACGATTCTCTTCTAATTAGCTCTGGCATGGTTATTTTCCTTACTCCAGGAGATCGGGGGAGGGGGAAGAGAACCTTTTTATAGCATCTTCTGAATTTTAGCACCCAAGGGAAAAAAAAAAACTCCCACCCAGGTGTCCTTGTAGTGCGGTTTAGCAAAGAGCCATCTACCTCTCTATTAAGTCCTTTGAGGGCAGTATGGTATAGGAGTAGGGAAAATCCTAAAGTCAGAGTTCCAAGAGCCAACTCAACCGCTATATTAACTATGTAGCCTTTAGCAAATCTATTCTCTCTGACCTTCATCCATTGAATGAGGGGTCCGAGCAAATTATCTCCCAGATCTAAAATTCTGTGAATGCTACATGAAGAGAGGTCCAGTGAGTGTCCTACTAGGGACAAATACCGAATCCCTTTCCGTTTCACAGAGAACTGGATTTGGGACTGGCATTTGTCTCACAAACCAAATGAATGTGGGTTTTAACTCCTACTGCAGCTGGCTGCTTTGAGCAGGGAAAGAAAAAGAAAAGGTATCAGGCTCAGCCGATTATTCCAGATAAGTGTGTGGGAGCTGCTTAGCACAAAGACCAAATTAGGCAAGGTCAGCAGGGGAGGGGGAAGTAGAGAAAAAAGCATCAGCTTCAGATGATCCAAAGAAAGGGGGATTTATATATGAGTATTATATGGCGCAAGCTGGGGAGATGGGAGGTGATCCGGAACTAAAAGGGACCTTAAGAAGCCAATGACAACCTTTCATTCCCAGATGATGTTGTTTTTAATTTATCTGAATACTTAAACAATTGCTCCCTGTATCATATTGTGCTTTTATCTTTCACTTGGTAGATTGTGAATATAAGATGTTGTCTAATGCCATTCCTCCATATTTTTACCTATTTTTTTTTGAGCCATAATGTTTTCCTATGTAAGGATTATAAGATTGAAAGGTACCTTAAGGATGTCCAACCAAAGACCTCCCTGAAATGGTGATGGTGCTCAAACATTTCCAATGATGGGAGCACTTCCAGTAACATGATACTTAAATCAGAACATATTAGATCTAGATAGTATTTTAATTTCCTCATCTGTAAAAAAGGAGTTAATAACAGGGTTGTGAAGATAAAAGGAGTTATTTGTCACTTTGCAAACTTTTAAATGCCATATGAATGGTAATTATCATTATTATTATTTTAGACATTCAGTGACTAGAGAATCACATGATTTAAAACTGCAAGAGAACTCAAAAATAATACAGTAGTCTGACCCTCTCATTTCACAGATATGGAAAACTGAGCCCCAAGAGAGATTAAGTGACTTTCTTATGGTAAATTACAGAAGAGCTGCTGATCTCAGAAAATGAGTTTTTTCACCAGAAATTCCCTGAACAGATGAAATCACAGGTCCAGACAAAAACACATTAACTCTGAAAAGTATACAGTATATCTCATTTTTACACAACTAAAAAATTCACTTTAGAAAAATCAAGAAGTTTACCCAAAATAATTTAGACATAGCAGAAATGAAATTCAAAGTTCTTTTGATTCTATCTAGTGCTTTTCCTAACCTATACTGACCTTTTCCAGAGGAAAGGGTGAAGCTGGTGACTTTGTACAACCCTCCCTCACTTAAATCCAATTCATTTGCATGTCATGGCATTACCTCCCAAATGTCACATCATCTTCTAAAACTTTAGTTCCTGAAATCTTGAACAATATCCATGGGGTTTTCTGGCTTAAACCCAAAAATCATGCCTTAAACTCAAATCAGTCTGGTTCTCATTGATTAATCAACAATAGCCCCAGCCTAAGATTTACTTGGTCATTGTTTGGGCCCAGATTATTTCAGAGTGAATATAAATAGCAATTGTTTATCTTTTGGCTGGAAATTCTAAAGGTCTTCCCATCCCAGATAGGCTTTTTTTGTTTGTTTGTTTTACTAAGGAAAGGTCATTCTTAGCCTCATTTTTCACCTAGTCTTAATTTACCCATTGGGTGTTGCTTCAGTGAAACTGAGACCTGTTAAAGACCTAACTATGCTTAAAAAGGCCAAAGTCTCCACAGCATTCAAGGGCCATCTTCAGTCATCCTGATCTAGTCTCACCATTGGACCAGTAAATCAGACGACTTTGACCAGCCCTGTCTCACTTAAGTCCAATTTTCTCACAAATCATGGCATTGCCTTGCTGACTTCATGGTCCTTATCATGTTATGTCCTGAATTTTAAAAAAATATATTATGTCCCTCCCCCTTACTTGCCATTAGGACTGAAAATCCTTGAATCTCTGACCATACTTAAATACCATAGAGTCATAAACTTTTATGCATAAATGCATAAAAGTGCATTATCTCAATCCTTGCCAGGATAATTCTCCCTCCTTTTGAGTACTGCTCCTCTCCTTGCTGTCTCCAATCCACAACCTTCTTATCCTAACCCCTATCCTGTCAGGATTAAGTTGTGATCCTTTCCTAGAATTATGGCTTGTCCATCCTCTCAGCATCCTCCCTCCCCATCTGCCTTTGTTAAACCTAATTAGCTAAAAATCTATATAAATTCCCTGCGTCAGTTTCTCAGGCCAAATGACTTGGACAAGAGTCCCATCTGGTTGGTTAGTCTAAAACTCTCCACATTAAAATTAAAAACCAATCTCTGTCTTGCCTCAGTTTCTCTGGTATTACAATCAAGAACAAAGGACAAGCTATCTTGAGCTATCCTTTGTCAATATAATTATTCCTTACTCAGGTTTGCTTCAAAGTTAGATGGTCTCCACTGCTGAAAATTATTTCATTCAAGAGGCTGTTCAAAACAAGGAAAAACCAACTCCCTGAATGTGTGGGCAGCTGGGCGCTAAATAAAATGTGCACTTTGTGGCTAGAGGTAGGGTAGTGTTGTCTCTAATTGGTTATATGAGCAAAGCTCTAACTCATTATGATTTGTAAACTGTGTAAAGAGCTTTCAGAAGGGGCAGCCCCACCACCTCTCCCTATTCACCTGGAATAAATATGACCAGGGCTCAGGCTATTCAGAATGGAGTCATTGAGTTCAATTTTCTAGGTCGTTTATTTTCCCTGCTCCTCAGGTCACTAAGGTGTGGGCTGAGGTTTTATGGGATGGAGAGTTCTTATGCCGTTTTTGGCACATAATGGGCTGCTTCCTATAATATGAAAGGAGAGTCAGGAAGGGAAGGGGTGAGGTTCTGAGAAGTTAAGACAGGAGCCACAGTGGGTTGCTGCCAGCAGTCTAGGGTGGAGCTGCATCTGTGTCCTTTGACTTACCTGGTGGGATAGTGTCAACACCTGGGGAAAGTAAATCAAGTTAAATGTGGGCTGAGGTAAAGAGAGGGAAGAGAAATCCAATTTATTCAGTTTTTGAAGTTTTTTTTTAATGAAATATCTGCATCTGCATCTATCTACAAATATATCAATCCTGAGAAAATGAAAAGTTGTCTACTGAACGTGATTAATTCCAAACCAAGGGAAAGAGTAAGGATATACATGAAAGCTTCCATGTACCTACAATGTGGGACCTTAGCTAAATTATTTCACCTTTATGAAGGTTTACATAATTCCTCATTTGTAAAGCAAGGTGGGGAGTTGAGATGGAAAAACTTTAATGTTCATCTTAATTCTAACAAGCTTATTAATTATAATTCTATAATTAATTTGAAGACAGTAAGGGCATATAGTAGAACAGAATCACCTTTGGGGCCTAAGTCTAGGTTCCAAAATGGTCTCCATTTCAGTAAAGTGAGGTGATAAGTGCATACACCTTGTCTTTCTAATCTGGAAGGACCTAGAAAGTTGGGGTATCATTGATCAAGTTTTCATTCAATAACATTTACTGGGTTTCTACTAAATATTAGGTTCTATGGTCAGTGAGGCTAGGGAGCAGAACCAACATACAAAACCAAGACAATTTATAACTTAATAAGTCTTAGAAACATCTAGGAGCCTGAAACTTTAAATGTGGCTTATAGCTTGTAGTTGAGGTGGAATTTGAAACATTCAGAGAGCTATTAAACATTTACTAAGTGCCTACTATATGCTAGGTACTGTTGTAAGCATTGGGAATACAAAAAAAGGCAAAAAATAGTCCCTTCATCCGGTGCTCAGTCTTATGGAAGTCTAATGGAAGGGGCAGAAAGCAAGCAAATATGTATAAACAAGCTAAACAAAGGATAAATAGGAAATCATTAATAGAGGGAAAAATTGAGAAAGATTTTGTAGAAGGTGGGATTTTAGTTGGTACTAGAAGAATTCTAGAGAAGTCCAAAGCTAGCTCTGCCTCAAGAGGTGGAGGTGAGAAGAGAGAGAATTTCAAGCATAGGGTATAGTAAGTAAAAATGTCCAGAGTCAGGATGTAGAATGTCTTTGTTTAAAGAGCAATTAGGAGGCCAGTTCATTGGAATGAAGAGTTTACAGAAGGGAAAGGAGGTTATAGAAATTGTAAAATGTAGGAGAAAGAATTAGGTTATGAAGAGTTTTGAAAGTCAAATCTCTATTTGATCCTAGAGGTGATAAGGAGTCATAGATGTTTATTGAGTAGGGAGGGAAAGTGTTTGAACCTATGCATTAGGAATCAAAGTCTTCCTACCTCCAAAGCCAGTATTCTATCAACTTGCCTCTTTCCTTGAAAGATAGAAGATAATAATGTGATATTTGCTGCAAAGAGAATACAAATATAGGATTCGTGAAACCCAGAAGAGTTTGACTAGATGAGTAAATCATTTCTAAATATCATCATTACCTTCATTATCACCATCATTGTCATAATCATGATGACTAACCATCATTAATTATCATTATTATTAACATCATGCTTTAAAGTTTGCAAATTATTGTCAAAGAATATCTCATTTTGACCTCACAACCACCCTAGAAGGTGAGTGCTGTTATTATTTCCATTTTACAAATGAGGAAACTAAAGCATGCAAATGTTAGGTCGTTTAGGATTGCACAGCTAGATAAGTATCTGAAATGAGATTTGAACTTGGGTTTTTCCTGACTCCAAGTCCAGCAAACAATCACCAAGCATTTAGTAAGCTCCTACTTATGTGTCAGACTGTGTATTAGACCCTGGGCATACAAAATCAAAAATGAAAGAGTTTATATGTTTAATGGGGCTTATATTCTATGGAGGAAGCAACACAAACTTTATATTAAAATATATACAAAGTAAGTGTAAGGAATTTGGGAGGGGATTGTTTGTGGTTTGGTTTTGTTGTTGAAATAAGGTAGAGTGAGAGGAGGTAGCAGATTTAAGCTACTGTTGATTTTCACTGAGAATAGATTCTGGACTCCATTGTTATTCATAAACTGTGATGAATCTTTAAAATCTTTTAGAACTTTTCCTATTAAGAGTTAATAAGAAAGAAAGATAATTTGGAGCTCTCTGTGTGTTGGGGGAATGGAAGCAAGGGAATTGGGGAAAATGAGTAAAATGTCATTCAAGCTAAATCTTGAAAGAGGAGTAGGATTTTGATAAGTCAATCAACTAACAAGAATTTTTAACAACCTACTTTGTACTAGGAAATAAATATTAAAAGATTAAAAGAATTAAAAGATAAAGAAGAAAAAGAATTAAAAGGAAAAAAGATTTAAAAATAAAAATAGATAAGATTGAAAAAGATAAAATGAAATTTATCCCTGCTTTCAAGACCTTTACTGGGGCAAAGAGCATGTATATGAATAAAATTAAGAGACAGAGAGTACTAGTGGATTTAGTGGAACAGGAAAGTGGTACTCCAACTAAGTTTTGAAGAAAACAAAAAAAAAAGCCTATTAAAAAAAAAAAAAAAAGCAGAGATTACAAGGGAGTACATTTCAGGTATGGGCTCTCCAGAAAGAAAGCATGGAGATGAAGTCTATTGTGTGAGGAACTACAAGAAGGCCAGTATGGCTTGGTCATAGAGTGTGGTAAAAGGAGTAATAGATTATAAAGCTGTAGATGTAGGTTGGAAACATTTTAAATGCCTATCATTTAAATGCCAAACAGAAGAATTTATGTTTTATCCTGCAGGCAATAGGGAGCCACTAGCATTAAATGAATAGAGGAGTAATTGTACTTTGGGAAAATCACTCTGGCTGCTATGTAGATGACAGCTTAAAGAAGAGAGATTTGTGAGGCAGGAAGACCAATTAGGAGACAACTTCAATGGTCCAGGTTATGTGTGACGAGGTTGTAAACTCAGATGGAAACTATATCAGTAGAGAAAAGGAGTTGGGTACAGGAAATGTTATTGAGGTAAAAGATAGGATTTGACAGATGAATAGATATGTGTGAATTTTTTAATTTGGAGAACTGGAAGGACAATAGTGCCCTTGAAAGAAAAAGGGAAGTTTGGAAGAGGGTTTTAAAGGAAAATATAATGAGTTCACTTTTAAACTGATATGGATGTAGGACATCTGTACAATAGGCAGATGATGAAGTAGAACTAGGTCAGGAGAGAGATTAGGAATAGATATATACATTTGAAAATCCTCTTCAAATAGATTTAGGGCAAACAAAGAAATGAAAGAACATCCTAAACAGAGAGAATTACACAGAATCATAAAGGTGGGAAGACAAAATGGCATGTTTCCAGTTTTAATTTGCTGGAACATCAAGCTTATGTCAGGTAAATAGCAGGAATGGATGGATGGATGGATGGATATCGGATGAAAGATATCCATTAAGTGCTTACTATATGCCAAGAACTATGTTAAATTACAGGGCTACAAAAAGAAAAAAAATCAAGATTTTAAGGTGCTCACTCTCTAATTGGGGAAGAAAATACTTAAGTTCAAGAATATGGCAAATGGAAAGACCTTCAAATCCTGAAGACACAGCAGAAGGATTGATGGCAAAGCACAGAGGTCCTTAAGTCAGGTCAGATGACAGTACCAGGGGACATTAAGGCACAGATTCAGGACAGATAATAAAGTCTGTCATTTTTCCATATCAATAGAAGGAAGAGTTCCTATATCATTCAAAGACTTTTGAATAGTAGCAGGAAATAATAGATGAGTGTTGGGTGGTGAAAAGAATTCTGAAGTGGAAATCAGAGGATCAGAGTTTATATCTTAGCTCTTCTTTTATTATCTATGTAACCTAGTATAGATTGATACTTACTTATAAAATGAAGTATTTGTACTACATTATAAGTCCCATTGCAACTCTAGCTAAACTAGGAATTAAACTATTAGGGTCAGCCAGCCTGTGGAAGAATTGGAATACTAGACCTAAAGGGATTGGGCATTACTCAGTAGACAATTGGGTAGTCACTTAAGTTTTTTGAGTAAGTGGTAGTTTCAAGGATAAGAGGAAGAGCTTGATCTGTAGTTTCAGATGTGGCAGAGAGACCAAGTAGAATGAGAATTGAGAAAAAGCTATGGTTGGTTATTTGGTCACTTGATTCCTAACCTTTCACAGAATTCCAGATTTCTTTAAACTAGCCTTCATTTTACTCTTCCCTTAGCTCTAAACCCAGATACATAAAACTGATCTAAACCTTCAGAAAGGAAAGTTTTCATATTACTACATTTGCAACCAGAAAGTCAATGTGGTTATCTTAGAAAAAGCACTGGGTTTAAGTCCTATCTATTATTCAGTGAATGTTTCTTAACTTATCTGAGTCTCAGTTTCCTCATCAATAAAATAGATGATATCTAAAGTACCCTTTAACTGTAAATCGTATAATCCATTTAGTTCTGAGGTCTAAACTAAGAATTTTTTCTTGTTCTTTGCATTCTTCATACACAGGAAGTTAATTCAAGTTAGTAAACATTTATTATCTCTACTATGCAAAGATACCATGCTCGGTATAATAAAAACAGGAAAAAAAATAAACTCTCAAGGAATTCAGTCTAGTAGGGAAGAAAACATGCAAACTACTTTGTACAAACAAGATCTGTTCAAGATAAATTGGAGGTGAAGTTAGAGAGAAAGTACTAAGATTCAGGTAGTCACTATAATCTTTGAAATGTCTTCTGTAACCATTCTTTTTTCACTTCTACTACTAGCAGCTGTCAGTAACTAATTACTTCATTTTTGGACTATCCCAACAACCCCCTAAATGGTCTTCATAACTCCAGGCTCCTCTTCCTTTTCCTCCCCCTTCTCCTCATTCATGTACATCCTTGTCAAACTAACTTACTTTAAAACCATTTTCTATCACATTAAATTTTCAATCAAAACTTACAATGGCTCTCTATTTTCAGTGACAAGTTGAAACTCTTATTCTTGGCTTTCAAGATCCAACCCTATGTTATCTATCCAACTTTATGTCATATTATTACCCAAAAGTGTTGATTCTGTGTTTTCTATAGCTCATTTATCTTTCAGATAATTTCTAATTACTTGACTTTGATGACACCATATATTTTTATTTCTCTTCTCACCTCCTTAGCTTTTTCTTGTGTGTATCCTTTATTGCCTTTCTACCCCCATTAAATAGGCAACATTTCTATTGTCCAGAACTATCTTCTCATTTTTACTCTCTGATTTCAAACATTTTTTGAGAATATTTCCTTAATTTAAACCCTAGCCTTGACCTCTCCTCACAATTCCAGCTAGCTGGCTATTGCAGATCTCTACTTAGATGTCCTGCTGACTTCTTAATCTCAAAATGCCCCCAAACAAACATCTTTTTCTCTTCCTTATCTGTGCTTCCCCATTGTCATTAATGATATTGTCTGAGCCTAGTTTAAAAAAACAGCTTTGTCTTTGATTCCATTTGCTTTCTCAATCTCCAAGATCAACCAGTTGCCAAGTCCCGTCAATTCTATCTTCATATCTTCCAAATTCCAAATATCTTCCCACTCCCACTGCCAGGCCCTCTTGCCTTATTACAACAACCTCTTCTGTATTAATTTCTTTGCCTCTAGTCTTACCCTCTTCCCATACATCCTACACACTGCTTCTCAGATGAACTTCATAAAATGAAGACGTGATCATATCTCAGTCTTCCATGATATACAACTGTAGAACAGACAAAAATCCATATTTTTAGCCTGACCGCAAGGAACCTATAACTGTACCCTATTCTGTTTGTTTGTTTGTTTTTCAGATTCTTCATGCTACCTCTATTTGCTAGAGGAGGCAATGTAGGAAAAGAGCTAGATTTGGAATTAGGTAACTTGGGTTCAGGTCCAGCATCTGGTACATACTACCTATATAAGTTCAGCCAAGTCATTTAATCTACCTAGACCTAAGTTTCTTCAACTGAAAAGAGCGGCAATTAGACTAAATGACCTTGAAGATTCTTTGCAGTTCTAATATTCCCTAACCTTTTTTTATTATAGTTTTTTATTGACAAAATGTATGCATGGGTAATTTTTCAACATTGACCCTTGCAAAAACTTCTGCTTCAATTTTCCCCCTCCTTTCCTCCTCCTCTTCCCTTAGATTGCAGGCAATCCCGTACACGTTAAACATGTTAAAGTATATGTTAAATACAATATATCTAGACATATTTATACAGTTATCTT
The DNA here is from genome assembly GCF_902635505.1 of Sarcophilus harrisii. Taxonomy (NCBI): domain Eukaryota; kingdom Metazoa; phylum Chordata; class Mammalia; order Dasyuromorphia; family Dasyuridae; genus Sarcophilus; species Sarcophilus harrisii. The sequence goes on from NC_045429.1 coordinate 104,148,967, forward strand.
GTTGCGCAAGAAAAAATCGGATTTAGAAAGAAGGTAAAAAATAACCTTGGAAGAAAAACAAAAATGCAAGCAAACAACAACAGAAAGAATGCAAATGCTACGTTGTGGTCCACACTCATTTCCCAGTGTTCTTTCATTATTCCCTAATCTCTTGCAGCTCTATAATACCACTCTTAATGTCTGAAACACTTTTCCCTCTCATCTTTGTCTAGGGAAATCCCACTTATTCTTCAAATCTCTGCTAAAATGTCATGTCTTCCATACAGTTTTCCGTGAGTCCCTAAACCAAAATGGATCTCTCTGTCCTTAGTACTTCCTTAACACTGTGTTTTTATGAAAAGCACTTACCATACTCTGTTTGGAGTTATAGTTACTTATATTTCTGCCATCTCCCCTTCCAGGTTGGAATGAGAGCCAGGAAACCACAGTATTTACAACCAGAGGACCTGAGTTCCAGTCACAACTTACACATATATCAGCTATGTGTTCATTAGATAAGTCATATTACCTCTATGAATCTCATTTTCCTAATCTGTAAATTGGAGGTAATATTTGTATTTCTATAGGAATACATTATAACCATTAAGATGCTATGGAAATATAAGCTTATACTGGCAAGGTATCATAGATAGATAGAAAGCAGTCCTCAAAGCCAGGAAGACCTGAATTCAAATCCTGCCTCAATTTTATTAAGTTTTATTGATGTGTTTTGGTTTTGTATTATAAACACTTACAGATTTTCCTACCACCCACACTCTATGAGGAATTTTTTGTAACAAAATAAAATAATTAAGCAAAACTAATAATAAAGTGACCTCTTCTGAAAGCACATGCAAAATTCCACATCTGTAGCATACTCCTCCAAAATCTCTATTTTTAATTTAGTTAACTGAAGGATTTATTTCTCATTCCTAATTGAGAATATACAAAAATATATGTCTCACTCTATACCCTGAATCTAACACCTTTCTATTAGAAGGTGGATAGAATGCTTTATCATTAGTTCTCTGGAATCATTGTACAGAATTCTTACATATTTTAAAGGATTTTTTTTATCTTTGCAGTGTTTTATAATTCTGCTCAGTTCATTTTTCATCAGTCTATAGTAGTCTTCAAAACTGTTTATTTTTATAATATTGATATTATAAAAAGTTATCTTATAATATTGATATTACAATATAAACTGGTTTTATTGGTTTTGCTCACCTCACTCTGAAGAGGTTTATATATTTTTCCATCTTTCCTTGAAATCATCTATTTCCTCATTTCTTACAGTGCAATAATTCTTCATCCTATTGATATACCACAATTTATCTTCATCTCGGTGATTTAAGCATTATTTTTAAACTTCTTATTAATGTAGTTAAGTTTATAATTTTCTCACCCATCGTTTTGACTTTTGTCTTGACATTGAACATCAGTGACTGAAGGAGATAGTGAGACTAATAACTTTTACTTAAATCCAATTACTCAAAAAATCAAGACATCTCCTTCATGATGTTTGTGGTCCTTTTTGAAAACAAAGAACAGGGCAGTTAGATGGTTCAGTGGATAGAAGACCAGCCCTGCAGTCAGGAGGACCTGAGTTCAAATTTGACTTCAGATACTTAACACTTCCTATCTGTGTGACTCTAGGCAAGTCACTTAACGCCAATTGCCTCAGCAAAAAAAAAAAAAGAAAAGAAAAGAAACTAACAAAGGACAAACAACAATAAACCAACACTATTCCTGATATGAATCTAACCTAGTCATAGTGTATGTTTTAGCTAATATGTTTTAGCCTCTTTGCTAATACTTTATTTAAGTTTTACCTCAATGGTCATCAACTTTCAGTGTCTTAGGCAGTGCTTTAAAACCATGAGTTCTAATAAAGACGCTGATCTATACTGGTAAAGGGAATGTCCTTACCTTCGAGTTAACCCATACTAATGAAATAACAAATCAAGTTCCTAGTATCTGTCACCATTATCATTATCATCATCATCATTTATGTTTTGTTTATCTTTTTGCATTTATCATAGTTCTATATTGACATGACTCTTAAGTCATATTTTCCCCTAGTTTGTATAAAATCTCAAAAGCCTGGGGTGGATAATGGAAGTGAACCATGAAGAGTCCTAGATCCCAGAAGAATTGGCACTTTTTCTGCTAACTGATTCTTGTAGATAGAGGACCATAAAGATAAATACAGCTACATGAAGGTTATGGCTGAAAAAATGGAAGAGTAAATGGATAGGGAAGATATAAATGGAAAATAAAGATAAAGCTGTACATCTAACAGCATGATAACAAGATCTCCAAGCTCTGTAGTTGATGATGGGCTGCCCTAAGGACACAGAAGAGAAAAGGAAAAAGGCAAATGAGGGTAACGTGTGTTAGCCTATTCTTTAGCTATAACCCCTTCAAAAAAACTGAAGTTCTGGAGTCTAAGTATTCTTTGTTTCCTAGGTGGGATAGGAATTAATTTTTTAAAAAATTTTTAAAGCTTTTTATTTTCAAAACATATGCATGGATAATTTTTCAACATTGATCCTTGCATAGTCTTGTGTTTCAGATTTTCCCCTCCTTCCCCCTACTCCCTACCCTATCTGGCAAGCAATCCAATATATGTTAGACATGTTAAAACATATGTTAAATCCAATATATGTAAACATATTTATACAATTCTCTTGATGCACAAGAAAAATCAGATCAAAAAGGAAAGTAAATGAGTAAGAAAACAAATGCAAGCAAATAACAATAAAAAGAGTGAGATTATTATGTTGTGATCCACATTCAGTTCCCACAATTTTCTCTCTGAATGTAGATGGCTTTCTTTGTCACAAGATCATTGGAACTGGCATCAGTCATCTCATTGTTAGAAAGTCATGTTCATCAGAATTGATCACTGTATAGTATTGATGTTGTGTGTACAATGATCTTTTGGTTCTGATCATTTTACTTAGCTTCAGTTCATGTAAGTTTCTCCAGGCCTCTCTAAAATCACATTCTGATTGTTTCTTATAGAACAATAATATTCCATAACATTCATATACCATAACTTATTCAGCCATTCTCTAACTGATGAACATCCACTCCAGTTTCTTGTCACTATGAAAAGGGCTGCCACAAACATTTTTGCACATGTGGGTCTCTTTGATAGGAATTATTTTTAACTATATACTTTTTTTCACAAAAAAAGACTCAACTTTCAGGGTCTGTGTACATTCAGATTAAGCTTGTCTATCTATACTTTTGCACTAATTGTTGCCCCGTGCTTAGATTATCAATCAATAAGCAGTTATTAAACACTTAATATGAAGAGGATTCTGGGAAAATGGCAGAATGGGTTAGAAGACCTTCAACTCTCCAAATTTTCTCAATGAAAAAAGAACAGAGCATCACCTCAGAGGAATGGAAATAAACACAGGATAAAGCAGTTGTCCTCTTAAGACAATTTGAGAAGGAAAGACCCAACTTCTAAGGACAGAAGTTTGGCCCCAGTAAAATACAAATACCTCCAGGCCAACTCTGCAGAATCAACTAACAAGGTATGGGGATGGGGGAGGCTGAGTGGATAGCCTCAGTCTCAGAAACTTTCATCCTGTAGACATTGTGGAGGTCTGACAGCTGAGCAGAAGAATGAGGGAATCTTCCATTATTCAGGTTCGCCAAGCACAACTGTGCAGACTATTCTTGTCCCAAGCTATGACTGTGGGGAGAAAGAGCCAGCACACACTTGGTGAGTGCAGTAGCAAATTGGCAGGAACCCTGTTGGCTGTGGGCTCTTGCAGGAAAATAAAATCCCTGGTTTTAGTTCCAGGTGAGAGAACCAGTGTAGTTTGAAGTCACTATAGGCTCCATACAAAGCAAGATCATTTGCAGGACAGTGTGGCTGAGGGCCCTAGCTATGCCTTAGGAATAGAGTCCCAAATATACATACATATATATATATATATGTTATATATACATATATATAACATCAGGAAGGTATGTAATATCTAATTCAGTCTCCTGAATATGCCATACCTTCTCCTATCTTCATAGATGTCCTTACGGTATTGTTCTCATCTGAAATGGTTTTTCCCATTTCTTTTCCTAGAACTACATTCTATGCATCCTAAAAACTTTTAATATTTTCTTAATCAAGTCCAACCTTCTGCTTGTAGCCCTCCATGGTGCATAGGCATTTGGTCTGAGCTTCCTAAATGTTTGTTGTTGTTCTCCTCTTGCTCCAGTCTTTGTTAATCACTCCTCCAAGTTCTCACATTCATCTATGGTTTACCATTGTTGCCTATATGTTAATCTTATCTCAACAATTAGAGTGACCATTTCTTGAGGTCAGGAACCATACTTTTAACTTATATCTTCCTCACTGACACAATCATTTCACAGTGAATGTCGATAAATTAATTATTTATTAAGCACCTAGCATATTAAGCATGGTATTAGGGATGCTGGTATAGAAGAGAGATAAGACTGATTTATAAACATATCTTCCTTACTGTCATTTTGATGGATTTCAGATTCACATCTGAAAAGTTACAAATGCAAGTGATAATACTAGGCTTCTTTCTCTCTGTAGATCACTAGACAGATTTCATCTGAGACTAGTTGCTATGTTCCTCCTACGTTTAGTCCTGATGTGTCAGGAAGACCCAGATAAGGGAGGTCAAGTCCTACATGCCCACAGAGACATTTCCCTCCCACATACTTGCCCATAACGCAGGCAAAGCTGTGAAGAAGGCCAAAGTAAACTTGAGTGTTCTCCCACATTTTTCTCCTCTGCTTCCCCTACAACCCAAATATCTCTTCTGTCTCTCTCTTTGCATGACTTAAGTCTCTATTGATCAGTCTATTTATTCTACTAGATTAGGTGTTACTTCAGAAGGGCTTGGACAATCAACCCCTATGGATCTGTATTTTGACAGGGAGTTCCTGAAGATTAAAAGCCCTTATAAATCTCAAATATTAGAAACCATGGAAGATAGTTTACTTGGGCAGAGGACAATATCCAATGACTCTTGAACTTTAGCATTCATGATGGCCTTCAACTCCAAATATGCCCTCTTACTTATTTCTCTCTCCAATCACCATCTTCTGCCTACCCAAAGCTTTGTCCTACTAGGTCCTTCCTAGTGACTACGTAGGAGTGCTAAAAAAAAGTTCAAAAGACTGTTAGCTCAGTAAGGATAACAGATTTATTATACCTTAATAAGAGTAAGAAAAATGGGGAAAAGACAAAATTACAGAGTTAGAAAAGATTTCAGAGGCTATCTGATCTAACTTGAACTTGATTTGTGATTCCCTTCTACAATATTTCTGACAATTCTAGCTTCCACTCACAGATCACTAGTTATGAGAAACCATTTAAAAGTATCCTATCCCTGATTTCAACAGGTTTCACAAGTATGATGTTTTTCTTTACAGAAATCTAAAATCTGCCTCTTTGAAACTTTCACCCATTGCTTCTGGTTCTATCCTTGGGCCAAAAAAAACAAATCTAATCCTTTCCCATGACAACCCTTCAAATATTTAAGTCAACGATCACGTTTCTCTTAAAGTATGCTGTTCCCCAGGCTATAAATATGGTGCCTAATTTCTTCATCAATAGTTGTGTATCATAGTTACAGTCTCTCTCCATTCTGATCACCTTTTTCTGGAGGAATTCCAGCACAGATATTAGAGACCTAAAACAGACTTTAAAGGTCACCAATCCAAAAAGTTCATTTAAAATATGAGTAAGATACACAGAGGTTAAGTAGTTTTCCCAAAGTCATACAGAGCTGAATCAGAATTGAAATCCCAGATTCTCTGACTCCAAAGCCAGAGACTTTTATGCTATATCAGTTTTCACAACAAGAAAAACTCTTTTTTTTAAATGTGGTGCCCAGAACTGAACAAAGATGGGTATGCTATATACCAGACTAGGAAATAGAATCCCTTGTGATCTTGTCACTACTCATTTGATCTCAAGTTATTCATCTTTCTGGGTCTCTTCTTTCTATATGTTTTTTTAAAAGGAGATCTACCTACTTGATTTTTAAAAAATCCCTTTAGATTCTTACAACATTCTAAGTTCCAGGGTTCTCCTCCACCAGCTCTTCTTGCCAATCTGGACTGGTAAATAGGTAAAGAATAAGACTTGAAATCAGGAAGAGCTACATTCAAATTCAGACTCACATATTCAGTTAGCAGTGTGATAATGGACATATTACTTAACTTTTCTGTGTTCAGTTGCCAATTTGCGAAATAGGAGATGAACACTATGGCCTCTAAGATCCTTTTCAACTCCAAATTTATTGGGCAGAGTGAATCAGGACTAGGATAGAATGAATGGAGCTGTCAAAAGCTGGTTGAAGACACTGGGAGCCCCCAAAAGAGAAAGCTAAATTTCCTCCCTGAATCCAATCCAAAGACCCTTTCCCTTGGATCTGACAATCATCTATACCTTCACTTCCAGAAAGGAGCCACATATGGGCCATATCTTTTTTTTTCAGCCAAAACAAAATCACAGAACAGAGCTCAGTTCTCATTAACATTGGGGGCATATATATTCCTTTGATTTTTGTTTTTGTCTTTGCAAAACTCCTTGCAGGCCGACAATAAGAAAGTAATTTGGACTCTGGAAGGTATTGATCTAAAAAGAAAAGATGTAGATTCAACTCACAGTTGATTTTATTTATCATCTACTCTCCAGATGGATAGAGCACCCAATACTAGTCAGGAAGACCTGAGTTCAGATGCAGACTCTACTTTCTAGCTGTATATCAGTGGACAAGTCACTTAACTCTGATTGCATCAGTTTCCTCATTTGTCAGATGAGCTAGAGAGAGACATATCAAACCACTCCAATATCTTTGCCCAAAAAAATGTCAAATGGGTCCACAAAGAGCCAGACATTCCTGAACTACAATATCCCCTTTCTCACCATGTCTAGCCATCAAGATAAGAAGAATATGAAGTAAAATAAATTATCATCATGCTAAGTTATTTCTTTTCAGATATGCAATAATTTCTAGACCTCTTTGCTGAGATTCATTGATAACTTTAGGACTGGAGTAGCCAGAGTCAATTTTCTTAATAGATGAGGAAAAAAGTGTGATTTTTTAAATTTTAATTACCCAGTGAATGAAATGAAATCTGAAAGTGTTTAATTATTAGATTTACACTTCAAGATAAGTTCAGTGTTAATTACAGGTTGTCTTTTTAAAATTCTAATTCCAAATAATTAAATCCCAAACACTTTGGATCATTATGATTATAATTAGAATAAAGGTGTCTTATTTGAAACACAAGTTTAGCTTTTTGTTTAACCTTATTACACTTCATCAAAGAGGGGACTCTTTTGGAAGAAATCCTTTGGGTCCTTCTAATGCTGCTTTACAAAAATAATTTAAATATATTGGTATATTTCTTTTACAAATTCTTTTCCTTTGCAGTAATGGTAAGGAATCCAACTGGTGTCTTCTCCATCCCCAAGAGTACACTACAGAATTGTGAATTTTTCTGCTGACATTTATCATTATCAAAAACTAGGAGGTTTCACAGACAAGGCAGAAAGCGGGTGGGGGGGAGAGTATATCAAGGCAATCTGGAGAGATGATCGATGAAATAATTGGTTTCCTCTCTTTCCCCTCCAATCTGTCAATCAACTTCAAGGGAGAACATTTCTGAGATCTCAGAGGTTGTTAGATGGGAAGGATGAAGGGTGTAGAGAGCCTAGAGGAAGCCATACAGGCATGAAGTTAAGTCAATAAAATAAGGCCTATCATATTCCTATATTCTATGACTGGAGAAGTATTTGGTGCTTGGGGCCAAATAATAGCAATGAATTGGGAGAAAATGTGTCTGAGTTTCTTCTCTCCTGATGAGCTTTGGAACTTCATGGTCTCACTTGGTAATGTTACTCAAATATCACTGGAATTCAACCCAATTCAAGTCATCAAATATTTATTTAACTCTTACCATGAGCAAGGCACTAAGCAAACAAAAACAGAAGCTACAGATATAGAGATTGAGATACAAAAAATAGTCCCTGCCCTGGGCAAGCCCACATTCTACTGAAATTGTGGAACTTTCACCTATTGCTGCTTGGGTGATGCTGTAGAGACAAGGAGAAAATGGTCCTGGGAGTGAGAAAGAGGGAAAAGGGACTAACCTGTTATTTCATTGTATGAGGGATACCCAGATAAGGAAATTCTTTCTATGTATGCTAGTTGGCACTTTCTGTAGTTTATAATCATAAAGAATTCCCTAGAGAGAGGATTCTGGGAAGATAACAGAATAGGTCACAAAGTTTTCAGCTCTACAAATTTCCTCAAAAAAAAAAAAAAAAGACAGAACATCACCTCAGAGCGTCAGAAATAAACATGCAATAGTTTAAAAGCAGTAGTTCTCTTAAGACAATCTGAGAAAACGCCAGAAAAGACCAGAGCTCTGGGGGCAGAGGTTTGGCCTGAGTGATGTGCAAACACCTCCATACCAGTTCTGCAGAATCAACAAAGAACAAGCCCTTAGGGCAAGTAGGTTGAGAGGCAGCCTACACCTTAGAAACTTTCATCTTGTACCAGAGTTTCTTAAACTTTTTCCACTAGTGTGTGACTCCTTTTCTTATGAGAAATTTTACATGATCCCCAGCTTATAAATATATATAAATCAAATACTTACTGATAATAAATCATAATTCCAAAACCCCAATCTTCAGTCATGAGACCCTATATGGAATCATGAATAACAGCTAAAGCTGTGTTGTACAAACAATGAGGAGGTCTGAGGGCTGAGGAAAAGATTAAAGGACCTTCCACTATGGAGAGATGTATAACTGAGCTGACCAGACTCATCTCAGGTTGTGGCTTTGGGAAGAAGGATCTAGCACACAGCTGCTGAGTGCAGTAGCAGAGGGGCAAGGATGTTGGCTAGGGGCACTTGCAGGAGAGCAAAGTCCATGGTTTGTTTCATTTGTCAGGCAGAGAGGGCAGTCAGAGGACTGTGAAGGACTTCACAGGGAGAAGATAATTTGGGGGACAGTGTGGCAGGGTTCTAACCATGGCTTAAGAGAGTAGTGGAGAAGAGAGCCCACAATTGTGCTTTGAGACAGACCTGAGAAAATAACAGTAAAAAGGGTTTGAGGGTTGGGTCTCTTTGGGACTACAACTTGATTACACTTATAACAACAAAAAACAAAACAAATAAAAATGAGTACACAAAGGAGAAAGAACCCAACCATAGATAGTTACTATGGGGACAGAAAAGATCTAAGTTCATATTCAGAGGAAGATAATGAAGCTTTTAAAAAGCCACTCATTTTTCAAAAAGAAATATCAAATGGTTCCAAACACAAAGAGTTCTTTACAACACTGAAAAATGACTTTGTTAGTATATTTCAGAGACAGGACTTGATCCTTAGCTACCTAGTTTCAAGAGCAGCTCACTCTCCTCTTCTATGCTGATTCTAGAGGAAAAAAAAGAGAGTCAGAGAGAGACAGAGACAGAGAGAGAGACAAAGAGACAGACAAAGAGAAGAGAGACAGAGAGAGAAAGAGGAGAGAGACAGAGATACACACAGAGAAAGAGTCTTTAAAATACAAATAAAGAAAATGCTCATGTCATTCCCCTGCCCAATAAATAGACAATTCTTAGTTGGGAAGTATTGGAGGAAAGGGGGATGGGGAGAAGGCAAAGAGCGAGCAGGCTCTGAAGAAAAGTCCAGGGGGTGATCATAATAAGTAGAAAAATGTCACATTAAAATCTCCAGCTGCCAGTGGCTGGAGGGAAAAGAGTTCCAGACAATAGCTGAGGGAACAAGTCTTGTCTTGTGTTCATTCCTGTGGCTTAAACAAGTCTGTACTGCTGCACAAAAAAAAAATTTCATCCTCCAACAAATCTTAACTCCCTGCTTGCCTGGGTTGTGGGCACCTTTGAGCAGAAGCCCCTTCAAAGAGAGAAACACCAAAATGTAGCTATCATCTCCCAGCTTCTGTCCCACCTGATTCTCACATGATCAAAACCTCATTTCTTAGAGAATAATTCTTCCCTTTTAAGGGCAAAGCATGATGGGTTGAGGGGAAACAAACAAATAACAAACAAAAAAATTGGTTCCAGAATCCAAGGACCTAGCTTCAAATGAAAGCTCTGATATTTACTAATAGGGTGACCTTGGTTAAGTTCCTTTATCCTCAGTTTCCTAATCTGTTAAATGATTTAGACAAAAATACCTTTGAAATCCCTTCCACCTTTAAATCTATATGACTTTGAGGAAGATGGTAACTACTTCAATAAAATAGGTGGAAATAAGGTAAGGCAGCAGCAAAGATATGAACAGAATTCTCCTAAACCTCAGCACTGTGATAGTGAAATGAATAAAACTAGATGAAGAATCAAAGTGTTAAATAAGTGGTTTACATCAAAAGATCTCTAAGGTCCCTTTCACATTTAAATCCAAGAATCTCCCAGGGATAATGACAATTATACCAGGGTAATGCATGGGATAAAGTTAAGGGAGGGGAGTGGTTGTTTAGAAGGAGGCAGCATGGAAGCTCTCACTTTCTCTCAAAGCCTTGTGAAGACTTATCCTGAACCCCAACACTGTAATAATGGAATGAATGAAATTCATTGGAGAAGAATCAAAGTAAAGTGCTATTTTAAAGGGCTATTCAAAGCTCCCAATATTAGAGTCTTTAGAATGTTTCCTAATTGAGAAGTAGACTAAATGAATGGGTTGTGTCCTATAAATAGCACGTTCAACCCTGATTCTTTTCAAGGATGTTCCATTAGTCCAGTTAGCATGCTTCCCACTCTACCAAGAGCCATCCTCTAGGGTCCCTCCCTCCCACCCTACTTTTGTCAGCTTCCTTCCTCCCCCACACTCCACCCCCTTGGCATGCACCTTGTCACTAAAGCTGTCAACTTACTTACTGGATAAATCAGCAGTTTGAAAGCAGCAGCAGCAGAAATAGGCAGAAAACAAGTTCTGCCTTGTCCATTGATCCAGTTTGCCTCTCCCAATTTAGTACAAGCTGTTTGATGGCCTCCAGGTTAGCCAAGAGGAAATACCCACATTGAACTTTATTGGGGAAATTCTCATTGTCATCAGTTTAAATGGACTTTGATATGCACCTAGCTGAGTGGCTGAAAGAAAAAAAAGGGACCATGATCCTCTGTGTCCACCTTCGTGGGAAGAGAAAGTTATAGCCTAAGATAAGTTCTTCATTACTGGTTTTCCAACATTCAAGGTATTGTTCAGAATCTCACCCTAATTCATCCCTTCTAGCTAGATCTGCATTCTTTCCACTACTCCACAACATCTACCATCTATCCCAGCCAAACTTGCATATTCACATTTTCCTGAAGACAGGTCCACTTACCCCTCTTTGCTTATACTGTTCTTCCTATCTATAATGCACTTTCCCCTTCTTTTTACCTGTCCAGATTCTACCTACCTCTATTCCTTTGCATAATCTCATGGACTTTATAATATAATCTCAGAAATGATCCTTTGGGCACTCAAGGCGGTTTTCTCTATTGGACCATCATGTATTGTTATTTATATGTTCTACTTGTGTGCACAGCTTCCTTCCCAAATAAGACTAAGTGCTCCTTGAGGGTAGATTGTGTTTAATGCACTTGTTCCATTCCCATTGTCTGGCACAATGCTGAGGCATTGTTAGCTGACTTGAAAGCAAAGGAACGTACCAGTCTATTGTTATGGGACAAGGTTGTCTGCACGGTAGGAATTCCACTGTAGAATTAGAGAAGAGCTTTGTTGTGGTGAGTACAGTATATCATTATATAGGGGTTTATAGGAGTAGACTGGCATAGTGGACAGAGAGCCATGAATCAGTAAGACATGGGTTCAAATTCAAGGTCTAACATATATTGACTTTGCAACTTTGGACATGAAATTTAACCTTTGAGTGCCCACTTAGAGAGATATCTCTCCAAGATCACAAATTGCAAATTACATGTCAGTCTACAATATTTCTTCCACTGGAAGTTCTCTATACCAATGGAATCACAAATATAAGCAGAGCCATATAAAACATATATATATAACACATAAAAACAGAGCCATAACTGTGGCAACCAAATTTGAAATATTTAACAAGGAACTTGTTTAACTGTGAGTCTACCCCAAGACTCTGACCTAATCTCTCTTTCCTTTATTCTTTACATTCTCTATATATTTTTTCATGTAGTGACATCATCAGCCTCCATGAATTCAATTATCATCTATAGCTGGGTCTGAATTAGAATGAACTCCATGAAATAACGATATTACTCAAATTCATACTGCAATTTTCCACTATATTGGAACCATTTTGCATATTTTAAATAATTATAATTTCAAATAGTGGGAATTTAGATACATATAACAACTTCACAAGTTTCATTATGGAACTATTCGAAACCTAGCTGTTTATATAAATGAATGGTAGTCACCCATAATTTCTTTCCAATTCTTCATCACCAAATGCTTACTGAGCACATATAACAAACTGAAGACATCTCAAATTCAACAAGTTCAAAACAGAATTAATCATCTAACTTTAAAAAAAAAAACCTTCCAACAAAATTCTTCTGAAATTCTTTATTATTGCTAAGAGAAAAACCATCCTTTTAATCCTCCCTTGACTCCACTTTCATGTATACTCAATCAGTTGCCAAATCTCATCTTTTCTATCAACACAACACATTTCATATACCCCAGCTTCTCTCCATGTACATCGCCACTGTCATGCAGACCTTTATCATCTCTTTGCATCACTACTTAATAACTCTCTAATTGTTCCCCCTGACTTAAGTTTCTTCCCTCTCCAATTCATCCCCCTTGGGGCTGCTAAAGGGGATTATACTAAAGTGTGGGTCTGATTAGGTCATACCCCTTCCCACCAACTCAATAAATCCCAGTGGCTCTCTATTACCCCTGGGATTAACTGTAAACTCTTCCATTTAGTATTTAAAGTTCTCCAAAATCTGGCCTTAGCCTCCCTTTCCAGTCTTCTTACACATTACTTTTGTCCATACATCCTAGAATCCAGCCATGTTGTTCCTTCTATGCTATAGTTTGTCTCTCATCTCTATAGATCTGTACTCATGATCTCCCAAAATTACAGTGTTCTTCATAGAATTGCTAGAATAAAAGCTCAGATTTAGTGCCACATAAGAACTTTCCTACTCTCCCTAGGTGCATATATTTGTGTGCACATATGTGTGTTGAGGTGCATATATCTATGTATATGTAAGCATATATATATTAATTAAAAACTGGAATATGGAGATTCTGGGTAAGTATTAATCAGTTTATTAATTAGGCTAATCTATAATCAATAAACTTGGTGATTTCTTTTGGTAACCAAAGATATTCAATGGAAACCCTGAAAGTTTTAAATACTTTTTTGAAAGGGAATGTCCCTGTCAAATGAAAATCAGCCCTGATTAGTGAAAGTTTAATGAGTAGGTGGACTAAAAATCCTCCTGCTGAGAATTTGACTTTATCAAGAGACTCAAACACCTTCAGCAATCTGGACAAGGGAATTCATTTCCAAATCAGAATATTCCAGTTGGTTTTCTTCTTCATGATCTGGGTCATTCCAATTTGCAATGGAAGGTACAAGGATAGAGGCTCCTTTCTAAAAGGACTTGCCCAGACTGGATTCTGTTTATATTCTAAATAGAAATTAGGTCTTCTCATTGGTAGGGCCCACTCAAGACTGAAGAGCATAAGTTTTGGTGCTAAGAGTCATCTCATCAATCAGTCATGTCCTTCAGAATCTGACTTTAATAAGAACTAGGCTTTAATGAGAAATTAAAGAGAAAAGTCTGATTCCCAAATTATAATTGGTTATTAATGTAATAGTATAATAATAATTTCTCTGTGAATATTTATATATACATTACACAGGTATATATGCATATGCACAAATATGTATAATGTACTGTGTATATATTAGTATATACACATTACTGCATATCTGCATATACACATATAATATACATATTAAACTATACAATGCATATGCATATAGTATATTATATTGTATTTGCATACATATACACATTGTACACGTGTATATTATGCATACATAATAATATATTTTATATTTATTATATGTACATTGTCTTCTTTATTAGAATGTATTTCTTAATGACTTTAACAGTGATTTCATTTTTTAACTTTGTATCTCCAGAGTCTAACATATTTCTTGGCATATAGTAAACACTTAATAAAATGCCCACTTGTTTAATTTACTATTCTTTTCCCTCTTAAGGTATTAGTATAATAAAATATAGTTAGGTGATGCAGTGTCTAAAGAGCTGAGCCTAAGATCAAGAAGACTCAATTCCCTGAGTTCAAATCTCACCCCAGATGCTTATTAACTGTGTGACCCCCAGTGAATCACTCAACCCTGCTTGCCTCAATTTCCTTATTTGTAAATGAGCTGGAGAAGGAAATGTCAAATCACTCCAGTATTTTTGCCATGAAAACCCCAAATGGGGTTACAAAGAGTTGGACACAACTGAAAAAAATTACCAAATAACAACAAAATAGCAGATTTGAAGTCTATGGACCTGTGTTTGCAACCTAGCTCTGAAAATTTCTTGTTTTAAAGATAAATAAGTGACTAACCCTCACTTTCCTCACTTATAAAAGAGGGATAATAATACCTGTATTCCCAACCTTAGGATCAAGTAAAGGAAGAATAAAGAAAATTAAGAAATCTAAAAGCATAATTTAGGTATACTCCATAGCTCACCATGGTCCAAAAGATTGCCACCCAGTAGTAAGTCTTTTCCATTGAGGTAGACCTGATCTGTCATCAGGGTCCATCCTCTAAGCCTTTTTAGCTTGGTATTTAGTATCCTTCAAACTGTTCACTTCACAGATACAGATTTTGAGATCCAGGGTCAAAAATACAGCACAATGAGGAGATCAGTTATTAGCATTTTGTGGTCATTTATAAGAAAGGGATTATCTAGATACAAGCGCTTATTGTCAGTAAAATTAATAATGACACTGCTGATCTCATATTCTTTTAAGGTAGGAAGGATCTGGAAGTCTCAATCTAATGACCTTGCATATTGGACAACTGAGGTAATATGAGGCAACCATAACTCATTTGGGGAACACTTAAAGGGAGAAGAGATATACTCAGGTTTCCTCCACTTAGCCTTTTATCATCAGTTATTTTTATTAAGAAGTGTCTATTAAATATCCAAGTATGTATTGTTCAGTCACTTCAATTATGTCTGACCCCATTTGAGCTTTTCTTGGCAAAGATACTGGAATGATTTGCCATTTTCTTCTCTAGTTCAATGTACTATTCCCAACCTTAGGATTTAATAAAGGAAGAATAAAGAAAATTAAGAAATCTAAAAGCATAATTTAAGTATACTCCATAGCTCACCATGGCTGATGAAGAAACTGAGAAAGTGTCAGATGACTTGCCCAGATTCACACATTTAGTAAGTGTCTGAGGTCAGATTTGAAGTCAGTTCTTCCTCATTCCAGGTATGACTAACTAATGAACCACCTAGCCACTCATCTAAGTGTGTAAGATATTATGTAAAGAGACTGCACAGAAAGAATGCTTGCTACAGAAATCTTAGAAGCAGAGACCCAGCTTTAAAAATGAACTAGATTGGATGTGCAGGCAGTATAGCCAACTTGATGAGCAACAGAGCTCAGACATGAATGGGCAATAAGTTAATTTACATCAAGTAGAGATCAAAAGGAAGGGCATTTCAGGGGTGGGAAGTGAAGGTGGGTGTATAATTAGGTAGATTTGGGGAACAGCTAATGCAAATTTCTGGCTGTATTCTCAGACCTTTACCCCCACCTTTTAAAAGATACTTTGATGAAATAAAACACAGAGGACATGAGTAGGTTGGGACATATATTAAATGAGGAATTAGACAGTAGAAGCAGAATAAAAGGATGTGACCAGAGAAATTCATAACAGCAAAAAATAAAAAATAAAAGATGAGTGGATAATGGAACGGAAATTAAGAATAACCAACAAATAGCTGGTATCAGACATTCCTGCTAGGCCTATGATTTTATTAATACAGGGAACAAATTGCTATTCTAACCATGTCAAGAGTTTTCTAAAAGAACAAGAACAAAAGTGATAGTCAATCAAATAAAGAATGGGTTATGATAATAATAACTGATATTTATATGATATGTAATTTATCTAATTTGACCCTAAGAGTACTCCTTTGAAACAGATGTTGCAGGAACTTTTTTCATCATTTTATAAACAATGAAACTAAAATTCAGAGGGAGGGAAGTTACTTACCTAAAATCATATAGCAAAGAAAGTAGCACATCTGGGAATCAAGCTCAAACTTCAAATTCAAATTAACTTTTTAGGGACCTCAGAAGCTGCTGACCCATACACTTCACTAGAAGGAGCTAGGTGATGCCATAATGCATAGAGTATTGGGTCTGAAGTCAAGAAGACTCATCTTCCTGAGTTCTAAAGTGGCCTCAGACACTTACTAACTGTGACCTTGAAGTTTCAATCTTAACCCTGTTTGACTCAGTTTCCTTATTTATAAAATGAGCTGGAGAAAGAAATGGTAAGCCATTCCAGTGTCTTTGCCAAGACATTCCCAAATGGCATCATGAAGAGTTGGATATGACTGAAACAACTTACTGAACAACACTTTATCAGGATTGGGAAAGCTATAGCCTGAGGGTCAAATCAAGTGCAAGCTAGGAATGGTTTTTATAGTTTTAAATCAACAAAATTTTGTTTTAAAATGTCAAATACCTTCTAAGTTCTGAATCATACAGTAACAGTCGGTGAGCCACATGGGTCACTGGCCATAGGTTTGGACCCCTGAACTAGATTATCAATACAATCTCAATCATTTTACATACTTGAGTCCCTTAGCTTATAGAAGGATCATAGATCTAAAGCTGAAATGGATATCAGAAGATATCCAATTTACACCCCCCCCCATTTTTACAGATAAGGAAACTGAGAACTACATAAGTTAAATGATTTATCCAAGTCATATGATTCATACATGTCAGAAGTAGGATTTGAATCAAGATCCTCTTGCTCTAAAGTCTTTTTCTAAAATTGTATCTTTCTGCCTCCATGTGAAATAATTAAGAAAGAACCAGAGAAGTTAAAAGTCAATGCTTTAGTTCTCTTCCTAACATGCTTCTTTAACTGGTCTTCCATGTTTCCTTCAGTTCCTTGAATTGAATTTGAAAAATGACCATATGTATATAGTTCCCCAAACTACACATACATTTCATGCAAGCATCATTCGTACACATTTACAATATAAAACTGTAAAATACCTCTGTGGGTAACAGCATCCCAGCGAGCCATCATTTGTAACATTGTTCCTCTGGAACCTTCTGTGGCCCACAGCACTCTAAGCATTCAGGATTCATTCCTACTCACCCATCACAAACACACACACACACACACACACACACCAGAATGAGTTATCACTTGCAAAGCTCTTTCAGACTTTGTTCAGGAACCCAGTACCCAGCTGCTGCCTCTGGATCTCCTGTCCCCCACGGGCAATAACTAGCAGACTTCCCCAAAGAGAAATCAAGGCCATCAGCAGGAGAGGCCTGCCTGTCTAAACATTTGCTCCCATTCTGAAGAGTAGGCTATGTCTTGGAGAAAAGCCAATGTTAGCTTTTTGAAGATTCCAAAAAATAATTTTTAGGCCTGCAATATCAGAGTCACTGCAGCTTCTCTTTAACAAATGCAAATGTGATGGCAAAGCCTTTTGTTGCTGGTGAAGCTCCAGCTCTTTCCAGCCTGTAACTCATGATCCCAGAGACAATTATGAACCATGAAAAGACAGAAGTCAAAGGAATACCAAGTAAAGCTAGATTTAGGAAAATAACACATTATATTTAAATATCCATCTATATTTAATCTGTGTTTAATAATGCAAGGAATGCATTAGGCAAGGTTTAGACAGATTACACATTCCAGTTAGTCACAGAAGAGCCTGGCCTTCTGAAGTTTGCCAGCCCATAGGACTGCCAGAGTGAAAAGTCCTGAAGGAATCCAGGCAGTCAGTGCAAAGCTGGGTCACTGAAAAACTGTTAACTGGAAGGTCTGAAGAAGCTACTAAAAAGATGAACGTTGGACAGAAGTCAGGCACTAGAGAGAAAGGGCTTGGACAAGAGCTGGGTGTCTTAGCTCCAGGACATGTCCTTCAGGTTGTCTCATCACGTAGGATAGGGCCAGGCTGGAGATGGATATTCCAATTAGTTTCCTGTCTTGTTTCTCCTTTTGTGTCATTGTATTCTGGACAGGACCAACCACCAGATGGGAAATGGCTCTCAGAACCCCAGCGAGAATCAGGGATAGGTCCCCATGGTACTACTGGAAAACTCTTCTACTCTTGCCGTCTGGAGAGGTTAGCCAGGTGAGTTTGCTCAGGGATGAAGGAGGATAAAATCCTGCAAGGGCAATTTACTGCAGTCATGCTTCAGCCTTCTGCAGTCCTCATTGTCCAATCCAGAGCTGGCCGGTAGAGGTGGGGTTTAACAAAATGGCATCTTGAACTGCTCTAGAGAGCACATGAAACTAAGGAAGGAGAGAGAAAATGCAATACTGGAAGTAACCCTAATTGGTTCACTGTCTCCCAATACTTCCAGAATGTGAGAAAAATTACCCTATGAATAAGGATAAAGTAGGAAAAGGCTATGGGACTATGATTTCATTAATACAGGGAACACCCAAATGAGGAAACTCCCTACACCAAAGCAGGTCAAAGCCTTCTCTATAGCTTGTTGCCTAATTACCTAAAATATCAAAAGGGGGAATAATTTTCCCAGAGTCCAGGTCAATGCATTTCAAAGACAGGATTTGAACCCATTTCTTTCTTGCTTCTAGGTCATCTCTCTCTTCACCCTGCCATTCTGTCACTCTTTTCATTATCAGTTATTGTTGAGTTGTTTTAATCCTGTCTGACAATTTTCCAATAATAAAATTGAAGCCATCTATAGTCATATGAAAAAATGCTTTAAATCATTATTGATTAGAGAAATGCAAATTAAAAATAACTCTGATATATCACCTCACGCCTCTCAGATTGGCAAATATGGCAGGAAAAGATAATGATAAATGTTGAAGGGGATGTAGGAAAACTGGGATACTAATGCCTTTCTAGTGGAGTTGTGAAATGATCCAACCATTTTGGAAAGTAATTTGGAACTATGCCCAAAAGGCTATCAAACTGTGCATACCCTTTAACCTAGCAGTGCCACCAATGGGTCTATAGCCCAAGGAAATCATAAATGAGGGGAAAGGATTCACATGTGCAAAAATTTGTAGCAGTGTTTTTGTTTTGTTTTGTTTTTGTAATGGCAAAAAACTGGAAAGTGAGCAGATGCTCATCAATTGGGGAATGGCTGAATAAGTTATGATATACAAAAGTAATGGAAAATTTTTCTATAAAACCGATGAAAAAGCTGATTTTAAAACGAACTGAAAAGATTTACATGAATTGATGCTGAGTGAAATAAGCAGAACCAGAAATACATTGTACAAAGTAATAGCAAGGTTGTGCAATGATCAACTATGAAAGACGTGGTTTTTCTCAGCAATTGAGTGATCCAGGGCAATCCCAATAAACTTTGAATAGAAAACACCATCTGTATCCAGAGAGAAAACTATGGAGACTGAATGTAAATCAACACATGCTATGTTCACTTTTTTTTCTTTTTTCTTCTATTTTTTTTCCTTATGGTTTTTCTCTTTTGTTCTGATTTTCCTCCTCCAACATGATTCATAAAGAAATGTGTATTTAAAAAATTAGTGTACATATATATAGCCAGAAAAAAAAACAATATTTAAAAAAAATCTTGTCAGATTTTTCAGGACTCCATTTGAGGTTTTCATGGCAAAGATACTAGAATAGTTTGCTTCCTTCACCTCATTTGACGAATGAGGAAACTGTGGCAAATAAGGTTAAGTGACTTACTCAGAGTCACATAAATAGTAAGTGTCTGAATCCAGATTTGAACTTGTGAAGATGAGTCTTCCTGCCCAGTACTCTCTCATTGTATCCCCTATTTACTAATAATACCCACAAAACAAATTTCCCAATTCTCACTCAGAATTCTGGGATCCATAAACTAAGTGCCATTTCATCTAGACCAGAGAATACCATTTTACAGTTCATCCTTCTTTTTCAGCAATGTGGCATATTGAAAGAGTTCTGGATTTGGCATCAGAAGTCCTGGTTGAGATACCACTTTTATCACCTGTGTAACCTTAGACAAATCACTTAACCTCACTAGGTCTCAGTTTCCTCATTTAAAATTGAACTCAGTGATCACTGTTATCTTTTCCAACTTTTAAATTATTCATGCAAATGAACTCATTAAAAATATATCAAGGGTTATAGAATGCAAGACACCAGCTATATATATACCATCAGTCATTCAGTCGATAGAGATTAAGGGCCTACTATGTACACAACAAGAGACAGTTTGGCATAGCAGATGGTGAAATGCCTTTAGAGTCAGGAAAACCTGAATTTAAATCCTGCATCTGATTCCTACTGGCTGTGTGACTTTGGGCAAGTGACATAATTTCTCTGTATTCTCAGGTAATGCTCTATGACTAAACTGAATTTTCTCACTGGATATTCCTTAGACCGAGGAAATCATAGGACAAGGAGTATTCATAATGTGCTAAGGGAATTACAACATTAATAGTTCTGTACAAGTGTTCTTAAGTTGGGATCCAGAAACTTAAAAACATTTTTGATAAATTTTCCAATATAACTGATTTTCTTTGTAATCCTGTGTGTTTTATGCATTTAAAAATATTTTTCTAAAAGGGATTCATAGGCTTCACCAGATGGCCAAATATGTTCCATGACTCCCAAAAAGTTAAGAACCCATGGTCTAGAAGGGGATAAGACATGTACAAAGAATATTATAATCCATATCATGGATTATAGGAAAATCTTGGCAAGTGCCAAATGAGATCCAAAGGAGGAATTGGTTAGGCAAGGAGACCTTCACGGAAAAAGTAATTTTTATTCTGAATTTCAGAAGTGAACAAGAAGAACAGGAAGAGTCCTGTCAATGTGAAAAGGCAGGGTTCATTGAATATAGAGTTTTTGGAGGGCAGTGATATAAGGAAAGGTTAAGAAGGTGAGTTGATACCAGACTGTGAAGATCCTTGACTTCCTGACAAATGAGTTAGAACTTCACTCAGAAAAGATGCACTGAAGATTTTTTAATAGAAGAGGAATTGGGACAGATCTATACATAAGATCTTTTTCTGTTAGTAGTACAGTAATATAAAGAATGGATTGGAGGGTGAGGAGTGGGACATGGGGGAATTCAAATGAATAGAGATGGCAGGATCTCTTAAGAGGCAGCTGTGATGCTCCAGGTTAAGTAACAATGAGGAAGGAGGGAATAGAGAGAAAGGGACAGAGGTAGATGGAATCAACTAAGCAAGTAACTGAAAGACATGAAGGGGAAGGCAAGAAGAGAATAAGCATTTAGTAAGCACCTACTTTATTATGCTAATAAATCATTCTACAGATATTATCTCATTTTGTCCTCACAACAACCCCAGGAGGTAGGTGGTATAATTATCCCCATTTTATAGTCAAGAAAATAGAGGCAAAGATTAACATGACTTCGCCAGAGTAACATAGCCAGTAACTCTGAAGTCATATTTGAACTCAGATCTTCCTGACTCTAACTCTGCACTCTATCCACTGTCTGGTCTAGCCAATTCTAAAGCTAGGGAAGAGAGGAAGGTTAGGAGAGAATCAAATATAGCAGCCAGGTTTCAAATATGTAATAAATTGGTAAAATAATAATAATAATAATGATGAAACCAAAAGGAGATAAAAGTTCAATCGTAGAATGCTAGAAGGAACTTAAGAGACTGTTGCCGACTCCTGTGTTTTAGAGATGAAGAAACTGCTGCAAACATTATAAATCACTGGAACAAAGTTGCATAGAAAATTAATGGCTGTCATCCCAAATCTTTTTATTTCCAGTGTACTTTTGCCTATAGCATACAACTCCCCTCCTACATATTATCAGCCTTTTGGGAGAAAGAGGTCCAGGGGGGGAAAACACAAATAATATTAAACACTGACTGCCATCAAGCATTCTTGCAAACAGAGAAACTGTCTCCCTATTCATAATACCAATTTCTGTTTACTACCACCTTATTCTATTTTCTATAAATCCTGAGTGTAAATGGGATAGTGTAAGGCAGGGGTGGAAAAGACTAGCCCGAATAATATTAGATAACAATAATAATCGCTAGCACTTTAAAATGCTTTTTTTTGCAAAGTGCTTTACAAAATATTATCTCTTATCTTCACAATAATCCTGGGAGATAGGTAGGTATTAGCATTATTCCCATTTTACAGATGAGACAGACAGAAATTTAAAAAAAAAAAAAAAGAACTTAGCCAGGGTTACACAGTTACTAAATTATCTGAATCAGAATTTTAACTCAGATCTTCCTGATTCCAAATCCTTACCCTGCTATATGGCCCTGATTAAATGACTCAATCTCTCTGAGCTGCAGTTTTTGTACCTTTGCTATGACATGGTTGCATCTGATAACCTACAAGTTCCAGTCCAGCTATGAATAAATGATATAGTAAAACATAAACTCCTTAAGGACAGGAACTAGTTTTTGGTTTTGTTTTTTATCTTGGTAACTTCAAAGCCTAGGACAATATCTGGCAAGTGGTTGATAATTAATGTTATTGACTAATAATAACAGATTACATTTATGTGGTAAATTATGGTTTTCACATGTTTTACATGTATTATCTCATGTGCCTCACAACAACCCTGTGAGAGAAGTACAATTATTGCCTTCACTTTAGAAATGAGGAAACTGAAGCTAAAAAAAGTTAATTGACTTGCCCAGGGTCACTCAGTTAAAATGAAAATTGAATTGAATCACATGATAATAGGATCATTGCAATAGAGCTGGAATAGTTTCAGAGGTCAAAAATCCAATTATTTTATTGTCTAGATGAGTTAACAGAGGTACAAAGTTAAAGGACTGCCTCAAAGTTGAACAGATGGCAAGTAGCAGGACTGTTTCAGACCAAGGCTGGGATTGGGACCAGTGTCCTCTAACTTCATTTCTAATATCCTTCTTAACACTATCCGTAAATGGGCATTGTAAACTTCACCTTCCCTGTGTCTAATAAAGAAACTTAGAGGATGGAAGGGAACATTCCAGAGTGCCTTCTGAGAACTTAGCCCACGGACACTCCAAGTAGCTGAGGTTTGTCCCTTTTAGCTACTTTATCATACAGAAAGCCAGATTTCTTCTCCATTCCTCTTGTGGGCCCACCCCACTCTGGTTACCTTGCTCATTCCAGCAAGGTACTTGAAAAAATATAGCCTGTGGTTTACATCTTACACCAAATAGATTACATTTGCTCAGGAAAGGGGGGGAAATGGTCAAAGAAGTGAAGAAGGACAGGATGGTTTAGGTACAGCTCTGGTCCCCAAAATCTTGTTCCAGTAAGGTGAGCATAATAAGATTCTCAGACCATATGTTCCTGCTCTTGTTGTTTCCAAGTCAGAAGCTGTCTAAATCATTGTGGGATAACTGCTCTCTGTCTGCCCACCTGCCTGTCTGCCTGACTGTCTCCATCAAGTATTATGGACATTAATAAATAATGGGAGGTAGTAGGATGAAAAGGCGGGAAAACCCAAAGGGTGGGTGACAGGGAGACATAATTTAACAAGTAAATGAAAAAAGCTATTAAATCACAGTTAAATTATGCTGGCACTGGCAAAAAAAAAAAAAAAGATTTCCCTCTGCAAAATGCTTTCAATAAAATATTGAAAT
The DNA here is from genome assembly GCF_902635505.1 of Sarcophilus harrisii. Lineage (NCBI taxonomy): Eukaryota > Metazoa > Chordata > Mammalia > Dasyuromorphia > Dasyuridae > Sarcophilus > Sarcophilus harrisii. The sequence goes on from NC_045429.1 coordinate 104,172,804, forward strand.
TTCTTTCATGGCTGACAGAGGCATCTCCCAGCCAAAAGGATTGAAGGCACTGGCCAGGGGCTCCAATTAGCTATGGATGATTTCAAGGAACTTTCCAGGCTGTTGAGTGGATTTTAACTTCAGTGCCTAGAACAACATCTTGTACATAGTAGGTGTTAAATCAACATTTGTTAACTGGTTGTTTGAATAAATGAATAGTTGACATTTGTGTAAAGTTTTTAAGTCCACAAAATACATTCATATATATTCTATTACTTAATCCTTACAATAACCCTGTGAGATATGTGCTATTACTATCCAAACTATGTAAGGCAAACAAGTATAGCAATAATACATTGAAGTTGGAGTTAAAATATCATGGATTTGAATTCTTCTTCAGCTATGCATTAGATTTGTGACATTGGATAAGTTAATTTATCTCTCTTGAACTCAGTTTTTTTGCCTTACATAAATGAATAAATCAATGAGTTTCTTACTTATTGTCTACAATCACATAAGTGTCCTATTATACTCCATTTATCTCACTGGTGGTTATATTATTGATTTAATGCTTATTTTTGCACATGTCAAAGGCACAATATTACTATCTTTGACTTGGGAATGATATCTTTTTTTCAAAGAGAACAAGAAGGTGAAGTCCCACTATGCTTTCACACCTATTACCTCACTGATTCTACTCTGCAAAATATAAGAAGTTAGATTCTTAGCTCCTCATGATTAATTGAGAAATTGAAGCCCCTCAGTGTTAAGCAATTTAATAATCTCTTCATCTTTGCAGCATTGTACTTTTCAAAGCTCTTCCATACCCAGTCATTTCTTTTGATCTTATCCACAAAGGTAGGAAATTAAGCCATTGGATTGCAGTAATATGAAACTTCCCCAAAATAATGCAGCTAGCTGAGACATTTGGAACCAAAATTGATGTTTCTACACTTGCACACCAGTGACTGCCCAATATTCCATTCTCTCACAAGGATTACACGGCAGGAAAAGATGCAAAGACAATTAGCACAATAGATTAAAGTGCCAGATCTGAAGTCAGGAAGAGTCATCTTCCTGAATTCATGTCTGGTCACATACACTTACTAGCTGTGTGAACCTGGGCAAGTCACCCTTTTGCCTCATTTTCTTATCTGTAAAATTAACTGGCAAAGGAAATGGCAAACCCCCAAATGAGGTTTCTGTTAGAATATACCACCAACTATGCAATTCACTGCATTTTTTCCTCCAAGGGCTAGGCCCTTTATACCTATGGTATACTCAGTATAATATTGATCAATAAACAATAAACAAAATCAATAAACATTTATTAAGCACCCACTATGTTCCAGGCACTGTGCTAAGCCTTAGGGATAGAAAAGGAAAAACAGTTCCCATCCTCAAAATTTGATGGGGGAGACAATATGCATACACTAGGAATCTATGGAGAGGATAATTAGGAAGTAAACAACAAAAAGAAGATGCTAGAATTAGGAGAGATTAAAAAAAGACATTCTATAAAATTTATGATTTAACGCTTGAAGGAAATCATGAAAACCAAGTGTGAGAAGGAAGAATGTTCCAGACATAGGAGACAGCCAGGGAAAAAGTCCCAAAGTCCACTGTGTGTATACTCTGATTTCAAACATCTCTGATTCTGAATAGTGCTCTAGACTACTTCATCCTGGTGGTTCCTCAAGAATCCAATTTTGAGAGATATTACATAGCAGAATATCACACCCAATCTTTTGTTAACTAGGCTGTCTAGATTTGGAAGGAAAATTTACCTTTATTGAGTTTTCCAGACATTCTCAGACTACAAACTTTAGCTCCAGGAAGCATCTGTAGCAACATGCATAAGTAAGCATGCCCCAACTATGCAGAACTGTTTGGACAGGCAAGTTTAGCGGTTTGACGTTGCACATGAGGCACCCATCCTATTTTTTAAAGAAGGAGCAATTTGGCAAATATGTTTGACGGTTAGGCAGTAATTACATACAAAAGGAGAGTAGAGAGTCATTGTTAACACCTACAGGACAACAGAGGACATTTTCAATCCTTTCCCTTATCACCAACATCTTCTTGACCAAATAAGTTCTGCTTGGTATAACCTTTATCTCCCAGCTTTTTAAATTGTGGTTTGCCATCCTATGTGGGGTTTTGTAACTAAATGTGGGAGTCACCAAATTATGATTTATTATGAGTAAATTCTGATTTGTATACCTATATAAAAATGTTGAGGATTTATGGGGATTTATTTTATAACCTGCAACTTTGCTAAAGTTATAGATTATTTCTAATAGCTTTTTAGTAGAATCTCTGGGGTTCTCTAAGTATACCATCATATTATCTGCAAAGAGTGATAGTTTGGTTTCCTCATTGCCTATTCTGATTCCTTTAATCTCTTTCTCGACTCTTATTGCCAAGGCTAGTGTTTCTAATACAATATTGAATAATAATGGTGACAGTGGGCAACCTTGCTTCACTCCAGATCTTACTGGGAAAGGTTCCAGTTTTTCCCCTTTGTATACCTATATTATATACCTAGGGTCACATTAAAATTTCTTGGGCAAAAAGGGGTGGCAAGTGGAACAAGTTTAAGAAGCCCTGGTTTAGCTGAAAGTCTCTGGGATCAAGTTAAAAGATGAGAACATTTTTGCAGCAGTCTTTTACTAAGTGCCACTGGAAACAGCTCTGTCTCACAGAAAGCTCAATGGAGCTCCCACCCAGGAGCAGATCTCTGTTGAAATCTTGGCAAGCACCTAAATCCTGACTTCATTCAGGCAGCACAGAGTAATCCCTTCAGATTTATCATGGAGATCAAAGGGACAGGACCAATAAACTCAAATAGACAACTTGGAGGAGGCTCACAGGAGAGCAATGAAAATGATTAAAGGGCTGATAAATGGAACCTGGAAAGGAAAGTTAAGGGAGCTAACAAAATTGCTGAGGTATAGTGGAAGGAACATACTGGCTTGGGGGTAATAGGTGTACTTGAGTCTAAATCCTGTCCCTGCCACCTGTTACCTATGGAGCCTTTTTGATAAGTCACTTGATTTCTCAAAGTCTTAGCTTTCTATTCAGTAAAATGGAGGTAATTATATCTCCCCTCATACCTCACTAGTTGTCTGTGAGTGTCAAAAGAGATTACTCAGGAGAGCACTTTGGAAAGCAGCTGTTTAAGCTCAAACTATTATAATTATGTGAAGAGACATACAGGACAGCTAAATAACCTTCACGTCTACGAAAGGTCCCTATATGAACAATGGTCATGAATCCTGTTTTTCTCCCATAAATTATAGAGCAAAAGTAAATGAAAAGGAGACAGTAGCAGAGAGGGTTAAGGTTTGACTTAAGAAACAAGCCTCTAAAGCTCCTGAAATCAATAATGGAAGGAAGGTTGTGAAATCTGTAAGGCCTATTTGAGCTTTAAAATTCTATGATCCTATGGAATTTTAGTTCCTGGGGGATGCAAAAACTGTAGTAATCTGCTTCTGTCTTGGAGGTTTAGCTGTAGTTCTTCTATGAGTCATGGGATGAATTAAATGACCTTTGAAGGTCAGACCCAGAAATTTTTTTGTTTGTTTTATGTGTTTTGACATTGCATTAATTTCAGGTCTGATTTTCTCTTCTGTCCCCAAGCATTGAACCCACTCAGTACAAGGGGAAAAAACAGTTAAACAAAAATATCCAGTGATCTCATCTAAAAAAAAGGAAGTGTATATATGTATCTCTATCTACATATGCATATATATATATAATGTGGGTATGTATATGTAAATATGTATGTATATATTTATATGTGTGTATTTTTATATGCGCACATACATACACAAATACATGTGTGTATGTGTGTGTGAAATTCTGCCCTACTAGTGTCCTGCTATGAGAGGAGAAATAATTTTTAGTTTCACGTCCTCCTTAACTATGTTTTCTTTTTATATATTTTCTTTATTCTCCTTTCCTTTTCCCCACCCACATCACTTCTAAATTACCCTTTCTTCTCATAGAACCCTCCTTTAAAACAAAGCAAAACAAATCAACACATTGTCCATGTTTGAAAATGTTTGCCTTGTGCATCTTTTGCCAGGAGCCATGCTTTGGCATCAATCCTTTGAAGTCACAACTGAACCATGAATTGTTCAAAGATCTATACAGTCTTATTTTGCTCTGCATTATTATGACCATTGTGTAATCATTTTCTTAGTTCTATTTACTTTGTTTTCTATCGGTTAATATGTCTTTACAAAATACTTTAACTCTTTCTTATTCATTCTTTTTTAGAAGACAATGCTGTGCCATTACATTTATATGTCATAATTGATTCATCCATTCCCCAAGGATGGGCACCTACCCAGCACTAGGATTTTATGCTTCATTTATTGGAGGATTTTATTTTTCATATTCTTTTTGTGTAAAGAAGTACCAGTCCAATAAAACTGCTTATATACATATTTTAAAATGTCTAAGTAAAAATACACAAAGGAAGACTATAAAGAAAACACCAAAGAAGTGTCAGGAATAAGTGGTAAGGCTAGATACTGGGTTTGCATTTTTAGAGACTTTTAAAAAAAATCTGGACAGCATGGGGGTATTCAGACTGGACTGAATGGAATAGACTTAAATGCTAAGTAATGATTGAAGCCACAGGAGGTGACTGATGGAGAACTCTGAACGAGATGAAAAGTCAGTTATTGACTAAAGTAGTAGATGGATATTGCTTAGAAATTAATTGAGTTTTTGGCCTTATTGCTCCCAACAGAATGGAATGGGAGGAGTGGTGAGTATCTATGTGCATGTGTGTGCTTGCAAGCACTTGATTTGCATAGCAGGGAATGAAGTTACATTATCCTAAAGCTGAGGAAAATGAACAAAACTAAAGCAATCCTTGTCTCCATCTTGGAATTTCAAAGCAAGAGAAGAATATGCCTACATCCAAGCTGTTATTTTCTTGCGCTCCAGCCTTTACCTCAGATCCAGAACTCAGGCTTCCACCTTAGGTTTCTGGGTCTTTTGCTCATAAGAGTATCCACTATTATAAGCCTAAGGGATCCACACTCACCACACTGCTCCCTGATCATCCTAATGACATTTGCCATAAATGAACCCTCCTGCCCTTTGACTCTACTTTCTAACACTAGATGTGGTAACAATGGTCAAAAGAACACTATCATTTCTGAAAAATATATATACTAAACAGTTGTTCTAGTATCACTATCTATGGGACTTCTTTCTTTAAAACACTTCTCCCTAGCCACTCTCCCCTATAAGGATATAAATTCTTTGAGGGTCAGAACTGTCTTTCTTGCTTGTGTTTGTAGTCCCAGTACGTAGCCCAGAGTTTGCCAGTACTAAAAGTTTAATAAACACTTTTTCATTAATTAACTCGCTCATTTGAAAGGTGATGGGAAAGGTCCTATGATATTCAAATCTTTCTATTACAAGCTTAAAGTCCTTACTCCTGGTAGACAATTAGTAAAAATGGAAGGGGAAATACTTAAAGATCAACCAATAGCATTTCAAATAAATAATTAAACAAACATTTATTTAGTAGTCCTTATTGTATACAAAAGACTGTTCTAGCTTCAATGATTAGATACAAATATTAATATCTATTATTTACATGTCACTTTAAGGTCTCCAAAATGCTGTCTATATGTTCTCTCATTTGATCCTTATAATATCCCTGTGGGATAAAAGTTATGGTTAATATTATTATGAAGTTGATGATAATATATTGTTTTGTTGATTAGGAAAATATAATTTATAGATCATAGCACTGAAATTACTAGAGATTAAGTGACTTACCTGGAGTCACATAGGTAATAAGTCTGTCAGCAAGTCAACTAGCATATATTAAATTTCCATGTACCAAACAATGTGCTAAGCACTGGAATCAAGACATAAGCCCAGCTTAGCCACTGAAAGAAAGGAGTTTAGCCAAGACACAGTCCTTGACCCCACAGTATTTATAGTCATACAGGGAGATGGGATTTATATATAGATAAATATAATTTTAAAATGACACTTCAACATAAGGGAACCTGGGCAAATAAAACAGAGGGAGGGAAAGGGGCTAAGAGAAGGGATGAGCCACATGAGCTAAGACATTCCTTCCAGCTAGGAGTGTACTGGTATATGCTTAACAATATTTCTCAGAGGGGATAAAATGCGTGCAAGACACACTTTTATATTTATTCTGCATTATTAGTACTTTGTAAAGTCTGGACAATCAACAATACAATAAATCAAGCCCTGATCTGTGTTTGCTGACTTCCAAGGTACACATTATTACACTAAAAATTTCAAAATTGGCTCTATTTGTTAGAACTGACTCAAACATACCCCTGCTTCCACTTCTAAATCTCTAGGCTAGGTACCCTGGCCAAAGGGACACTGTTAGATTGTGAGATCCTAGAGGGAGGGATCATTTTTTCACTTCTTCATATCCTCAGCATTTAATACAGTGCCTGGTTTACCTGAACCAAAGTCCAACTCTTTTGTTTCAACATGGTGTATAAGTGACACTGGATTCTTGAATGCCATGTGATAAATATTAAGGCTCTATTAGGTTCCACCAAGCTGAAAAGTCATCAGTATAGGTCCAGATCAGCAGTAAAAATGAGGTATTATCATATGGCTTTGCTTGATACAGAGGGATACTTCTTTTCTGGGTCAGACATATATCCTCCTAATTTCCGTTTCTGAACTTTATCTCATTATCCTCCAAAGACCTAAATAAACAAAGACAACCAAAGGATGACTTGCCAACCCTGGGGTATTCTCATTGTAGAAGAACTCTTTCAGAACCCTTTTCCCTCCAACTCTTAAAGATCATAGGGTTATCTTCTCATTTGTAGCATCATTGATGGAGAATTGTAAGAGAACCTTAAAGGATGTCTAGTCTAACTCCTTCATTTTATAGAAGAAATCAATAAAGCCATGATGAACTAACTGATTTGCCCAAATATCATGGGCAAGATTTGAACCCAAACCCTCTGCAAGGACAAGCTGCTTCTTTTCTGTTTTCACTGGGATTGTAGACAGCACTATTGAAACCACTCCCATCTCTTCCACTCAAAAGTTTTTGCCTCTTATGAATGGATACCAACTCAAACCCATTTAAAGAAGTTTCACACCACAAGACTGTTAAGTAATGATTTTTTCCATCTTCATCAATGAAAAGAGTACTCAATATAAGGAAAATATGAATCTTTGATGCCCTGAAGTTTAAGATAACAGGATTTTCTCAGAATGACTGTGTGACTTTGTGAAATACATTATTAAAATTATTTGCTAATGAAGAAACTAAGGCTCAAGGCTAATTTTTTAAAAGCCTGGAAAGATTTCCATGAACTGATGCTGAATGAAGCAAGCAAAACCAGGAAAACATTGTACACAACAACAACAAGATTGTGTGATGATCAACTATGATAGACTTGGCTCTTCTAACCAAGTCAGTGATCCAAGGAAATTCTGATAAACTTGGATGAAAAAGGTCATCCACATCCAGAAAGAGAACTACAAAAACTTAATGCAGACTGAAACATACTATTTTCACTTATTTTTTTCTTATTTTTCTCATATTTTTCCTTTTTGTTCTGATTTTTCCTTCAACATGACTCATATGTTTTAAAAAATGAATGTACATGCATAACCCCTAAAAATTTGATTAATTGATTAATTAATTAATTTTTAAATAAAAGAAACTAAGGTTCAGACAAGTCAATCAGTAAAGTGATTTGTCTATAAACTGCCAGTAAGTACAAGATCTAGAACTTGAACTCAGGCCTCCAAGGTCTAAGAACTCCATCTCCATGTAGTCTCTGAAGGACAAACTTATAAAGCAATGTAGTGAACATAGAATGAATGAGTGGATGAATGAATGAATATATACTTATTAGAGGCTTTCTTTGGGCTGAGTATTATGTTTAATTCTGGACCTAGAAATACAAAAATGAAATAATCCTTGGCCTAAAGAAGTTTATATTCTAACAGGGGGGCCTAGTGGCCAGGAATGAGTTTCTTGATTTGGGAAATTTCAGGGATGGTGAGTGGAGCAATGGGGGAGTACTATATTACACACTGATTGTGGTTCCAGATATAGAATGGTGATGAAGAGAGGAATAAAGCAAGACAGCTATCACAAAGATGTCCAGGTACTAAAAGAAATTATGTATAGCTGGAGCCATCTATGCAAACATCACCAACCAAACCCAAATGAAAACATGGAGAGAAGGAAGAATGAATTTATAGGATCATAGATTTAAAACCAAAAGAGATTTTAGGAACAATCCAGCCCCTCATCATTACTTCATTTTTTAAAATAATGACTATTTTCAAAATATATGTAAAGATAGCATTCACTCTAACAAAATCTGGTGTTCTGAATTTTTCTTTCTCCCTTACTCCTACTCCCTCCAGTAAACAGAATGTAATTCAATATATGTTAAACATGTACAATTCTTCTATACATATTTCCACAATTATCTTGCTGCACCAAAAATTACATTTTTTTTCAATAAACTTTTATTGCTACTTTTTGGTTTTGTATCACCTAAATTTCCTCCTGTATTCCTTCCCTTATCGCCCCCTCCCGAGAGAACCATCCCATATGACAAAGAACTGTTTTTAAAAGATAAAAAGAGGAAGAGAAAAAAATCAGCAAGACTGCAGATAGATTAGAAAAAAATTCTGATAATATATACCTATCTCGCCTTTAATAGACAGATAAATAAGCTAGGTCCCCAGAGGGGAAATGATTTTGTATGGGTCACCTAAGCAGTAAACAGCAGAGTAGAAATGGGGTTAATTTGGACCTCTCTGAAAAGTGTTCTGGAAGAATTTGAGAAGGGGAGCATGGTAGGAACACCTGGGACTTTATTTATGTTCACTGAAGGCTGTCAGCAGAATTCCTCCAAACCTCCACTCTCCCACCTGCCAAGGGAAGTCATTAAAAGAGGAGGGGCTGTTTCACTGAAAAGGAGAAAGCCTTTTGGCGTCTAACTAAATCCCTGTGGCCCCTGTACGTGAATTCTTCTTTTCTTGGATCTCTCCTACCGTCAATCTTGTGTTGATATTTGTCTTTTTATGCATATACCTGGTCTCTCCAATTAGATTATTAAGTCCCTGAAAAGTAGAGACACTGGATTATAACTCTTAGGATTTCTTGCTCCTGTTACAGTGCTTCCATTGCAACTGTATAAATGTTTTTAACTCCAAAATTACATGTTTTCTCCCAACTGCAATCTCTAAACAGTGTCAGTTTTAACAGGATCCAAAAAGGCCTGGTCCCTCCATTTAACCAAGAGCCAGAGGCAGCATCCAATAGAAAAAGAAAGTAGATGACAGCTGTCAAATGTGAAGAAAGAAAGGATATTGAAACTTTTGGTGGAGGAACAATAAAGGGAAACTCTAGAGACACCAGTGTCCTAAAACAAACAAAAAATAATATATATATATATATATCCTTTCTGTCTCTCTAATGATCTTTTTCTTGCTTTCCTCATAGAATCATAAATTTGGAACTGGAAATGCCTAGAGACCACCCAGTCCAATACTTCTCAAACTATGATCCAGGGACCCCTGAGGGTCCCCAAGATCCTTTGGAGAATTTTCAAAGTCAAAACCATTTTTATATTAATAATAAAATTTTATAATTCCTAATGTGGTAAATATTGGTGACTATAACTCACATAAATAAAAACTCTTTGAAGTATTCAATTTTTAAGTGATCCTTAGACTAAAAAAAAAAAAAAAACAAACAGCTGAACAACCTCTTCTAGTACAAAAACAACTTTTACAGATGAGGAAACAGGTTTGGCAACATTTAAATGATTTGGCCATAAATACACATGAAATAGATGGCAGACTCAGGATTTGAATCCAGGTTCTCCTTAGACTGATTAATAGTACATAAAAAGAAAATGACAAATGTTGAAGGATATGTAGGAAAAAATGAGACATTAATACATTGTTGGTGAAGTTTTGAACTTAACCCAGCCTCTCTGAATTTAAAAATAATTTCCATCCACAAGGGGCACAAAGTGTGGAGTTCCTAAGTAGATCATGCTAATCATGAGGTACTTTCAGATCTAGGAAGAGAGAAGAGAAAAAAGAGCAAGGATGTGCTAGTAAATATTTAACAACCAACTCTCCACCATTTTATATTTTATTATAGGATGTTATATGTTTTATTATATTATATATCACTGTCTACTACATTTCCTCTATTTCTTTCTTAAGTCTCTGGGTCTATGGTTGTATAATGAGAGTAAGACTAAATGAAATAGAAAATTCCTTCCAGCTCTCTCCTTTTAACGTTCACTCTCACTAATAGTACACTAAAACCTATGCCCTTTCTACATACTATACTGTTCTTTAGCATTTGGTGGAGTGGAGAAAAGGACATTGAAATTAATTATAATAATTCCTTTTATTTTTCTCAATATAGGATGGTTAGATAGAGAAGTCATTTACATTTTGCTTTATCTAAAAATGTATTCATCATGTATAAGTCTGGGAAGTATAGCAAGTAAGAAAACATGATTCAAGGACCTGAAACCATAAGTGAAATGGATCCAAATCTTTGCTAAATTCTTAATTATTTAGAGACAGAGAAAATGCCTGCTTCACAGAGTATATGGATATGAATGATTTGCACAGGCTTTCTTGGGCTCCAGAGATTCCTATTTTCCTACCCAATCTTCCAGGACATTCTGCACACAAAGTCAAAACTAGTAGGACCCATTTTGAAGCTCTCTGAAATCACATCTGCTTAATACTCTGCTCGGTTCCTTTTGAGCTCAGAAAAAAGCTAATCTGGTTTTCAAACAGTTGTTTTGCATTTAAGGATCAGGAGGAATTAAGGAGAATTAGATGGATCTAGAATAGTTATCAGGACCATCAAAAATGGGCTTTTAGTGGAAAAAAAAAAAAAGACAATAGAAGAAATATTTGTGTAAAGAAAGCAAAGTTAGATTCATTTAATTTTACCCAGTACTCTGACCTCTACTGACTGACTCTGACAAACCAGGGTTCATCTGAATATTTCTCAAGATAGCACATGTAACAGTAAAATGCACAGCCCTGAGATACTTTTATAAATCAACATTTCCTTTTGCCCAGAGGAAGAACTGCCAAAATAAAGAGGTCTTTTCAAATATTTATGGGCATATTTTCCATTTGGGCTCTTATTTGAATTTCACTCTCATTTAGAATACAATTCAAACACCTCCATCATTAACACCAGCCCAGCAATATTCAGGGGAAAAACACCCAAGATAACCTAAGACTGGATACAAGAAGAGTGTTGATATCATATTAAACGGAGCAAAAGGAGAATTAAAATAAGAGACCTATCTGAGCCTATCAGAAATGAAATTCTCTTTGGAATAAAATGGTCGATTCCAGAAATGCAGTCATTTAAAATAAGATTAAAATGATATTTCATAAGAACTGAAAGAGAATACAAACTACCTCCTCTGGAATGATCTGAAATTTGCATCCAATGAAGGGTAAATGGAAAAGGGCGAAATATTAGGAAATTATAGAAAAGCTGCTTTGTTTTCCTTTGGGGAATCTTCTGACCATTTTACTGGAGATAAAAGCAAAGAGTAGAAAAATTACTTTTTTTTACTCTTAATGCTATAGAATGCCCCTGACTGGGTTTTACCCCTTGTCTCTTCCTCATTAATCGTAGAAATTTACCAGATTCAGATCCAAGGACCTGTGTTTGAATTCTGCTTCTATTATTGATGATGTGTTATATTGAGCAAATCTTGTACCTGCTCTGGGGTTGTATAAAATGAGGGGGGTTGTATTAGGTGATCTACCACAAACAAATGAGATAATATTTGTAAACTGCTTAGCACAATGTCTGGCACATAATAACAGCTTAATGAATACTTGTTCCTTTTCCTTACCTTCCTTTGATGTTACAATCATTTTTTTTTAAATTTCAACAGTATTTTATTTTTCCAATTACACATAAAGATAATTTCCAACGTTCATTTTTGTAAGATTTTAAGTTACAAATTTTCTCCCTCTTCCCTCATCTCCCCCCAAGACAGAAAGCAATCTTTTATGGGTTATACATATATAATTATTTTAAACATATTTTTATATGTTTATCGGAACAAAATCGGAACAGAAAAGAAAAACCACAAGAAAGAAAAAGCAAACAACAAAATAAAGGTAAAAATTCACATTCAATTTCCATAGTTCTCTCTCTGGATACAAATGGCATTTTCCATCCCAAATCTATTGGAATTATCTTGAATCATCACATTGATGAGAAGAGCTAAATTCATTATACTTTATCATCACATGATCTTGTTGTTGGTGTTTACAATGTTCTCCTGGTTCTACTAACTTTATTCAGCCTCATTTCATGAAAGTCTTTCCAGACTCTTCAAAAAGTCAGCCTTCTCGTCATTTCTTATAGAACAATCATATTCCATCACATTCATATACCATAACTTATTCAGCCAATCTTCAACTGATGAACATCCACTTGATTTCCAATTCCTTTGATGTAGCTTTTAGATACATCAATGTATGTCATTGTAGCTTTTAGATACATCCAGGCTTTTTCATGAATTTATAAAGTAAAAGATTCAGAGTTGGAAGAGGCTATTCAGTTCAACCCCATTGTCATATAGATGAAGAAACAGAGGTAAAGAGAAGTTATGTAATTTATGTAAAGTCCCATATAGTAAATATCAGAGATGAGATTCAAACCCAGTTCATCTGATGTCATATTCAGTACTCCTCCACCATATTGTGTTAGTCACATCCATCTATTCTATAGTACCCAGAGCTGCTTCTGAGATGGAAACAAAATGGATGAGTGCAATTAAACTGACATGGGGATTTTATATAAGGCAGTTTGAGACCAAGAGGGAGAAAGATTGTAGGTCACAGATTATTTAGGCTGAGGCTTATAGGGATCTGTGCCAAAGAAGTAAGATCTAGATCTTGACTTTGTAATTTCAGAAACTTGATTTTATCAATTCACAGAGGAGAAATCAGCTTCTGGGAAATCAGTTCACACCAACCAAATTCAAGCGTGATGTATTTCTAAACCAGAATGTCAATTTCTTCCTTTCTGAAGATAACTCTCAATAATTAGCAAAAGCTCTCAACTATTAATCCAGGCTACTCTCTCTTTATCAGTCAATCTTCAAGAAAAATGGTAGAGCAGAATTTGCTTGGTGAATATAGAAAACAAATGCACTTGAAGGATAGTTCTATCAAGACAGTGACAACCTAAGGCATTGTTCTTCTTCATTCAGGATATATTGTTCTGAATAAGTGGCTGTAGCTGTTAGCAACATTACAACTTTTCTCAGTCCTATGCTTGAGACCACAGACAAATCCTGACTCTACTTCCTTCTTTACCCCTCAGTTTTGTCACACAACTTCTATTTGTCATTTGCATTATATCTTCCAAGATTATAGGTTATGTTATATTAATAACATGTTATTTGTATTGTAGTTTTATTTTAAAACCTGGCTTTTTTTTTGACACTGTCCCTTGTTTCTGGGTGAAAAGAGCACAGCATATTCAAGACATTTTAGGTCTTCTGTAGTTAGGATCAAAAGGTAGGATTTTATATCACCTCATCCTAGATAAGTCTGTCTTCCAGTCTGTGAAAACGTTGTCCTACAAACTCCTTACTGTTCTTTTCTTTTAATACTTAAAGAATTAAGAGGGACTTTAGAGATTATTAGGTTCAACCCCATCATTTTTACATTTAGGAAAAGGTAGGTCCAGAAGTTGTCATGTCTAAAGTCAATACAAGTGGCAGATGAAAAAGAGGAAGGGAATAAGCATGAATTAAGAGCCAACTGTAGGCACTGTGCTAAATGCTTTACAAATAGTATTCCCTTTGATCTGGTAGGTAGGTGCTGTAATTAGCCCTATTACATTGATGAGGAAACTGAGGCAAACTTGCTCAGCTAGTGTCTAATGCTAGAATTAAACCCAGATTTTCTGACTCCAAAACTCAATGCTCTTAGATGGTAGAACTTAGATTTAAATTCACATCCTTTCTTTCTCTCTCTAAATTCAGGGCTCTAATCACAATACTATATTACTTTTATCTGAGTCAATATTATCCTCAATTAACCGAGCCCTTGGAATAGTTCCTTCCCTGAGCCCCTAGCCAAAGCTTGCATTAAGCCAAGGGTATGCTAGGTGGCATCATAGTGCATAAAGCACCAGATCTGGAGTCAGGAAAAGTCACCTTCTTGAGTTCAAGTCTTACCTTAGACTCTTTCTAGTTGTGTGATCCTGGGCAAGTCAATTGACTCTGTTTGCTTCAGTATCCTCATCTGTAAAAAGAGTTGGGAAAGGAAATGACCAACCTTTCCAGTTTCTTTGCCCAGAAAACCTCAAATGGAGTCAGGAATAGTTGAACATGACTGAAAGGACAACAACACACAAAGGTCCAGTTCCAGCATATGCTATGGGAATAGCTATGCAGACAACTTTGTTCTCAGTGAGGGACTCAGAGATGCTCATTACAGTGGACTTTGGAGAAGGCAGCCTATAGTGAATCCTGGGAAAACAGCAGGGGGAAATATATCAAAGGATTTCACTTGACAAAGGTTCTTCCATGGAAGAGATAATCTATTATTGAATGAGGAAGGCCTGGGGGACACCACCAAACCACACTCCGATTTTTTTAATCCTTCCACTGTTTATGAGGTATGTTGAATATGAATTTGATGGCATGGCTCTGCAACTATGGGACTCCCTCACCCCCTCTCGCTGTATGACTTTGGAGAGGAAATCTCTACTCACATTCCTGCTGGTGAGGCTCCATGCTGACTAAAATAATAAAACAACTCATGTCAAGCAGATTAAAACATGTCAAGTGCCCATGGATGGCCTCTTTTGGTCTCTGAGGAAGAGAGGAGTAGCTCAGGTCTAGACATGAGTTTCATCAGGGATTTGGCTTTGAATGGACTAGCAGCCTTGGCTCATATTAATAATATACTCTCTCACAGGCTCAGCTTTGCCCAGTCTCTAACAAAACTGAGAACTTGGCTCTCTCCTTTTGGTTTTACAGGAGAACAAGAGATTTTGGTCCTTCTGCTATCCTGCCTCAAGGAGATAACACAGCCTTTCTCAAAAACTTATCCTGGTGCATCACTATTTTGCCTATCTTGAGTTACTCTTCTATTAAGTTTCAATGGAGTTAAGAAAAGTCCTTCCACAATGAATATTATAAGAATTTCCTTACACATTTAAAATCTGATATCCCTTCTGTTAGGCAAAAAATACACAAAGGTCTAGTAGTCTTTGAAGGCACAGAAGGATCCTTTACTCTGGGTCAGACAATTGAGGTGGGCTAGTGAAAGGGGGAAATATTAAAACCAAAAACATTATTAAGTCAAGAAAACTGAGGTTTTGCTTCATCTGGAATGAGGGATTAATTCCCAGGGTTTTTTTTTTTCTTTTTAGTGATCTATTTGGCTCTTCATTCTCTATTAGATGTGTCCCTGTGAGCACCTAGCAAAAAAACAAAAAACAGGGCTATAGGATAGTGGGGGAAGAAAGGACAGGGTACAGGCTTGCCCCCTTTTTTGATGTAATTGTCTCTAGAAGATTAGAGGCAGGTAGAGAAATTCAATGATCAAGAGATCCAAGAGATCACATTTTGCCAAGGAAATGATCAACTGAAATCTCTTTCTCCCTGGAACCAAAAAGAACTATCATCTATAGAGTTTTATAGCTGGTCAGGATGAAGTTGAAGGATCTTTTCTTCTCAGGAAATCAATACCACTAGTAGAAAGAAGGAATTCTCCCTCCTCCCTCCAAGAAACCTGAACCTTGTGCCAGCGTTTCTGGAGCCATTTAGAAAGGTCTTTTCCCAGTAGAAATAAAATCCACTGAAGCACAATTGCCCTATAGAAGCAGGGCCTCCTAAACTCTGTTCCCAAAGTATCTGAACCTTGAAGTATCCTCGCTGAACAGATAACTGATCTACAAGAGCACTTTTCCTTCTGAGGTACAGTCTGTCTGTAGTTCTAGGAGGATCTAGTTGTCAGGACCTGGCAGTCCTTTCCCATCTCATTCTCTTTTATTGACTAATCCCCCTAACCAAATTTCTGAAGAAAAGGGAGGAAGAATTTTAATTGTCTAGTCCCTGGTGAATTATTTCCTAGATAAAATCTCTGTAATGATTCAGCCATTTGGACTAAAATGATCACTGAATTCAATTTGAGGGGCAGTGTGGTAGAGTCCAAGAATGTTTGAGGTTGAAATAAATCTAATTAGAAGGTTCCTAATACCATCTCCTCCTTCTGCCAATGAAGAAATGCATCTAGAGAAGTTGGTCATACAACCAGTTAGAGATATACCTGAGAATAGGACTCTTCATCCCTGGAATTTTATTTTAATACACTTTCCACTAAACCCTACTGTCAGTAGTATATTTTCTTTCTCCCACTCATTTAGTTATTAGCTTATGTGTATGGCCAAACTGACTGATACCCTATAGACAGAGCCAGAAGGAAAGCACCTTACAGAGACCTGAGATAGGTCAGTGAAAGAGTCATCTTTGGAATGTGAGCTCCCACTCTCCCTCCCTTCTGAGAGTCCCCCACCTCTCAGGTTACCCAGGCACAGTCATCCAGCTCAAAGTGCTATTATATTGCAGTACATCCCTGGGGAATCTTACTTGCACATATAATCAAAGGAGGAAAGCAAGAGGGTATATCCACTAATGGGCTCTTGGGAAAAACAAAACAAAACAAAACAAAAAACAAAAACAAAGATATTTTAAGCCATATAAAAGCATAGATTTCTGAGTGATTTTAGAGATCAGCTTTCCTTTCAGTTATAAGATTACAGTTCTTTGATCTAGTCCAGCTCCTTGTTTTACAGGTAAGAAAGTTGAATTGTATAGATAGGAAATTACTTGTCCAAAGTCATGGTAAAGCAGTAAGTGGCAAGAAAAAGACTTGAACCTGGTAAAATCTAAAAGATCTTCTGACTCCAAATTTTCAACTTTTCTCAACAACACAGAGTCTTCTTATGATCTGCCCCGATATTGAAAACTTAGACTACATTTTCCCATTATCAATATTTGATTCAAAAATGAGATTGATGTAATACTATTTATAATTGTATTGAATTGTTCCATCTTCATTAACCTAATACCCATTGCAGAGATATAAACATACTCTTACTTCAACAAAAATCCTTAGAAACTAATTTTAATAAAGAATAAAATGAGTAATGTAATTTATTTCTCACCAAGCAATGAGTAGATTTGACAGTGGCTGAAAACCTAGAAGGAAAGGGGATTTGCAGGTTAGTTTCATTTCCTTTATCTTAGCTTGGCTTAGTGCTCAGTAGGTGATCTTACAAGTTATGGGCACAGCATTACACTTATTAACACTACTCAGCCATATGTATATTGCTTGAGTTGGTGAGAAAAGGAATTTTGCTAGAAATTCTTCAAGGCAAATTATATATTAAAATAAACCATCTGACTTCCCTTCCTACCCATCCATGTCACCAGCACCACCACCACCATCACCACGATTATCTCCCTACATCCCCATCCCCCATTCTCAAAAAAAGAAAAGAACTATTTCCAAGCTATGGGGATTTGTTCTGATGGTACATCTGTGCGTTTTTACAAGCTGATGTCTGCTGTTTGGTTTTACAATCCAGAAGAGAGCATGTTTGATTGAGGTTTGTGTGACATCTGGGGCTATATTTTTTGCAGCAATTTAGAAGCTGAAGATCACATTTTTTCACGGGTGTTTCCAGTTTTTAATCACCACAGCATTTTCCCACTCCCCTACCACAGTAACAATCACTAGTGGTAGCTTGTTCACTTTTCATGGGAGAAAAAAGCAAAATGGAAATCAGGATGAATTAGCAAGTGGGCGTTGTAACTGTCAAGGACTGACAGGGCTGACTGGCTCCAGAGACTAGGATGTATTGTGCTGGTCTCCATCGGATGGGTAAGTTGAACGGTTGGCTATTGCCAATGATGAGAAAATCTCAGTAATCAGAACAAAGGGAATGGAGAACATCTAATAAAAGAGGAGAGAGATCATCCCCCTGACAAGCATATAAACACGTGCTCATTTGGTTGGCAGTGAGAACAGGTTGGCTGTTCATTACTTTGGCCACAAGTCCCACATCCAAAGTCAGAACCTACTCATAAATTATTCTTCTCTCCCCTCCCTTACCCTCCCATAAAACTCTTCCTATCCCAAAAGGAAAAAGCTGGAATGCAGCAGCTCCATCCAACCTAACAAATGCACCTCTAGTTTGCATTGCATTTTTTTTAAACAAGCCGCCCAGATTGCATGAAGCTTAAGTTATGGAGCACAATGGAAAAGGACTGGATCAAAATTCAAAGGCCCTGACGACATATATTAACTCTAATACTATTTGGGCAACTTTGGATATGTTACTGGATCTATGTGGGGCCTCATCTATAAAACAAGGGGGTTGAGTCCTTTCCCTCTCTAAACAGATAATCATAGCTTTGAATCCATCCTGACAAGGCTTTATTCCTGTCCAATGGTAATAGATACTATTTTCCTTCTCTGGGATTTTCTTTGAGTCAAAGATGTTCAATTTCAAGTGACAATCAAATCCCAACATAGAATCTTAGAGTTATGCATGTGACTTAAATCTGGAAAGGACATTAGAGGTCATTTTAGAAAGCTTCTCTACCTAACAGCACTGGCCAAGAGACCAGAGTTCTTGAATGTGCTTTCACTTTCATTGTGTGACCTGGGAAAAGTCACTTATCACAGGATTTAGAGATGGGTAGAATTTTAAAAGTCTTCTGGTCCCATCATTCTCATTTTGACAATGAAGGAACTGAAACTAAGAAAGGCAAAATGCCTTGCCCAAGATGATAAGAATACAAATCAGCAGAGCTAGGATTTATCTCACTGGACCTCAGTTTCCTCATCTGATAAATGAAGGATATGCTTTTGATAATTTCTAATATATCTTTTCCAACCTTAAATTCTGATTAATTCTTTCTGTAAATGATAAAAATATAAGAAAGGATGAGTGTGTGTGTGTGTGTGTGTGTGTGTGTGTGTGTGTATGGTATATATACACATAAACACATGCTTTGGGGAGGCACTTCCGTTTGAAACTATTAAGGAAATGGAGAAGAAGAGAAAGAGTCAAAATGAATAAATGACGGTAATTCTCCCCTCCACCACTACCCTCTACACTTTTCTCTAATGTCTCCTTTTCTCTGTGCCCTGTCTGGGCAGGCCCCACACTCCTGGAATGCTTCTTCAGGCATCCTTATCTGGGGAGCTAATCATTAAATAGCAGGTGGTGAAGATGCCTGTTTTTCATCTCTCTTTTGCTCTTTCTCTCTTCTCCTCCTCTCATTTTTTCCCTTTTTTCCCCGGAGGCTACAAATTTCTGAATCTTAACCAGGAAACCTCATTTTAGTTTACACCTGGAATATCACTCTTTCATTAGTTGAGCAGCAAAAGAAAAAAGTGCCTAGAGACAAGAGGGAAAAGAAGGTGTTGACTGAGGAAAGACAGATTTCAACATATTGAGATAGACATGTATATATCGATATATATTCTCTCATTTGAAATATTACAGATGATGCATTCTATCAGCCTTATAGCAGTCTATTAAAATCATAATCCATTGCCATTGTTTTTATTAATAATACTTGTTAATGACATACTTTTTTTTAGAAACAAATCTTTTACTGCTCTCACTACTCCTCAGGTTCCTGATTCACTCTCATCCCAGGAAATATCTCACAAGACAAAAAAGCACTTACATGTCACTTCAGATATGGTTATCAACACTCCACAAAAATGGGCTGACAGCAAAAACAAGCAAGGTGATGTGGCAGACTGATTTAGGTTGAAGAAACTCAACAAAGCTGCCCCAGAGTTCCCAGAGATTAGTTTACATTGTCCCTACAATAGTTAAGAATGATGTCTTGAATAAAGCTCTCATTAACCTCTTTTCTATCCTGCTGAGTATCAATCTGCCTCCCCTGGATTACTGACCTTAGTGCAGATTCCTAAAGCTAGACAGCACCCTGGGAGGTCATTATTTGTCAGATGAGGAAACTGAGGCGGCTATGTGGCACAGTGAATGAAGTTCAGGATTGGGAGTCAGGTAAACCTGTTTGAATGTTGTCTCAGACCCCTAGGTATCTGATCCTGGGCAAATCACTTAACCACTCTTTCTCAGTTTCCTAATGGGTAAAATGGGGATAAAAATAGCACCTACCTCACCAGTTTGTTGTGAAGATCAAAGAGATTAACATAAGTAAAGTGTTTTGCCAATTGCAAAGAGCTATCAAAGGGGTAGATATAATTATTATTAGCATCATTATCATCATCCAATCTATGTTCTACCTCAAAGCGCTCTGTCCATAAAACTATTCTAAACAGAATAGGATCCTCTAATACCGAAGAGATAATCCCCAAGATAACAACTATGTATCCCACAAAGCCTTAATAAGAATACAATTCCTTGGGTCTGAATTCAGTTTCTAATTTAGATTTTATTTCAACTCCTTTAGTCTCCGATCATTATAGCATGCTACATTGTATGAAGTGAGAGGAGAGGATCCCTTCCCTCTAATTCACCAAAACCAAACAATCAGCTGCCTTATTTTATCAACTCTGGAAGGGTATAAAGAGTACTGGATTTGGAAGAAAAGAATGTGGGTTCAAATTCGGCTCTGTCATTTTGTAACCTTTGTCAAGTCCCTTAATTTCTCTATACCTCAGTTTTTTCAACTATAAAAAAAGGGAATTGTCCTGGATAGTCTCAAAGGTTCCTTCCCATTCTAAATCTATGATCCTATGAACATTCTACAAGCACAATTTGACTCGTGTTTCTTCCCTTTTCTTCACTCACTCAACCACCAGCCTCTTTCAAGCTCTCATTATTCCTTGTCTGACTATTACAATCACTTCCTGTTATTTCCAATCTGACATTCACATAATTGCCAAAGAGTTATAGAACCAAAGCATAGATTTGGCAATATCCTGCTCAAGAAATTGATTCATGATCAGGATAAATTACAAACTTTCCTGTTTTGATATTTTAAAACATCAGAATCTTGCAAAGATTTCTCTTTCTCATCTTCCTCTGAATTTTATTTTGGGAATTTAAATCTGTCAATTGCTATCTCTGAGTTACTTTTCTAGATTATTTGACCTCATACACTCTCTGTTCTAGCCAAACTGATTCACTTGTATGTGATATTCCATCTAATGCCTCTAAACCCTTGCACAAGCTGTCCCCCATATCTAGAAAATGCTCCACTCTAATTTATGCCTTTTGGCATATCTGGCTCCATTTGGGAATTAATCAGAGCCATTTCCCAAAAATCTTTCCTAAGGTGGTTAGCACTTCACCATCAATCCCATAACAATTGTTTTATGTGTTTTTATACTTCCCTCTATGTATTGCTATTCCATCATTCAATTGAATGACACATTGGGACTCCATGGACCATACTTTCCATGGGGTTCCCTTGGCAAACATCCTATAGTAGTTTGCCATTTTCTGTAGTCACTGAGGTGTTCCATGACTTGTAATCATTCAAAATTGGTAAGCACTAAAAAGTTGGACTTTTGTTTTAGGAATGAGTCTAGGATCATGTAAGGAACTTCACAACTTCACACAACTTCTCAAAGAGGCGATCTGACAAAAAAAAAAAGTCACAAAGAGGCGATCTGACTAGTTTTCCTCTTTTTTAAATTTTGAACTCACTCAATTCTTCACTCTTTATTCAGCAATACAAGTTGGTAAAGACTAAGTGGCAGAGAAATTCTTTGAAGAACTTGGTAACACCCTATATATACTTTTAGATTGGTTCTATCTCACCAAAATTGGAGGTACAGAGACAGCACACTGCCCCAATTCCCAATACTGATCAGCATAAGAGCTTTAACTTACTCTGTTTTTCTGATCTGGGCTGATTCACCCCTTTTCAGGTAGCTTGATAACAGTCTGATTTCTACAAGCTCATCTGGACTTAAGACTCCATTGACTTTAGCCCCACTACAACTTAGAAATTCCAAACTCAAGGGATCCAGTAGCCTCATCCTCCTCAAACAGCAAAGATTACAGGTTTGTACCTTGATTCCTAGAAATACTGTAAAGTAAATCACAGTATACTCTGCTACCTATTGTCATACTTCAGTGCAAAAGTAAAGAAGGATGAGGAAGAGGAGAATATAGGGAAAAACATGATTCGGGCAGAAAGAATGAAAACAATTAGAGACATTAAATACTCCTATATCATGAACATTTTTAAATAAGTGAATTGATACTTTCTAGATATGATTAGTGTCAACTAATACCATAATGCCTTAGTTTCTATTTTAACAGGCAAAAAAATATTCATTAATGATTTGAGAGTTATTCTTGAATTAGCTGTCCATGTAAAATCAGACCATCATCAGAGCTAAAATCGGAAATATTTAAGAACAAAAGAAATAAATAATAATAATAATAGATGTGGCATATAATTGAAGAAGTTGACCCTGAACTATTTATAAAAGACTTTGATGTCAAAATGGGAATTTTATGAAACAAATGGAATAGACAGCAACTATAATAATTTTATCTAGAAGCTTAACCAAGAGTGTACTTGTAAACGTTTAAAATTTATCCCGCTGGGAAAAAAATAAACAGTAGATTCACAAAACTCTTTTAAGTTTAATCTGCCTGATTTGCATTTTTCTAATCACTTTCTCAAGGCCAAAAAATCAACAAAGCAATAACTCAAGCCCTGATTTATCGTGTTTATTTCCAATGTGTAAATAAATACAGTGTAAATTTTACAATCGGCTCTCCCCTTACTGCTCCAACATACCTCTGAGTTCAACCATTGTAGATTAATTGCTATATAAAGAACATTCCAAAACACTAGAAGAAATGCTTAACTTTGAAAACATCTGGCTTATTTATCAATAGAGAAAAAACTGTCAAAAATAACATCAGTTTATAATATAAACTTGTTTGTAAAATCTTACAAAGAAGGATGATGAACAATTGTGAACAGTATCATTTCATAAGCAGAGAAAATCAGTGAATGTTAAAAGTAGTTTCAGAAGATAAAGAAACAAAGTTATTCCTGAGGCATTTAAGGATGAAAATATATAGAGAGCTACACACAGAAGAAAAATGGAAAAGATTTGTAAAAAATAATTTTAACAAATTGATTGCATTCTCCATCAAGGATAGTGAAAACACTATACTTGAATCCTAATATCTTAGACCCAGATGTGCTTAAAAAGAATAAAAAAGAGAGAGCAAAGTGAAGAACAAAAATAGGAATAAGCAACTGGACAGGACTAAGTATATAATAAAGGATTCTCACTAGAGGATGCATAATTCTTAAGGCATTGAAGTACTGATATATAAAGCATCTGAAAGAGGTAGAGGTACCAAATATATAGGGGAAAATCTCAGAGCTTAATTGTACTAAAAGAAGACAAATAAGAAAGCATAAATAGCTACTGACATAGATGCTCATTCTCTCATCTTTGCAAAACTTTTATGAAGACCATTTTACATGTACTAAACACATGAAGATGTTGTGTAGGAGTGAACTAGTTGTTCACTGTAACTCTTGACTTACTCTTACAGAGCAAGACTAGCTATATTGTCCCCTAACATTTCTAGGGGAACCCCTGAAAGACAATAGATTGACTCTCTGATTCTATTAGGTAGAGTTCCAATTCTTGTGAATTCCCTTTACAATTTGCCCCTGTTAATTAACACTTAAGTTCAACTTAATCAAATGATATTCACTAGTGTCTACAAAAAGGATATTTCCTACAAAGATACAGCAGGAGCAGAAATACTTACAAATATTTCACCTCTCTCAACATTTGGGAGCACACCTTTCTCTTTTTCATCTCAGTGCCTGAGGAGAGGGGCTCAAACTTAAACCAAGTTTAACATAGCATTGGTCCCACTATGTTCCATTACAAATGTGGCATGTGGATAACTCTTCACCTTACCACAATTCTGGATCCTCAGGGAATTTCTTGTGGACTTGTCTATGGACTGGCTGGTCACAAAATCTGTCATGGATTCCTGATCCAGGACTTCTTATGGCTTACCATTTGGACATTTCTGATCTCACAAGATTCATTTTTACTTAATATTGCCTTACTTAAATAAGGAAGGTATAGACACAACAGGAACAAAAGCAACAGCAAGGACATGCCCTCATCTCACACCAGAGAAGCAATCATGGGGAAATAAGAGGTCTTCAGCCTTTCTCCCCATTAAATAGCTTCAAATACTCTTACTTCTTGGAATACACTCAGGCAGGAGCCACAATCAGTTTAGTTTGGTTTGTTACTGATTTTTAAAATACATCCCAGTTCTCATTATGCAGCCAATCCAATCAATCTCTTTATGAGAATCCCATTATAAGAATAGCATAGCAGAACTAGTTATAGAAGGACTACACATGCTAGAAAGCTGGAAACTTCTGTTAAACAAAGGTGTTCACCCCTGTGGTGGAAGAGAAACAGCATAGAATCCAGTACAAAAGAGATTTCCTGTAGATGGAAAATCCTTCAAATGTTTTTGCTTGTGTATGATATTGTATTTTGGTATCAAATCCCAGAACATTTCAGAGTTTTATGAAAATTCACTAAAAAGAGTTTCACCTGACCACCCATACAGGAAAGATCAAAGAATAAAGAATGCCTGTTGCCCAGATTTCAATATCATCTAGTTAAAGTACACTAAAAAGCTTTTCTAACAGGATGGTTATTTCGGACAGATGGTACAAATGGACTATTCGTTCAGTCCCAGTTGAACAAGTAAGGGGGCAGACTAAGTTACCTTTGTAAAATCACAGAACTTTATTGACTCCAAATTTCTTATGAAAGCAAAGACCTATTTTTTAATAACTTTTTATTGACATAACATATGCCTGGGTAATTTTTTACAACATTATCCTTTGCACTCACTTCTGTTCCAACTTTTCCCTTCCCTCCCTCCAGCCCCTCCCCTAGATGGCAAGCAGTCTCATACATGTTAAATATGTTACAGTGTATCTTAGATACAATATATGTGTGCAGAATCGAACAGTTCTCTTATTGCACAGGGAGAATTGGATTCAGAAGGTAAAAATAACCCCAGGAAGAAAAACAAAAATGCAAACAGTTTACATTCATTTCCCAGTGTTCCTTTTCTGGGTGTAGCTGATTCTGTCCATCATTGATCAATTGGAACTGAAATAGATCTTCTCTTTGTTGAAGATATCTACTTCCACCAGAATACATCCTCATACAGTATCCTTATTGAAGTATATAATGATCTCCGGGTTCTGCTCATTTCACTTAGCATCAGTTCATGTAAGTCTCTCCAAACCTCTCTGTATTCATCCTGCTGGTCATTTCTTACAAAATAATAATATTCCATAACATTCATATACCACAATTTACCCAACCATTCTCCAATTGATGGACATTCATTCATTTTCCAGTTTCTGGCCACTACAAAAATACCAACATTCTACCAAGTCTTCTATGTGAGCTCAAGACAGAATATAACTATCTCCTAAGATTTAAAAATAAATATACAGATGGAATAGAAGTTTCTATCTCATTTCCAATTTAGACCAGTTCTTCCATGTTGACATTGAAGAGTTATCTAGTGACTATGAGCAGGCTACAGTATATAACCAATGAGGAATTGTGAAGAACATGAGTAAAAAAATGCCATCAAAGTATCTACTATATTCCAGGAACTGTGGTAAATGCTGGAGATAGAAACAGGCACCTGGAAAGTCAGGTGCTTCACACTGGAAATATCAAATAAAATTAGCATAGTATCCTCTAATTAAGCAAGGTAATGGCAGAATGAGGCTATCAAAGCTCAGGGTAGCACCAGGTGACCCTCTACCAAACACTTTTTTTTTTCCACAAGCCTTTGATGTTAAATTCCATTTTACAAATGAGAAAATGAAGGGTCAGAAATGTTGAGTGACTTTCCTATATTCCTATAGTCAGTTTAGTGACTAATGTAACTTTTGACATGAAATTTGAACTCACATCTTTGAAATCCAACCCTACAATCTTTCCGCTATGTCCAGAAGAATAAAAATTTCACATGATCCAAAATTTTATTGACAGATGCATGGTAGTTATAAGCAGACTTTAACATAAAATATCTTTATTATTACTGATTTTTTTGTCTTGTGCATGAGGTATGTATAAAAGACACTATGAAGATTATGTTGAATACCACTAGAAAAGGAGTTAGGTTGGATTTGTAACAATAATGTTCAACAGCAAATGGCTAGCCCTAGATGTGCCCTGCAATCAATCCCTAGACTACTAAAAGAATATGAAAAAGGAATCCCAGACACTGGATAAATCCTCTGTGAAAGATTTATGAAACAAGTAATTGAAAAGAATAAGAAAGTATGGAGAGATCACAGTCTAAGTCAGTAAGAGCAATGTTCACATTGATGAAATCATAACCTTACCAAAGATTCGCAAAAGGTTAGTTTTCAATGGAACACTGATATATTTATATTTTATCATCAGTAGTAGAAGGTAGGAATCAGGACTGAATATGAAATCCTTCCTAACCTTCTCCAGGGCAGAGAGAAGTCACACACCTAAAAACATCTATACAACATAAAGTATTTTGCACAGTGTCGTTTTCCATTCTTGCCCACAGGAAAAACAAAAACATATAGATCAGATACCAGAAGGATTTCTTGATTTTTTGGCTATAAAGTAGATTTTTACTCACAGAATTTGTAAAATTAAAACAGAAATCATAAGATAAAAACCTATATGGTAGAACAAAATAAGTGCTAAAAGATCCAAGAGGTTTCCAATTCAATGGTTCTTTGGTGAGATAGAACTACAATCCAAACACCAATTGGTTTAATGATAATAATAATCAATAGATGTCAATAGATATCAAGATTGTCAATTGTGAGATTTCACAAGATCTCAGCCCATCCATACTTCTCATCCTATTAATCAATCAATTATTCAACAAATATACCTTTATTAAGCACATAGTATATTCCAGGAACTATGCTGGGTAGTGAATATACAAATGTAAAGAAAAAATAATTCTTCTGTTCAGGGAGCTTATATCTAATTGTCGTCTGTGTTTTCCCTTAATTCCTGCATTAAGCATCTAGCTAGCCTGATTGAGACACTCCTCTAAATCTTCAAATCTTCCATAGTTACCAATTCTCTCATCCCTTTTTCTAATTCTACATTTCCTAGATTTCTCTTCTATATTATATCTCATGCTTATGCATTTAGGGGAACATTCCTTTTAGATTACATTGATTTTTTGATATTGTGCTACTCTGTGATTGACAATAGATCCCTACAGGTGGTATATTTATTTGGACAACCACATATTAACATTATCTATGATATACTGTACTTTTGGTTAAATATTTTTCTAAATACATTTTAATCTGGTTTCCTCATTTTTGAAGTGATCTAACAATAATATATATCTTTCAGGTTATTGTGAGGCTCACATGAGATAATACTTATAAAGCATTTTGTACATTTCAAAGTCATATAAATACTAGTTGATATCATTATTAAAATTATCAAGAACTTCTGGCCTAAAATCAAATATAAATTATTTCCTTTGGTGTAGAAAACCTTTTAAAACCTGGCCGCAACCTACTTATACAGGTTTAGTAGACATTATGCTCTTTCATATACCTATTATATATATATATATATATATATATATAATATATTATTATATATAATCCAGGCAACTGGCCTTCTTCATGGCCTCACATGGCCTTACATACAACATTCCATCTCTCATCACCATGCTTTTCCAGAGGCTATCCTATCCCTCCATGGGTAGAGTATCCTTCTTTACTTTGACCTCCTAGAATTCTTAGCTTCCTTCAAATTTCTCCTCAAAGGGCATCTCTCTAGTGACGGCTTTCTAGATAATAATCAGTTTCTCTACCCCTTTCTACAAATTTGTTATTGTTGTTCTGTCCTTTTCAGTCACATCTGTCTCCTCATGACACTATTTGGTATTTTC
Organism: Sarcophilus harrisii; assembly: GCF_902635505.1. NCBI lineage: Eukaryota > Metazoa > Chordata > Mammalia > Dasyuromorphia > Dasyuridae > Sarcophilus > Sarcophilus harrisii. The sequence continues at coordinate 104,200,861 of NC_045429.1, forward strand.
TTGTCAAAGATTGAAGTGGTTTGCCAGTTCTTTCTCCAATTTATTTTACAGATGAAGGAACTGGGGCAAACGGGGTTAAGTGACTTACCCAGGTCTCAGAGCTGATAAAGTGTCTGAGGCTGAATTTGAACTCAGGAAAATGATTCAACTTGACTAAGCCCAAAACTCTATCCCCATGCACCACTCCGCTCTGTGAATTATCTTGCAACGTGTGTTTATGTGTCTGTAAATCTGTGTAACATACTTACACGAGTTCTTATTGCACCCTAGCCCCCCCAAGGATGTAAATTGTTTCCTTTTTTCTTTCCTTTATATCCTAGAAAAGTACTTAATACATAGTAACTAATAAATGTTATGTATTGGTTGATTGACCCTGGCCATCTCCTAAGAACTGTTCTGATATTGACATAGCAACCTATGTAGCAACTCAGTACTATTTGTAACAATTGCCCAAATGGAAAACATCTTGAGTTGCTTTGTATCAACAAATCTTGAAGCCACTATTTCCTGGCTATCATTGGCTGGGTGCTTCCAAATGTGTGGCAAATCAGTTCCTGAAGCATTTTAGGGATGGAATTTCCCTCCCGTGGTTAACCACATGACCACAGGCATGTCTATTACTCAAACAATTTCTGTAAGACTTGGGGCCTTAAAAGTTAGAGCTGTCTCAAGAGAAATCAGCATGGAAGTTTCCGGGTTAGCACCCTTCCTTTTTCACTGGTTGTATTAATTTAATAGCTAACATTTTCCGGCTAAGATTGCAGACCTTCATGTGTATTTCTATTCTTTTCTCTTCCTTTCATATGTCCTGTGAAATTGGTATGTCCAAAATTCAACTAGTTGAATATTATTTATACATATAGCAATGTTTTACATGAGCAAAGAAAGTAATAGAGAAGCTGCTATTTGGAGGAAAAGAAGACAATCCAAATAGATTGTCTCCTTTTTCTTTCCAAAGATATGTGACCATCAAGGTCCCTTCTAAATATAAAATCATGATCATATGATCCTAGGAAGTATCTCATGAGTAGTTCCTTCATTGCTGCATGTCTGGAAACTTACTCAATTACTAATAGAAATTGGTCATGGGATGATTTTCAAAGTTTTGCTTTGGATAGAGAGAATGGAGCCAACTGTATACATCAATTAAATGTTCTCTCTCATTTTCCCATAACATCAATAAGCCCAGTCCTCATTTTAATGAAATAAAGCTGATCAAAAGAGATAGGCAATGCTGGTATTATTTGAGAACAATGCAGATGTATCTTCAACAGCCTGAGGTGTAATTAATAGAACTGTAATAACCTGAGTACCTTGAAACTCTTGCCTCTTGGCCTCAAGTTCAGGGAAAAAAATGCTTAAAATTCTCTATCGAGACTCTCCATCCAACAATGGTCTCAGAAGACCAATAATTGGAATAATATGAACTTAACAAAATGGTTGATGGCAGATAATTTGCTATTCCCTGGTCTCCTTTCTTCTTCCCTAAATCTTTCAAGAAAAGTATATCTTATCCTATCAGACAAGAGTAAATGCCCATTGCTCTCTGGAGACAATCCCCTTAGGTAATAAGCTAGAATCAGAGCTATGGAAATACCTTAGGCACTTAAGACTTAGTTTTGGTTTGTAAAACTATTGAAATTGAGTTCTAATGTTTTCCCCAATAGACACTTGGGCACCACCCCCAAGAAGAAGAAAAATCAATTCAGTTTTTTAAAAAAGTATGATGAAATGCGGGCTCATAGTGGTACTCAAAGGAATTATTTCATAATAAATAAAGGTTTAGCCAAAGTATTTAGCTCATTGGAGTTCAATTTAAGCTGCTCTAATGGGGAGATGTGGGGAATCTCAAAATACTATTAAGGTAACTGGACAGCAGAGATAAAAGTAGAGGAAGAATAGGAAAGAGACAGGAGAAAAAGATGGAATAGTGAAATGAAGGTCTGAGGGTGGAGGCAATGAAGAGGCTTTGTTTTCTAGAATGTAAATCAAAGGAGGTGTTGCAAATTGTCAACATTCATCCATTTATCCAGTCATTCATTAAACATTTATCATATGAACAAAATGCTATACTAAATGTTTACAGAATCACAAAGTTAAGCCTGCCCTCATGAAGTTTATAGTCTATTACTGGAATAAGATAAAAATATAAAGAATTCCAAAACATAATATGATAAGTCAATATATGTTTCTGATATTTATACAGTGCTTAAAAGTTAATAGTGTTTTACTTACATTATTTCAATTGCTCGTCTATAAAGTAAGTCTTCCGATGACTATCCCCATTTTACAGATTACATTAGAAAAAAGGGAATGGAAGAGAAGAAGGGAAAGGAAGGGAAGGACAAACAAAGGAAAGGAAGAAAGAAAAAAAAGAAAAGGAAAGGAAAAGAAGAGAAAGGGAAAGAAAAGGAAAAAGAAAGGCAGGGCATTTATTAAACACATATTATGAGCAACTCTTATGGCAGGTGTTATTTTTATAACCATTTTACAACTTAGGAAACTGAGATACAGCTATTAGGACCAAATCTGAACTCAGTTCTTCCTGATTCCAGACCCAATGCTCTGTCCAGTACACCATCACGCTTTAAAATAGTCTGTGAAATTCAAAAGAAACTAGTCCTTTCCCACATGGAACCTGTATTTCCCAATCAATCCCTTACAGGGGAGACTTGTGTGTTTCTTGGAAAGTTGGGGAGGAGAATAAAAGGGGGAGGCAGGAAGGCAAGGAGAACCAAGAATATCGAAGGAAAGAGACAGAATGAATAGTTTTGGTTTTTCCCTGTTGTTTAATATAATAAAATGATGTATATATCAAGTTTCAGCTGCCCTCCTAGCCCTCACTTACTGCACCTCTTCTTCTGACTTCAATGCCTCTGCAAAGGTCCCTGGAACAACACAAAGGGTAGACCATGACATCATGTTTCACGGTGCCCTCCTCCACTCCCTCTCCCCACTTCTGAGGAGAGCAAGACTTTCTTTCATTTCTCAAAAGCTCCCTGGGGTTGGAAACCAAATGAATTCACAGCAGGACATCAGTCCATTTCAGGTTGGCTCCAGAGGGAAATGTTCCATAACACTTGATTTGAATACAAACAATCAAGAAACATTTCCACTCTGGAGCAGCTACTACTTTGCAGGAGAGACATCCTGTGATATGAGACCACTGAGCTGTCACCAGGGCTGCTGGACACTACTTATAAGAACCTGTGTGCCTTGTGGGGGTCATTTTCTCTGGCTTCCAAGACTAGTTCACCATCAAAGACTTCTGGAACCATAAAATATCAGAACTGGAAGGGACCTCAGAGCTCTTCTCATTCAACTTCTTCACTTTACAGAAGATAAAGTTGAGGCCCAGTTTTCATTTCAGTTTTTGTTTCCATATCTGTAAAATGTTAACATCTGTGAACAAAGCCAGGCCCTGATTCCCAAACTAGTATTCTTTCCATTCTACTGCTATATAATAATAAAACAACTTTATGGCTAAATTACATTTTACAGTTTTCCAAGGACTTTCATGGATCCTCTATCATTTCATCTTTACCCTATAACATGGATAGGACAGGTGGTAGTATTCCCACTTTTCAGATAAGGAAACTGAGTATCAGAGAAGTTGAGGGCTGAATAGAGTAATTGATGTGGAGTTAGAAAGAGCTGAGGACAAATCCAGCCTCAGACACTTACTAGCTGTGTGATTTGATGGTTGTCTGACTCAGTTTCCTCATCTATAAAATGGGGATGTTAATAACAGCACCCATCTCCTAAGGTTGTGTGAGATCATATATCTGAAGTATTTTGTAAACCTTAAAACCTGATTTTAATGCAAGCTATAATTATACAATAAAGAGTAAATACTAGAATTCAGATCTTCTGACTTTTGGACTGGAACACTTTCTATTGTATCATCTAAGTCAACTCAATAGACATGTATTAAGTACTTAATATGTGAGAGGCAGCATGCTGCTTTATTACTCACTAATTTTCAGATGTTGCCATAAAAATGGTCTGTGTCCTCGACTTGACTTCTTTTAATTTTTATTATTTGAAAATGTTCCCTATGAGCCTTGGGGTACATATGTCTTTATTAAAATAACTCATCATCACAATGGGAGCCCAGGATGACAAGCAGCCCTCAGTATTTCTACTCCTAGAAAGAGAAACTGGATTTACCTTGGGGTTTTGTACAATGTTAGCAGGACTGAAGTTGCCAGGCTCAGGAACACATTCCAGGAGTCTAATATTCCCTAGTGGGAGATACATCTCAGCTCTCCCCTTTACTTTATGTAAGAGTGTTAATCAGAATGTGCTACCTTGAATGGTTTAAAGAAATTCCAGGGGTTTTCATTCCTCTTCAGACTCATTCTCCTCCTGGATTTTGTCTCCAAAGGCCCAGAACTTCTTCACCTAGAAAGTTCTGAGTTTCACTTAGAAACTCAAACCATCCTTGGATTTCACACATTGGAAATACTCCCTCCAGTTTCACCTATCCTTCAACCTCTGATTTTGATTGGCTGATTCCTCCCAGATTGCCCATTTTAAGGGGAATACTCAGGTCAACTCTGTCTTGGATCTTCTCCAATCTGCAACCTTGACTCTCTGCTAATAAGACCAGTCCTCTATAATATCCCAGAGCAGAGTATCTTCATCTACTTAATGGAACTTTCTAACTTTGTTTTATAGACTTTTCTAGATTTTATAGATTTTTGCCCATTAGAATATAATCTCCTTAAACATAGGAACTGTCATTCTTCCTGTATTGATTTGTCTTCTCAGTGCTTAATACATTGCTTGGCACATAGTAATCTCTTAATAAAAGCCTCTTGACTTGGCTTTACCTGAAGACATCAAGAGACATAGCTGTATATCCCCATTAGCCTTCAGTTTATCTCCATCCCATGGTTTTCTGAGTATCTTAATTCTTTGAGATTCAGAAATCCATATCAGAAAGCCTCTCCATCCATGTTAACTAGTGAATGGCAGATACAGGTCTAGGAATCACATCTCCCAAGTATCAGTTGAGAAGTCTTATCAACACAAGAGGAAAATCCCCAGACTGTTCATTCCTTAAATATGAATCTGGAAAGCATAACTTCAAGGAGCATAGTTACCCTCAGTTCACTGACCACAGATGTCAACTCCCTATCCCAATCTACTCTCTTGCTACATCTCAAGTGACTTCATTATTTGTCTTTGCTCTTTAGAATTAAGAAAATTGGAATATTCCAGAAAAGAATTTCCTAGGTCTTTTGTAAAAAAATAAATCTGTTTTTTTTTTATTCCCTTGGCTCAAGGAAGAGATAATCAAAGTAATGTCAAAGTTTGGAGAAGCTTCAGTTGGCACACATATTTAGATACCACAATGGACCTTTCTGATGGCTTGTCACAATAGGGATTTTGGTCATTGCTTTCCCAAAAAATTACAGTCTCTCTATGCTGAAGGAAACAAATGAAAGAAAATGAAAGAAATGAGATTTTTGCTCACTTACAAAACAATAGAGATTTTTAAATCCCAGCACCTACTTCTTACCTATTCAATTCAAGTCCAAAGAGGCTTAGAACATTGTTTATATCACAAGCCTCTTATCCACTGATTTCCAAGTTGGAGAACTCAATTTTCAGCGGTCCAATAAGAGGTTATCAGATTCTGGGGGAATGACTACTGGTAAAAGTAGAAATGAGTACTAAATATGGAATTAAGAGACCTGACTGCCACTTTATTAGTTGTATGACTGGCAAGTGTTTTTGTCTTAATGTACTTCAGTTGAATCAACTTTGAAATGAAAAGGTTGGACTAATTACTCTCAAAGGTTTCTTCTAGCTTTGAGTCTGAGAGGGATTGATCAATCAAAATGCCAATTTATTATTATAAGGAGAAACATAACTGCCATTATGAATAAGTACTTGTATGGGATGAGTTGTGCATTTTATCCCAGAAGGGAAATCTATTTAGAAATCCAGATGAGTCCTAGTAGGCTGCTTGGGGAGCAATCACAATAAGGAGAGTTTCAAGGTCTTAAAGGTTATTGTCCTTACTTCTTTGTTGTTAGAAGTACCCTTCTTCACTCCACATCTTTCAGGCAGGACAAGGAATTTGATTAACCTAGGGAAGAGTTAAAAATCATGTGCCTTGTCTTTTAACTCGAGTCTCTGAGCCTTCCCTGAACATTTGAAATTTAACCCAAGTTTTCTGGTGAACTCAGTGTTCTGGCATTAGAAAGTATACAATTCTTTAAATATCATATTTTAAAGTGCCACATTTTGTTTCAGCTGTGTGCCATACCATAACTAAGCAGCTACCTATCTTCCCTAGTCCTGGTTCTACTTCCATTACCCAAGCAATTGTAATATTTGTATTGGTTGATCAGAATATTCTCTCCCATGGGCATTGATGAAAACACTGCAATAAATTCTTACTCTGTGACTCATCTTTTTAAATATTTTTCAAGGTACCCAAACTTCTGTCATTATAATACTTCTCTATGATAGATATTAAAATTTCCAGAAGTTCAGTTTAACTCATCATCGGGCCATAGGATTTAGGATGAAAAGAGGCTTAAAGATTATCAGCTCAAACTCTTCATTAAAAAAAAAAATAACTGAAACATAGAAAGGTAAAGGGAATTAAATGGTCAAGTTTACACAATAGTAAGTGACACGCTGTGATTCAAATCCAAGTCTTCTGACTTCAAATTAAATAGTCTTCAGACTTCTAATTAAGTCCTCTTGCTCTTGTTTTATCTTTTATAAAGAATTATCTTCCTCTACACTATAATATACCTTTATTTTAATGGAGACTAACATTCTACACAAAAAGTTTTTTTTTATCATATTTCTACCTTATTATCTGGCCTCCAAACCCAGGTCTCAGCTACAGGGTAGAAGAGTTTTTACTCATAATCCGATCCAATTCAAGGTTGCCTAGGCACTTTTCTTCATAGGTGAAAAATTCAGACTATAAAGGCCTTTTCAAGAACAATAGAATGGCTGATCTGGAAACTGTGACCATTTTTAAGGACTATTACAGAATCCATGAAGATGATTATTAGCACATGGCCAGTGCCTCAGTATTTCTGCATAATTTGGAATTGTTTGTGAAGAGGAAAAGAGTGAAACCTCACTGAGATATATTCAACCTTACCATAAACAAAGCTTTGAAGAGCAAATTGAGGCAGCTTTCATCAATCATACACAGACCACATCAAAAGCTGCCTGAGGAGGAATCATTCACCAGATGTCAGGAGGGTTGGGCAAACGTTATCAAGCAGCCTTTCAAAAGATTATGAATCAGAATCAGAAGGAGAAAAAGAGGCAGAGAGGGAGGTACAGGGTGGGGGAAAAGGAAAGGAGCATCAAAAAAGGAACTGAGGAAGGGAAGGACTGAGGGAAGGAGGAAAGGAAAAGAAAGGAAAAGAAAAGATAGAAAGACAGAGAGAATAAAAGAATCGCAGGAAAAAAGAGAGATGTAGAAAAACTGAGAAAAAGACAGGCACTGGAAAAGAAAGATAGAAGCAGAGAGACAGAGAAAGGATAAAAAATCACAGAAAAAGACAGAAAAACTGAGAAAAGTCAGGCATAGGAAGAGAGAGACAGAAACAGAAAAAGCAGGAGAAAAAAGGCAGGGGTATGAAAAAAACACAGAAAAGTAGAAATAGAGAGAGGAACTGAAAGTAAAAAGATATAAGAGAAAGAGGGAGGAATAGATAAACAAAGAAAAAAACAAATAAGAAAGACAGAGACACACAATGAGAGAAAGAAAGAAAGAGAGGGATAGAGACAAGACAGAGAGAAAGAAAGAAACTTGAAGAACAAACTGATGGAAGGGTCAAGGGAAAGGGAGGCAGAGGCAGTGAGAAAAACCAAGGAAAGAAATGTGGATGTAGGTGAAAAGAAAGAAGCAGTCTCCATATATTGAATGGAGACCACATAGTCAGACATGAGATCCCAGGACATCCACTTTTTTCATATTTTTCATTGAAATTCAGCCAGAATAAATTCCAATTTCCATGGAAAGTCCAAACAAAGAGAGGGATCACTATTTCTAAGTCAGGACAAGAGCACAAAGAAAATGAAAACTCTGCCCTTCTCCTTCGTCCCTAGTCTCCCCCCCCCCTTAAAAAAAATTGTCTTTAATCTCTGTTGAAGGACGATTTGATAATTGTCTTGCTTCACCCAGAGCACTGCAGATCAGAGAATGTACTGTCATAAACCCCAGGCAATATCCTCTGAACCCCCCAACCCCCAGAGTGATTACACCTTTTATTACAAGAACTCTCCAACAGTAACGTATCAACTCAAGCTATAAATCTCTCTTTTTCATAGACCAAGTTTGATTTCCCAACTAATTGAAAGAAAACACATCTACTTGTGAGGTCACAGATGGAGCACATTTTCTCATCTCTGCAGTAGGACTACTGACCTGGTTAAGAGGCTTGGGCTGGGTGCTAAAATAGAGGGTTATGGAGAGTCAGGGATCAGCAGGAGATAGGGAACAACTCAGGAGGGAGAGGAGGAATCCCTGAAGAAGGTAAAGAGAAAAATTACACTGTTTGTCTTATTGTTTTCTCCTTTCCACTCCCCAAGCTACCATCCTAGTTCATCATCTTTCACCTGGATTCCAGTATTAACAAACTTAGGTCATCTGTCAATAAAAAGTTACTATAATAAAAAAAAAAAAAAACTTAGGTCAGCTTGCCTCACTTTCTTCATTCTCTCTTACCCAATTAATTCTTCACATTAGCTGACAAAATAATCCTCCTAGTGAATAAAACTGATTGCATTTTTTTCTGCTCAAAAATCTGCAATCGCTCCCTATTGCTTTTATAACGAAATGTAATCTCCTTAGGCAGGCATTTAAGGGCTCCAACTTACCTTTCCTGCTTATTTCCCACTATTCCCATGCAAAGTCCCAATTAGACTACTTGTTATTAGCACGCAAGACACCTCATATTTCACAGGCCCTCCACTATTGCTGGGCAGCATTCTCATTGCCCAGAGAATCCCTTTTTTTCTTTCAAGGCATTGACCAGAGATGGAGGGAGGAAGGAAAGAATCCCAAGCATATGGGACTGCAAAATAAAGCCACAGAAATAGGAAATGGGGCATCATGAGTAGGAACAATAAGTAAACCAGTATGACTAGGGTGTAGAATATAGAGAGGGTGATGAAAGGAGGAGAATACCAGAAAGATAGAATGGGACAAGATTTTGAAGAGCTTTAAACACCGAACAGAAGCATTTTGATTTGATTCAAATTCACTTGTAAAAATATTTAGTAAGCCACTGTGCAGAAGCTGCAGTCTACCTCCAACAACATGACATCAGTAATTACATACTCTGGAATGTGCTCCCAGTTCACAAAGGTTCTAGCTATCTAGACCACCAACTGTCTGAGAACCTGTCTCAACACCTTCCTCTTCCTGGGAGAGACTCATCACCACCCTAGTCATGGGAGCCATAGTAACTTTTTTTTTCCCGAGGCAATTGGGGTTAAAGTGACTTGCCCAGGTTCACACAGCTAGAAAGTGTTAAGTGTCTGAAGTCAGATTTGAACTCAGGTCCTCCTGACTTCAGGGCTGGTGCTGTATCAACTATGCCACTTAGCTTCCCCCATAGTAACTTTTAAAAGAAGCAGCTAGGTAGCTCAGTAGATAGAGCATTTCACCTGGAGTCAGGAAGACTGAGTTCAAATTCAGTCTCAGGTATTTAGCAGCTGTGTGAGTCTGAACAAGTCACTTAACTCTAGATCTATAGAGAAGAAAATAGTAAACCATTCTAGTATCTTTGTCAAGAAAACCCAATGGATGGTGTTGGCATATAATGGTCCATAGAATCACAGAGTTGCACATGACTGAATATAAACAATACCAATAATAACAAACCTCCAAAAGCTTTTTACTCTATCATGTTGTTGTCATCTGAGTTGAGGAAGAAATAGCAGCCACTGAAAAATTAATTCCTCAGAGCATTGAAGTACCACACAACTCTGCTCCTTGAAACTTCTGTGATGATCCGTAATTGAATTTCTCTGGATCTAAGTTTCTTCATTTATAAAATGGAGTTGGGCTAAATTACTTCTAAAGTCTTTCCTTCCCTAAATCTGTGATGTCTGAATCTTCTCATACATTGAGGTTCTACTGTTCTAGATGATGGAAGAGATACAAAGTTCAATAACACTTTACTTCATAAAGTTCATAATCTTATAGTAGAGAAAAGATACACAAGGCAATAACAAAAACAAAATGGAACAACATAATTGCATCTGAAGAACTAAATAACTAAAACAAAATGGAATCAGATAATTGCATATGAAAAATACTAAAATATGATCTGGGACCTGTGATAGAAAGCCTTGTCTGCCAGGCTGGGGGAGGGAGGGGTGGTCTTTATTTGAGCTGACAATCATTAGAAAGTTTCTTGATTAACATGATGGATATTGAAGAATATCAATTCAGTAGTGCCATGCCAGCTTATTGGAGGAGGGTAAAGCTGCCAATGCTAGTTCTTTATTCTCTAAGGTACCAATGACATTTGCAGGGTAATGTCTTGAGTTGCCCAAGAATTGAATTTAAGTGGAGCAGAGCTGCACAAAGATATCAGCCTCACTCTTTCCTTCAGAGTCATCAAAGACCAGCGGTAGGACAGAAATCAAGATGACTGATGATGGCCCAGGATGTAGTGGATGACCTTAATATCTTCAATGTCTGCACAAGCTATAATCATTTCACAGTGCCAAGAGGGGAACAATGCAAGGGTATTGTACTAATGAAGTCCCAGAAACAGTTGTGACTTATAGCAATATCAGTAACTTGGCTGAGGGGGAGGGAATGAGCTTCTAGCAAAGGTCTTGTTACCCTCCAATGAAGTAAAAATGCCAATGGAAAAAGGAAACTCTGAAGCAGGAAGATCACCTAGGAATCTCTAAATTAATCAAATCATCTGGTGTCCAGGATCTTAATTAGGCTAGTGCCTGAAAGACTAAAAATGAAGGGGAAATCCAAGGTATCAAACTCCTTTGAGCTCTTGGACAGAAAGTTGCCTTGATATGCCAAAGCAATAAATAATCTGACTCCTGGGAGACAGTGTGTTGAAGTGAAAAGATGATTAGGTCGGGAATAAGCGGACCTGGGATCATCTCACTTCTGACACTACCTGTGTGACCTCAGGCAAATCCATATTTCTCTGTGCCTCAATTTCCTAAGATGAAAAATGAAGAGGTTGGATCAGAAGGTCTAAGATCCCTTCCAGATCTAAATTTTCACAATAAGTAAGATCAGACCACACAGAACTTCCCTACATCTCATCTATGGGAAAATATCAAGCAAGAGAATTGATCGTTATTACTATGCCCCAATCTTGTAATATATTTTCTCTTACATCAAATGCCTTGAGATAAGAAAGATGGTTTACTTTCTTTGTAGCATCATTCTGTCCTAAACCTCTTTAGATGATCTTCCAACCCACACCCATCTACTCTTACGAAAATTCAAATTGAAGCATTTTCACCCACTTCTCATTCCTACTCCCTAGTTCATGGCAATAGTTGCTTGCAATGAAAGGATTCAAAATCCAGTAGAAAAAAATGTTTACATAAAACCCAGATTCAACCAGGGCATTCTTCTACAGGCTATAATTATAAACTTGTTTTGGAATGAGGATGGAATACACATTTGGAATAAATTGATTTAAAAATATATGCTTACTCATTAAAGCTGATCATTGTTATCTCCTGACAAATAGAAGAGGCAGCACCAGTTAAAGAAAAAGAGGTTGACAATAAATATCAGGAAGTCACTTCATTAGTCTCACCCATACCTCAACTGTACTTTAACCTTTTATGAGTACTTAATGACAAGTTAAGCTAAGCTGCATGTCCTTATATACCCTGATTCTTCCCAATATTACTCCCAGAATAATAAGAAATGAGGAAATAATGGCCCCCATTCATCAATGCCTTTACTGTTGAGTTTTTTTCAGTAATGATAATTCCCCATAACCCCTTTTGGGTTTTGTTAGCAAAGATATTGGAGTGGTTTGTTATTTCTTTCTCCAGATCATTTTCAGATGAGGAACTGAGGCATAGTTAAATGATATGCCCAAGGTCACACAGCTAGTAAATGTCTGAAGTTAAATTTGAACTCAGCTCCTCCTGACTTCAGGGCTAATAATTTTATCTACTGGAACCAGCTGTTTGTTGGCTCAACCAGGAAATTCTGAAAGGCTCCTTTGTGAAAGATAGCTGCCATATTCAACAGTTCTAGATTTGCTTCTAGACCCCAAGTTCAGCCAACTTTACTCTTTGCATGCTACCCAACCTAAGCTCATCTGGTCAAAATATTGTTTATATCCTAGAAATTCTGAATATTCTGATCTCAAAATGTTGCCCCATATATTGATCATCTATTAAGACATGAATTTTCAATCTGTGTCAGTCAATGGATTATCCAGTCTGTTAAGATGATAGATGTAGTATTTGAGTTGGTGGTAGTGATGATGGCAGTATTATTCTTATGATTATATAGCTCTTTAATGTTTAGATTGGAGTCATTAAGGATTAGAAACTATAAACATAGAGAATAGATTAAAATCAATTATATTTTATACCAACTCCCCCTCCACATCATCATCATCCTTTTCCACCCCAGTTTGTACATTCTTTGAATTATATTTTAGGAATTCTGTACTTCCTGTTCCATAAAAAAGTAAACTAATTGAAGATCTTGGACCACAGAGTAAGAAGATTCTAAGCTGGTAAAGCTAGAATAACTTAACCATCATTTGCTATCAACCATGACAAATCTTATAAATTTTTATATAATGAATGTCTAAGCCCAAGTCTCCTCTTCCATCACAACCCCACCTACACTTATTTGACTACTGCTTTTCTGGAAGGTGGAATAAATGATCCATCACTTACAAACTGGAGCCAAGAACCAGTTTATGCCTCCCTGTCAAAAGGGAAATATACACAAGGGATGTATATTTGAAGCTAAACACAATGGTGGCCCAGATCTTTCAAGCATTAAATTTTCTTTTATATGAGCCCTGCCCTTCTCCAGGATGGAACATACCATGTTTGAATTAGAAAACACAAAAGCTAGAATCACAAGAGTGTATAGAAAATGAGGTGTGAGCTAGGAACCCAGAAATGTAGGTGCTGAATATCCAGATACCCAAGTAACTATAATACACATTGGTCAAAATGTTATTTTGTTACTTATTAGCTATGTGACTTTAAGCAGTCATCCAGCATTTCTAGTCTGAATATTCATCTATAATGATGGATATAAATGAAAGGAGTTGGACAAGATCACCTCCAAGTTCTAACTCTGCGGTTATATTGTCCTTCAATTCATGGCTTAAAAAAGAGATAATAATACTCTTACAGGACTGTTGTGAATTCCAAGAAGAAAAACATGGAAATTCTCTGTGGAAAGTTAAAAGCATTTCTGAAACAGTATTGCTTTTCTGAGGTTGGATGAAGAGCCTTGAGCCCCTTGAAGGCTCTAAAGGTTGTTAGACACTGAAACTGTGGACTGTGGGATCTCTTTCTCTGAAAATCATCAAAGATAGCTAACTGTCTTAGTCAGAAATGATTTTGGTGAACTTATGCTTTGAAACAGAGGAAACACAAAATGCCTTTAAGTTAGGGAATCTCATCTGTGATGACAGTAAATTATCACATCTCTCTGAACCTCAGTTTCCATATGTGTAGAGTGAAGGAGTTAAACTAGATAACTTCTAAGGACCCTCCCAGTTCTACTATCCCTTTAGTATATGATCTATGAAATAAAATGTTCTTAGTCTCAATTATTGATGTATCCAGTTCCCTGTCACCTTTCTTGGTTGGCATACAGACTAGTTCCCTGAGGCATCTTCCAAATATAAGCAAATGGCAACTAAAGGGTAACTTGGAAGTTCTCTCCAGTACAGGAGAGCCAAAGCAGAGCCCTGGGAGAAATGGTGTGACTTAGACAGTCAGACCAAGGTAGAGGAAGGTGGAGAAAAGGAGGGTTGGAAAGAAGAGCCTTAATGTCCTTTGTCCTCATCTTGTTAAAATAATTTGCTCAAGTTTTTTCCCTTCTGTCTGCTGCCCAAAAGCTTATTTCTCCAGCAAAGATCTAAGCCACAGTAAATCCCATCAGAGGTCAGAAAAACTGACAAAATTTTAACTACTCAAGAGCACAGCATAAATGGCCTCATTAGTATTCCCACAAGCTACTCCTTGCTTTTTCTTGGGGACTTATTTTTTAAGTGCAGATTTTTTTAAAAAGTAAGGACTTCAGAAACATGGAACCAGAATATAGGTGGGTGAAGAAAAAATGTGCTTGAGCTCTAGGGTACATTATCTATCTTGCCTTTTTTTTTTTTTAACCCTTTCCCCTTATACACTAATGCATGAGTAACAAGGGAGTCAATCCATGGTTCCGTGACTGGAGCTGCTGACCTCTAATCAAATCTATTTAAGAGATACGGAATATTATTGATAGGTTCTGGGGGGAGATGAAGTTCACAGACTCCCCCATGGAAAGGGATTGAAAGAAATGGAAGGGTAACAGAAAGGAAAAAAGAAAGGGAAAGGAGGAACAGGAAGAAGGAAGAGAGGAGGAGGGGAAGAAGGAGGAAGACAGGAAGGGTTTTAAGTCTGGTAGCAAGTAATAAAACTCATAACCCATTATAGAAGTCCCCATTGAATTGATGGAATTGGGTAACTGAGAAAGACAGTACTTGAGAATGGTCTTAGATTATGTCATACCCAGTCATTCTCAATTGTTCCCAATGCACCCAGGTTACCATAGTTTTAACACCCTCAGATATTCTTCAGTGCAAGTCCAATAGGCACTGTCCTTGTTGCTTCTGTTTACATGAAACTCTTCATCACCCATCTCCATGACTTTTTATTGACTTTATCCATTGCCTGGAATTCTTTCCCTCTTTACATCTGTTTCTTTCCCTCCCTGACTTCCTTCAAGACTCAGCTCAAATCCCACTCTCAGCAAGAGGTATTTCAGAGTTCCCACCCCATTCCTCCAATCCCTTTCCTCAAATTGACTCCCATTTAATACATATCATATAAAGAGAGTTGTTTGCATATTGTCTTTCCCATTAGAATGTAACTTCCTTGAAGGTAGGACTCTTGGTTTGGAGGAGGGGGGTTGTTGTTTTTTAACTCTCTTTGTGGTCTCTGCACTTAGCACCATACCTGGGACAAAAGTAGATATTAATATGGTTATTGATTTGATTTGATTGGTTGATTGATTACCACAGCGATTGCTACATCCTGACCACCACCACCACAATTTCTAAACATTACAACTATTTCATTGTATATGGCTCCCTTTCTGCTCCCAATAGACTCTGCTCTCTTCTCCAATCAATATTTACACCTGAACCTCTTAGCAAAGTGTGTCTCTGCTCTCCTGAAATCAATATCTATGCTGTAGATAAAGGTACCATGAAAAGGTAAATCATTTCCTTAACAAGTCTTTCTGTTACAGATTATCTATTACAGATAATAATTGTAATAAAATTGGGCCCAAATATTCTGGGTGGTACTTAGTCTAAGAAGTAACTTTGGAGGGAAAAACACTACAAGCAGAGGGCCCAGGAAAGCAATCCAGCAGAAAGTGGCCCTTGAGTTGAGTCTTAAAGAAAACCAATGATTCTAAAAGGCACAGATGAGGAGGATGCTTAGTCCATACATGAAGGATAATCAGTGATGAAGTACCATGTGTTGGGAGCAACAAATAGGTCAGTATCACTGGACATTAGAAAGTATAGATGGGAGTGATCTATAAGTAGATTGAAAATGTAAAAAGACCAAGTTGTAAAGAGATTTAAATGCCAACCAGGGAGATTTCTATCTATTGACTTGCCTTTTCTGTGTGATGCCCTATTCCTTTTTGAGGTAACAATGATAAGTATTAGGGTATTATAGAAGACACAAGGAATATAATTCAGCACTGGCTAAGCTTCTAAACTAGTCCATGATTGGGGAAGGAATGATGAAAATTAGTTTAAGTGTTTTGAATTCAAAAATCCCCTAAGCACAACCTGGTCATTATTCTAATATAATACTCAAATTTTCATATCTCTTCCTTTCCTCAGATACTATAATACCCTCATTCAGAGTGTATGAAGTATCCAAAGACTACTAGCACTTCTGGTGTGAAGGCTTATTAATCTCTTTTCAGGGCTGCTCACCCACCTTTGGAATCCATCTCTTACCCAACTTTTACCTGTGGCTCCAAGAAGCTATAGTATGCACAGAGGGAACCTCCCATAAAAACCATCTTGGCAGATGGGTGACCAATCGGCCTCAAACCTGTCAGCGAATTAGAGGAATGGCTACCCCAAGCATGTGAAAACTTCCCACAGAGGAAGGAGCAGATGAGAACAATTTGTTCCAATGGCTATGAAGGCAACTGAAGCAATTGTAGAATGTTTAGAGTTTGGTCAGATATTGAAGATACTAGGTCCACTGCATCTAGACCATTATCAATCATCTTGACTTTTCTCTTGCCACTGGATTTTAATGACTGAAAGAGTGAATGAAGCTGGTGTCTTTGTGCATTTCTCTCCTTTAAATCCAATTAAGACCCAAATCAAGACATCACCTTGCAATGTCATTGGTCCTCTTTGAAAGAAAAGATGAACAAGAGCATACATACCCTCAATCAGAAGTCACAAAATAGATAGAGTTGGAAAGGACATTTGCAATCACCTAGTTCAACCCTATCATATAAAGATAAGGCAAACAAAGCTCAAAGAGGTAAAATGACTTAAAAAGCTATGAAAGTGGCTTGCCTAAGATCACAGAGCTAGTTAGTTGTAGAGTTAGAACTCTAGTTCAGAACTCTTAACTTTGTATTCAGTGTTCTTTCTATTATAATATGCTGCCTCCATGTTCCCATTCTTTTCTGTTAATTACTTTAAAGATTATTGATTTGTTTTGTTTTTATTTCACTGTCATTTCCAGATATGACTCTGGGGTACTGGCATTAGAACAAGGATTCTTAGAGAAGTAACAATTACTTCTCTTTCAAGATAAATATGCAAAATCTATTGACAGTTGAGAGGAAACACAATGGGAGCTCTGAGCAACAGTGTTAAGAGAATAACTATCGACATGGTTATTCATAGAATATTTACCTTGAAAGGCAGTTAGGTGGTACAGGGGAGTTCCATGAGACAGAATCAGGAAGACTCATCTTCCTGAATTCAAATTTGGTCTCACATACTTACTAGCTCTCAACAGTCAATAGATTCAGTTCATAGCAAATATAATTACTCAATGGCATAGCCTGGTCCTGATTAATATGAAAAATGAATCCCCTGAAGTGGTTTTGCATATTTAAATTGTCACTATTCAAAGTTAAAAATTATTTAAAATATGGTCATTGATTCCAATCCAATAGAAATATGCAAAGATTGGGAACAAATTATAATTATAAGCACTAGCTCTCCCCTCCTCAAATCTGGACTGTGCTCTCCCACAAATAGGCTCTGGGAAAAAGAGAAACACAAGCTAATAGAATGAGAACACTGAGATATCTCCATAGGAAGCACATGTGGCTAAATCTACTCCTAAATCCAGAGACCCAGTTCCAGATCTCAACATCCATACTTTCTCCAGAAGCTGCTCATGAAGTTTACTGTAGTGCTGGACAAATCATTCCACTTCTTATTTAGGCTGAGTCATCCCAAGACATAATATTTCAAGTGGTTTGGTCAATCTCCTGCTAGGCTGATTCAAGCAGGTCACTCAGCTGAAGAGCTGGCTCTATTACTTCAGACATTTTCTTTCTGGACACGTCAATCTCCTAGACCAGTATGTCAAACTCAACCCCAGTCAGCTGACTGCTTGACTACTCTGTCCTAGATTCTAAGGATTCATCTTTAATAGGTCAGCTTTTGGCTCAGCTGGATATTTGTGTGTCCTCTTTTGATGTGAAGTGTTAGCATACTCCTTTTACCTGGAATGGTACCATGGTGTTTCCACAAAAGCAATAATCTAGTGAAAGCATTTCTTTTTTATCCCTGCTGATGATAAATTCCAAGGCTTATTAACTAGAGAGAGGAAGTAGAGGAGTTGTAGTACCTCCATTCAACAACTTTTCCTGATTTTACAGAGGACTCTAATTATGATGATCAGCCAGTTATACTTCCCATATTCTTTTGGGGGTTTCATTCAATGATACAAATGAGTGATTGGGAACAAAAATAATCTATGTCCTAGAGTGCTATTATCTTTTCTTTCCTTTCCATAATCATTTGAGCATCTCAAATCTCAAAAGTCTGCTATGATATGGAATCCTTTCTTTATATCTGAAAAGTATTTTCCTTTATATTTTAACATTTTTTTCACCTTGTGACAGTCAGTTTTACTAAAGTATAGTAGCTTTCCCCTTTATACTTCATTATCACCCAATGAGCCTTCTTTTGTAATAAACAATAATCAAGACAAACCCACATATTGACCACAGCAGATTGTGCATCAATATTCCTGTAGTACCTCATCCTTCTATGTCTATCCTTCATCTGCTTTTTGAGCCCAAGACTGCCATTTTTATTTCCTATCTTAACATGCCAAAGATACCTGTGTTCTTGTTAAGATTTTTCCACTCAGATTTTCATTTTGGGGCTTCTCTCTCCTTCCCTCTTTGTATTGTTTTCTCCTTATCAAAACAGAAATGACTGGAGGAAAAGAAATACTTCCAATATTCTATACCTTGTCTCTTTTCAGCCCTAAACAAGGAAATATCTTATTAAAAAAGATGGGGAAAGAGAAGGAAGGGAGAATGAGAGAGGAAAGGTGATTTTTAATTTTATTGGGGAGACAGAATCATTGCCAGAGACTGCCTGTGGCTAAATGAGACCATCAAATCAAGAGGAGAGCAATGAAAAACATGTACAAATATGAATCTAATATCTTTCTACTCTGAGGGAAGCTGACACTCAATTTCAGGGGGTAGGGGGAGCTCAAGCAGGAATATTCTGAATAGAGTTTGGAGAAATCACACCCATCTGCTTCAAGTCATTTGTAACCTCTCCTGCTCTCTGAAGTGAGAGCTTAAAAATGCAAATGAAATGGAGCCATTTAAAGAAAAATATACCCACTAACCTTGTTCTGGAAGGGGGGTGGGAGAGCCCATAGCTCAGAGGCCAATCTTATAGTCAATGTAAGTCTTGATAGTGGATTATTCTTCACTCTGATGGATAATGGTTCTATGCTTTTCCCCATGTGTTTAGCAGTATTTAAATGAAAGAAAGATAAAGTTGCCCTATTTAGAAGATTAATATTTTTTCCCTTAAAAAAAGTCTTTTTCTAGCTGCCATTCCTGGATAGGTGAAAAGATGCAGTTGCTGTTCATTTAAAGGATTTGCTGCTGAATTAAATCAAATGAAACAGTTTTTAAGATATGTCACCAAGCTCCAGGGCAGAGAAAGGAGCCCTATACCTGCTAGGTAAATAGGAGATCCAGGTTCTAACTCTGATGCTTAATTTAGCTGCCAGATTTTTGGCCTGGTCCAGCTCTAAATCATCCCCAGTAGGACAATGCTATTATGAAAGACCTTGGAACAGAGATGCTTCAAGCTTCTCTCAAATACAATTTTATTCATTCCTGATACAATTTAACAATATGCATGTAATTCAACAAACACTTATTAAATGTCTCATAAGAGCACAACACTATTGGAAGCACTGAAGGATAAACAAAGATAAGATTGCACAGGGTTAAGATCTTATGGAAATAACAATCATAATACATGCTTGGGGGGAGGGGGAAGTCACCTCTCAGATTTATGGATAAAGGAAAAATTGATGATGATTACAAGAGATACAAAAGATCACAAGAAATAAAAAAAGATAATTTTGATTCCATGGTATTTAAAAGGTTTTGCACAAACAAAACTAATGCAGCAAAAATTAAAAAGGAAACAGGAAACTGAAAGGAAAAAAAATTATAATTTTCTCTGAAAAGGGACTCATTTCTCAAATATAAAAAAAAAGTTTTAAAAAACTTTGCACATAATTGGGAAATATTTAAGGGGAAAATTTAAAATATTTTAATTACATATACTTCTTATGTATTATGTATTTAATACTATGCTAGGCATCAAATTACTAAAGAAGTTTATGACACACTTGTTACATTCAAATTCAATTCAATAAATTATTAATAACTCAGTGATGAGTTATTAAGCATTTATAATATGTCTGGTATTGTCATAGATATTTGAGGTATATAGAAAAAAATAAAAACAATCTTTTCCCTCTAAAAGCTTAGATTATAATGAGGAAAATAGCATATTGACAAACTAACATAAAGATAAATGAAAAGTAGACCATTTTTTATTAAGCACCAATTGTGTTCAAGTCGTTTTCCTACTTGTAGTAATAATAACCACAATTAAATAGTCCGTCTTAATGAGATTAATATCTGGAGAAGTTACGTTCATGCCTGGGCCTTAGTTTCCTCATTTATAAAATAGGAGGAGAATAGTGCCCAATTACTAAAGTTCATCAACCTCTAACTCCTATGATCCTAAGATCAATTCGGAGTCTGTTTCTGATATCAAATTATTTCAAACATAGATGTTCTTCCTATATAGAATCCAAATCTATGTCCCAGAATTTTTCACTCACTTTTCCATGTAAATAAGTAAAAAAAAGGATTTGCTAAATTCCTTTCCTTCTCTGATTGGTATCTGAGGAATGCAACAAATAGCATAGAAGCAGGTAAAAATTCTCATTTCCATCCAGCAGTTCTATTTCTTTCCCAAATAATTTTGTATAGATGTCTTCTATATTTTTAAATCATCGTAATTTCCCCCAAGTATTCCTTACTCTCTCCCTTTCAAAAAAAAAAAACTATAATAGATGTTTAAGACAGCTCCCATATGTTCTACCAAACCATAACCTGCTTAAAGTCTTAGAATTGGAATGAACCTTAGGAGCCTTTAGGTTCAGCATCACAGGAACCCCTTTCATCCTTTACCTTCTAAGCCTCTGCTTGAAAATTTCTCATGGTAGAACTCTCTAGATATTTCATGAAGATAGATGTTTCTGACTTTTTGACTGGCACAGAGCTATAATTGTTCATGAGATCTTCTTGTCTCGAGCTAAAATTTAACTTCTTGCAAGTTGTCACAAACCCAGACAAGATATCTATAAAGCTAAAAGGAAATTTTATCTTCATTTAACACCCTAGTTTTACAAATTAGAAAATGGAGGCACAAAGAGGTTGCAACTTGTCCTAAGTGACAAAGATGGAAAGAAACAGAGCCATGATTGTGATCCAGATCCTCAAACTTTAGCCACTGTGCCATATTTGTTTCTCCATTGTTCTGATTCTACCCTCTGGAATGACACAAACCTACAAATTCTCTCTTTTCCTTTCAAACATTTAAACAAACAACCTTTCAAATAGTTAAAAATCATATTATTCCTGTCCTTGATTTTCTTTTCTTCACATTAAATAACCAAGTGTTTTCCATTAGTTCTTTTTAAACTGTTGTTGATATCCTTTGCTTTTCTATTTCCCAATAACATCCTTTCTCCTTCTAACATCCAGAGACCCATTTCCCATAAACATTTGCAAAGTGTGGGTCAGTGGGACCAAATCATGACCACCACCAGATTTTGTACTGTCCACAATCTAAGAATGTTTTTTTTACATTGTAAATAAAGTTTTATCATATTTTAAAACAAAAAAAAAATTATCCTTACTTTGAAGACTCATAAGAAAGAGATGAACAGGATTTATGAAATGAAGTTTGCTGACCTCTACCATATAAACAATGAATAAAAAAGAAATCAGGGGAAAAGTTTGACAAAAATGACAAATAAACCAAGTACAATATTATAAATCATAGATCTGGAAGGAAAGGGGAGCTATAAAGTCAAGTCCAACCCCCTCATTTTATGACTGAGGAAACTAAAGTCCAGACATTTTAATGACTAACCCAAGTTGTATATAACTTGTTACCTGGAAGAACCCATGTTTTAACTCAAGTCTTCTCATTCTAAATCCAGCAATTGTATCTTGTTTCAGGATTCCACATCTACAATTCCCCACATTTGCAAAGAAGTGAGGGAAATGAATTTTCATACAATATATCTTCTTTGGGGGTAAGTCTGTTCATTTTAATTTGAGTTTTAATGTTTCCATTTCTAAATTTGCAGTGCATTCAGTGACTTTTTCAGCTCAATAATAATATTCTGTGGCATATCTTTCAGAACCATTACATTAAGCGATCACAGATGTGTGTCCAGGTCTAAAATTCTGTTAGGTACAACTCGCAGCTTTGTGTCATCTAGAAATATGATGTTTGCTTTCTGATTGCTATGAAGTAATCTATTAAAGAACATCATGGGCTATATCAGAGAATTTCCAAGTTAGAAAGGATCACTTCTAGTATAATGTATATATTTTTAAAAATTCTCTCTAAAATACATCCAACAAGTGATTATCTAGCCTTTACTTGAAGACCTCTACCAAGGGTAATCCATTTCTTCCCAAGGAACCCATTGCACCTACCTCTGTTAGCATAAAGGAATAATTAGGAGAGAACCCCAATAGATTTGAAGATCATGTTGAAACCTTTTCTAAATTCATGATTTGGAGCTACTCTGCCAACCTCACTTTCATTAACAATCTAGGCCCCAAAGGACAACTACTACCTTCTCCTCTCAGAATTCTAGGGAAAACTGAGGGTCCTGGAGGAGGGGAAGTGTCATGAAAGAGCCCTCACTGTTATACTTATCTTATAAATGATCAGTTAATATCAGTTGGCCAACTAGACTTAGCTTTTAGGAATAGGCATACAAATGTTGTGTGTGTGTGTGTGTGTGTGTGTGTGTGTGTATTATATATATATTATATATATATATATATATAAAGAAAATTTTATACAAAACATCTTCCCAAATTAGGGTTACACCACTCCATAAGTATATTTAAATTCCAAGGGAAAGTGGGCTCAAGCTTTTTGCATAAATGACAAAGAGACTCATGATCCTTGGAAGTTTTTTTTTTTTGCTAGAAGATGTTTTCTTTTCTTCATGAGACACTCATAAATTTCTCCTTAAGTATGGTGGTGTTTTCTGCTTTGTTCTCTGTAGAATCTTAAAGCTGTTGTTCCTTGATATGTTTTGGCTCCCAATACAGACCTATTGCTTCCAATCCCTGTTATACCAGGGATATGACTAGGATACCAATGAAAATCTGAATCTTCCCATTCATCAAAATTCACAAGGTCATCCTTTGCTCAAAGAAGATGAGAGAAATAGAGAGTCTCCTCCTCCCTAAAGATATTCTTTCTCAGGACTTGGCCAGCACTGTTCTCTCCTGGCTTGTGCTGGAATTACAGAATACAAATTGGCATGCTATTTTATTAAAAGCTTACAACCAAGATATTGTATAAACCAAGAAACAGATATTTGCCTTGTGGCAAAGATTGACATGCTCTTGTCCACAGAGGCTGAATGGACAATGTCATTACTGAACCCTGATCCTTTTGGT
This sequence comes from Sarcophilus harrisii, assembly GCF_902635505.1. Taxonomy (NCBI): domain Eukaryota; kingdom Metazoa; phylum Chordata; class Mammalia; order Dasyuromorphia; family Dasyuridae; genus Sarcophilus; species Sarcophilus harrisii. The sequence goes on from NC_045429.1 coordinate 104,224,385, forward strand.
GGGGAGAGAAGAATCCTGGGCATCTTGCTGTTATTTAGCAATTTAGCCTTCTAGCAAGAATATAAGATTTCTTAGGCAGCATTAGCCTTATGGATTGCCTCATGATTAACTCCAAGTTGGGTCTGGGGACTTAGATTTTTAGAAAGAGAAGGTAAGTTAATTTAAAGTTAAGTAAGTTCAGAAAATAAGTTAAAAAAAAAAAGAGGAATAGAGGAAAGTATCCCTTAATATGGCTCATGAAGCAGAAATAGTAATAAAGGACTACAGACATGTATGGGGAAGCTGAGGGGTTGTATAAAAGATTATTCCCCATTATTGCTCTGTTGAGATTTATTACATACAATACAGTATAAATATGGGCAACTAGGTGGTACAGCAGATATCATGCCAGTCTGAAGTCAAGAAGACCTAAATTCAAATCCAACCTCTGACACTTATTAGCTGTGTGACCCTGGGCAAATCATTTAATCTTGCTTGCCTTATTTCCTCATCTATAAAATGAGTCAGAGAAGGAAATGGCAAACCATTCTAGCATCTTTGCTAAGAAGACCCTAAATGAGTCATGAAGAATCAGACACAAATGACTGAACAGCAACAGTAACAGTATAAATAGTGCATTTTCTTTCTGGAATAAGCTAAACTGTAGAGTTGAATGAGTTCTAGTAGCAAGATACCCATGAATTCTCCTCTCTCTCCCAAATAATAGTCAAAGTTCAAGAATGGACAAGAATATATCAAAATCATTGTCCTACAAGAAACACCAAGTTTCATTCTTTTCTAAGGAGAGTCTAAACTATGAAATGTGGTTGAGTTAGAAAGATTCTAGCATCCTGATGGAAAAGTAGAACCTGTCTGAGAGGAGGAGAATTGTCATGATTATTTTCAGGCCATTATGAGTGCCTTACATGTCTCAGGATATTTATGTTTGCCTATCAATCCTTTGCAGGCTTTGCACTTTCTGGGGGATGAAATAAAAGTTCTCTACCCAAAATGCATTTGTTACTTTGAGTCCTTGTATGGGAAATGAGCTCACATTGTTCACATTTGTGGAGACCCATCCCTGAGCTACATAAAACTCTAGCCAAAAAAGAAGCTGACATTTTAGAATAGCCTCCAAGATTAGATGCTTGAGTATAGCATTTTCAGGGCTCTGGAACACAATTTACATTAAGAAGCTTGCTTGTTTGTTTCCTTTTGTTGGATAGAGACCTCCTTCTAGACCAGGATATCTTAACCTTTTTATGTCAAGGATCTTTGAAAGTCTAGTGAAGTCTATAGACCTTTTTTCAGAATCATGTTTTAAATACATAAAATATATGATCTGAGAAAGAAAATTTATTATATTGAAATACAATGATCAATAAAAAAGGTTTGTAGACCCCAAGTTAAATATCCTTGAGATAGTTTAACACTGATTCATTAGTCACTTTTAAGAACAATGAACCAGTTGCAATAAGATACCTGATCAAATGTTTGCTGAAATTAAGATATGTCTAGGCACACCTACCTTTAGCAACACAATAAATCTCTGGGGGGGAGGAAATTGCATAGTGAATTGAGTTCTTAGGGAAACTCATACAGATTTCTAGGAAGCACTGAATTCTTTTCTAAACGCTCACAAGCCATCTGTTTAATAATCTGCTCTAAAATTTTGCCAGGGATTGACATCAGGCTCACTGGTTTATATTTTCTGAGTTTCTAAAATCCAAATTTATTCTCCTTTTGACAATCAAGGCAACTGTTATATTTGTCCTATCTTCTGACCTCACTTGTTTTCATGATTTTTCAAAGATTACCAAGTCATATCTCCCACTTTCCTTCAATACTTTAGCTTGCAATTATCTGGGCCTTAGATACTTCAGATAATATCTAGAGGTTTTCTTACTGTCAGAATTTGTTCTTAATAAGTAGTAGTATCAGAAAAATTAGACTGGAACCAGTGGGCTAGATGACTTGATAAAGCTGAACAGGTGATCAGAGAAAGTCTCAGCAGCTAAAGGAAATGAATAGAAGTCTAGACAAGCACACAGACAGAGGCCCCAAGATCTAGCAGTGGAAAGCAATCAGTTGTTTTTCAATATTAGTGTTTTGTCTTGTTTTGCTTTGCTTTCTTGGAGGCAAGGGAAAAATGTTTACAGATAGCTAAGTAGGGCTATAGATTGTAACCATGTGGACAGAGGGACTGGGATTTAGGTAGAATGGCATTTCCTGGAAGTATAGGGAAAAAAACAATGTAGGATCTCAGTTTTTTTTTTTTTTTTTAATAATTTGGGCCTCGGGCAGGGAACCAAGAGAGTAACTTAGGCATGGGAGAACAAGAAAAGGGCCAGGTTATTGGAACTGAGTTACAAAGTGGATGATTACTCATAAGGAATGAGACAAGAACCCAAATTCATCAGAGTGCCTGGGGTGAGGTTGATTGTACAGGGAGTGGGGGAGATTAGCTGTGAGGATACAAGAGATGCAAGCAGAGAAATTAGGTCTTTGTGCTATGTCACCCTTCTCAACACCCCCCCCAAAAAAATCCATAATGTCTCATACCACATGTGGATCATGATAGATATTTAATTTTGTTGAATTGGATGGAATCGAATTGAACAAAAGGCCAAGCACCTAATAATTGTTTAAATCTCTGTCGGAGAGCAAATATCGCTAGAACAGCTCAATAGAAAGGTAAGTGTGTCCAAATACATTACAATCTATTTCATTGGACTAATTATTTTATCTCTCTAGACCTCTGTGTCCTAAACCGTAAGATAAAAAAAATAGTATATCTCTGTGTCCTGGCTTTCACATTCTATGATTCCACTTAACAATATGATTGATACTTTGAGTTCCACACCAGTCATTTTGTTACCCTTTCTCTCCATGATATTTTCCCATGCCTGCTCCCCACATACATATATGCACATATACAACACATACACCCCTTCTGTAAGGGATCCCAGTCCTCCAGTAATTCTTATCTAATTACTGAAGCTTGTTTTCAGGATGAAATCAAGTTAGTCTGTTAAATGCCAGCAGACAGGCAATAGGCATACTAGTGTTACTTGAGAAACTAATTACAAATCTAGGCTTTTGAGAAAAATAGCATACAATGAATCATTTAATTGACTCAACTCAGGATGAATATAAAATGCTTGCTATTCCTTAACACAATGAAGGAAAGCAAGTCCCTGTCCTCACCCTCACTGCTCCAAAAAATTGGATATCTTTTTTTCCCTGAGGGAAATGGGGTTAAGTGACTTGCCTAGGGTCACATAGCCAGGAAGTGTTAAAGTATCTGAGACCAAATTTGAACTCAGGTTCTCATGACTTCAGGGGTAGTGCTCTATCCACTATATCAACTAGATGCCCTGATATCTTTTTTTTTTTTTTGACAAAGTTTCATTTCAAGAGGATTTTTTTCTCTCTTTATCTTTCTCTTTGAGATGGGCATAGAGGATATATAATTAAAGCAGGATAGCTAAGTTATTTGATTCTTTGCCAAAGGCCAGGGACCATATTCCCCATTGGGTCACCCTTCCTTCCCCAGGATAGTAAGTGTGTTTCTTCCTCATAGTGACCCAGAAATTCTTCTGTACTTCAGGCATTGTGGTCCTTCACTAGGCAGCATCCCTGCTGGAGGTAGGAGAAAGGCAGTGGGAGAAGCTATGAAATTACAGCTCAATAGAGATTAGGGAAAAGGCAGACTGACCCTCCCACCTCACTCCCCCATACACACTCAAGGCTAAGAGAATAGTTGGCAAGCAACTCCACTGTTTGATGTAGCCTGACTTCCTTATGCACTCATATCATGCCCTCTGGTATGACACACTACTACACTATGACATGCTACTAACTTGCCCTGCTAATAATAGAGCCTCCTTAGTCAACAAGTATTAATCATGTACTTTTTAATGTGTCAGGCACTGTGCTGTGAGTCAGAGATATGAAGAAAAATTAAGCAGAACCTACCCTCAAAAAGCTTGCATTCTCTTCCAAGAGCTTCCATTTTTTCACCTTGAGGCTTCTTTCTCTCCCTCTACTAAGGAAATCCAGGGAAGTTTCATATCTCCATTTACCCAGATTATCTGAGCTACCCCAAAGATCTCTATGGACTCCAGAGTTTAGGGAACATTTTTCTTTAAGGAATAGAAGACCACTCTTCCCAAAGGCCTCTGACCCTTCCAAGTCTTTTGAGCAAGTATGGGCAGTACAAGGATTTGCATGAGATTGTGAAATTAACGACTCCACTCTCTCTGTGTGTCTTTTTTTTTCCTTTCTTTTGGGGGAGGGGAGTGGAAAAGGTGTACTTTTCAAACAATGAATGCTGTCAGGCTTCCCCCATGTTTGTACCTGCTCTTTCCCAACAATTCCAGGATCTAGCATCAGCAAAGCATGTTATTTCATGCCCCATTGAAGAGACAAAGAAGAGGATCTATTCCAACAGGCTTTCTAAGAGTGAATTCTTTATAGGATTTTGTGTTTTTCCCTCATCTGGACTTTCTTTTTTCTCCTTGGCCTTAAGAAGGGACAAAGGTCACAAAAAAGCTAGAGTTGACATCACACCATACACAGAACCCTGGAATCAGGAGTATGTGGATTCAAATTCAGCCACAGATAGGTATCAGTTGTGTGATCTTGGGCAAGCCATTTAACCGCTATATATCCCAGGTTCCTCATCTGCGAAATGGAGTACAATTATTTAATGGTCTCTAAAGCTCCTTGCATTTCCAAATCTTTGAGAAGATAATATGAAGGAAGAATCAATATTAATCCAAGGGCTTAGATTCAAACACCAGTTCTGCCACTTAGTAGTTATCCCAGTTTTCCTCATCTAGTAAATGAAGAAGTTGGACATAAAGACTTCTAAGATTCCTTCAAGAAGATACAGCTAGATGGTTTAGTGAACAGAGTATGAGACCAGAATCAGGAAGACCGAAGTTCAAATACACTTCAGAAACTAGCTGTGAGTCTCTGAACAAGTCATTAAATTGCTATATACCTCAGTTTCCTCAACCATAAAAAGAGACAGATAATAGCACTTCCCTTATAGCATGAGGGGTGAGGATCAATGGAGGTGATATTTCCAAGTCACTTAGCACTAAGATGAGACTGTAGAAATACTTATTCTCCATTCCCCAGCCCCTTTCAAGCTTCTGTGATTTGGCTCCCTCAGACGTGGTTACAGATAAAGAAACAGAAATCATAGAATGTTATATTTAGAGATAAAATGAGCTTAGTTGGAGGTCAGTTAGTTAAACATCATTTTACCATTTTCAGGAAACTGAATCTCCAAGAGTTTAGTGATTTTTAGGAGATCATACAAGAAGTAAATGAAATATCAGGACTAAGCTTCTGGATCCACCATTGTTTCTGTTCTGGTCTTTTTGGAGGCCAGAAGTCTGTTTATGTGGCCAAAAAACTGCAGGAATTTCACTTCAAATTCTAACTTCAAATTCATCTCAGTTTCTTTCTAATTGACTGACATAAAAAGCCAGCCCTGACATGGCTGGTCTCCTCAGGACATAAATCATGGACTCCCATCTGGATGGCATTTTAGGATCTGACAGAATGTATGTGGTTTACCTATTAGAGACAAGTCTCCCTGCTAGAAGGAGATGAAGCTATCCCACTATTTCCCCTTCCTTCCCCATTCCCCTAGGAATCACAGCTATTAGGAATACTTAGAGAAAGATATCTGCTGTGCATGTCTAATATACTGTGCTTTTCAAAGTGACAGACATTTAAACCAGGACTAATATCAGATATCACAGAGCCATATCCCAGACCTGGAGATGACACTGGTTAATTTCAACTAAGGACAAATCCATGTGAGAAAGAAGGTAAAAATCTGTTTTTCAGAGAAGATGGAACCAGAGTCAATGGAACCAGACGGAACCAGAGAGGGCTTATACTTCAATTATAGGGATGTGGTTTTGGCTTAGAGAAATGTCATTGAAAATACTTTAAACAGGCCATGAAAGCTCCTTCTCTTCTTAAAAAGGGAAAGATTCTCATCTATCTGGTGGTGTTGTAATGTTATCTTGTCTAGAAGAGGTAATGATATTTGGCCCTACAATCTTATTCTGGTTTTGGTATTTGTTTTCAAGATGACCAAAGCATAAATAATACAAGGTTTTAAGAATTCACCACCATTTTAATCTGCTAATTTGTTAATAGAAGTCCTAACTAGCAGAGTCATGAAAGGCAGAGACAGCATGGCTTAGAGGGTTAGCACCTTTCAGCTACCAGCTTGCTGGGTCCTGGCCTTCCAGGGGAAGGGCACAGAGCCAGCTTCCAAGCCAACCCTTCTTATCCTTTCAACCTGACCAATCATGGTATGTTCTTTCGTGCTAAATCAGGGCATTGGAAACCAAGTCTGGCAAACAAAGCCCTCTGGGCTCAGCTAAATGGGTCTGTCAAATCCAGCTTCCAAAGTGATTTCACAGGGCGGGAATTTGGCTACAGATTCAGTATTCTCTCTCTCTCTCTCTCTCCCTGTTTGTCTGTCTGTCTCTATCTCTTTCTGTGTTTGTCTCTCTGTGTCTCTCTGTCTCTCTCCTCCTTCTTCTTCTTTCTCAGGGCCCCCCTCCTCTCTCTCTCCATCTCTTTGTGTCTCTCTGTCTCTGTCTCTCTGTCTCTGACTTTCTCTTTCTCTCCCCGCTTTGTTTCTTTGTGTCTCTATGTGTCTTTCTATCACTGTCTCTGTCTCTCTCTGTTTCTCTGTCTCTGTCTCTGTCTCTGTCTCTGTCTCTGTCTCTGTCTCTGTCTCTCTCTCTCTCTCTCTCCCTGTTTGCCTGTCTGTCTCTGTCTCTGTGTTTGTCTCTATGTTTGTCTCTCTGTGTCTCTCTGTCTCTCTCTTCCTCCTCTTCCTCTTCTTCCTCCTCCTCCTTCTTCTTCTTTCTCAGTGCCCCCTCCTCTCTTTCTCTCTGTCTCTTTGTGTCTCTCTGTCTCTGTCTCTCTCTCTCTGACTCTCTCTGTCTCTTCTTCTGTTTCTTTGTGTCTCTGTGTGTCTTTCTCTCTGTCACTGTCTCTGTTTCTGTCTCTCTCTCTCTCTCTCTCTCTCTCTCTCTCTCTCTCTCCCTCTGCCTCCTACCTTCCTAAGAAAACAGATGAACCAGATGACCTGGATCTATCCCAAGTACCCTAACATCTTCCCTCCCCCCATAGTTATTATCATCATCCCAATATAACACCTATCCCGAAATCAGACAGCAAAGCAGCCTGAAAAAACATGTGCCATACTCTCATTAGACCCATAATGTTGACTGCAGCTCTGAACACATCATCAGCATAAAGCTTCCCTTCATCTTCCAGGGCTAAGTATATAAAACCCAAAGCAATATCCACCTTCCAAGCACAGCATCTGCTGGGGCCATTTGCAGGAAGATTGTGACTGGGCATTAGTCCAAAGAGATGGCGGGAGCTGGGCTAGGGGACAGGCAATAGAAAGAAGAAGAGGGAAAGGCTGAACCCTTCTAATTAATGACCAGAAGCAGGGCGGGGCAGCAGATATTGGCCAAGTTTTAAACCTACTTCAGTTTTGAATACTTGGATGCCTAACCAAACCTACCCCTCTGGGAATGAAGTCTGTTTACTCTTGGCAGAAAATTAGTTTAGATTTTGAAAAAAAAAAAAAAAAAGAAGAAGAAGAAGAAGCAGGAAGGGGGCATGGGATAGGAGAGAGAAAAAGAAGGAAGTAGAAAATTTTCCCCCAAAGCTCATACATATTGTGATATCAAATGGTTGTTTTAGCATGTTAGAGGCAACAGCAACAGGATTATACATATATTTTCCTCAAATATATACATACATACAGATGACATGCACAAGCATACAATACACAAGCAGCAATATGCACATGCATACCCAAAATTGAAAGGGGAAGTAAATGATAGTGTCAGAGACTGGCCATTAATATTATAGCCAGGAATAAAAGTTTTCGGCTCTCATGAAAATGTGGTATGATGGAAAGAACAGTGACTCTGGAATCTTGAGCCCAGATTCAAGTCTCATCTCTGACATTTATTATGTGTGTCACTTTGAGCAAGTCAGTTAACATCTTGGAGCTGCATTTTTTTTTTAATCTATAAAATGAAGAGGTTGTGCTAATGATCACAAAGTGCTGTTCAGCTCTATGATATTAAGGGAGAAGGAAAATCTCTGGTTAGCCTTTATCCCATTAGGCAAACACTCCAGAAATCCTAAGCAGTGAAATCCTCAAATTGAAAAGTCCCCAGGTCAGTCCAAGAAGCTTCTTGTCTTCCAAGGACATACTACAGGATGAGAAATGAAAATGGTAAGCCTATTGTTAAGAGAGTGAAAATTTTAGAGCTGAAAGGGACCTTAGAAGTAAGATAGTAAAACCTCTCCCTTTTATGGGACACAAGGTTGCATGAATAGGAAAGAGTCAGTGCCAAGATTCAAATCCAGGTTTAATGATTCTAAGTGTTCTGTCCACTACAGCATATAATGAATCCCAATTTTATGGAAAAAACGAAAGTAAGAGAAAGAGAGGGAGAGGGAGAAAGAGAGAGAGATAAACAGACAGACAGGGAGAAAGAGAGAAAAAGGGAGGGAAGGGAAGGGAGGGAGAGAGGGAGGAAGGAAGGAAGGAAGGAAGGAAGGAAGGAAGGAAGGAAGGGAGGGAGGAAGGAAGGAAGGGAGGGAGGAAGAAAGGGGAAAAGGGAGAGAGGGAGGGAAGGAAAGAGGAGAGGGAGGAAGGGAGGGAAGGAGAGAGGGAGAAAGAAGAAGGGAGGAAGGCAAGAAGGGAAAGAGGAAAGAAGGGAGGAAAGAGAAAAATTGTCAACCAAGCATATTCTAAAGGTAAGGAATATAACAAGAATTAACATTAAATATCCTAAGAAAAGCATGGAAAACTGGAGAGAGCAAAAATAAGCACGAGAGCAAGAGTATGGGTAAGTGAACATCTCCATACTTCTAACATGTCTTGTCCTTCCACATGCTGCACTTACAGCCTTCAGAAACCCTCCCTCTGCAGGCTGGTATGTCTGCAATACTCTCTCTCCTTCAAGAGCTGACCCCAGGCACATGATCAGCCATATGTCCACTTTGAGCCCAGACTTTAAAAAACAGGACTTAAGAAAGGACTTTGACCCACCGTTCCAAATTCCTAAATTTGTTCATCCGAAATAACAAAGCACAAGATACCAGGCTGCCTTGATCTCTATTTCATTTGGTCTAAGTAAACCACAGTGAAGGAATTTTAGCTATAACAAGGAGCTAAGAAATCCTTCAGTCTAATGCCTTCATTTTTAGAGGAAATACAAAGCAAAAAAAGAGGAAGTGCCTTGCTCAACATTACCTTCATCCAAAATCCCTTCTAACCCTCCATCTTCAATTCTGAGAAAATAGCCTTGGTTACCTTTTATCACAATGGCAAATATTCCAAGGTTTCCAATTATATGAAACCTGGAGAAAAGGAGTCCCCTGGTTAATCTATATCTTGTGAAATCTACATCTGGCAAAAACACATTGTAGGACTGAAAAAGAAAACTCTATAGGTATATATCATTAGTATTCTCCCACTTTTCCTGGGGTTTGACAAAACTACCCCATCCCAAGGTCCCACACTCTTCTCCATAAACAAGGTTCCCTATTTTTTCCTCCAAAAATACTTCATACATGTATGTTATTTTTGCCCCATCATACAGGAGCCAAACAAGTTAGGGCAACAGCTAGAGCTGAATAAAAAGGAAGGAGCAAGGAGTGTTCCCAAAGGCGGGACCAGGACTGGTAGAATGGCTGCCCAGATAAGCCAGCATGTGCCTGCATGTCCACCAAATTCCTTGTCTCTAGGGAGAGGCTCGGGCTTATTCATAAGTGCAGTTGGGCTTGCAGACAGCTTAGTCCAGGTTGATTTGCAGGCTAGCATGTCAGGACAGATATGAGGCCCCATTTATACAAGAGGGTTTGTCATTGGTGAAAATTGAGATGGGGGAAGGGAGGATCTGAGAACAGGTAATTGCCAGGATGATGTCCAGAGGCCAAAAGCACTGCCCAAGAGCCCCTTTGTTCCCAACTCTGTACTAGACTCTAGGGGAGGTCACAGGGGTAGAAGGGGTCTCTGACACTTTCTAATCCAAAATTCTCATTTAATAGAGTGGAAGTTGAGTGCCAAGGTTGAATCATTTGCTCCAGGTCACTTAGTGGCACAGCCAAGACTTGAACTGAGATCCTCTGTCTCCAGAGCCAGTGGATTTTTCCACTGGGTTGAGCAAAAGCAGTAGTAGACACATTCTAACTTTCAAAACCATTACAATCTGACCAAAGAAATGACTCATATCCATAGAAGGGAATCATAGGTTTAGGCTGAAAAGGGTCTCAGAGGCCATCTAGTTCAACCCCCTGTTTTACAGTTATGGATCCTAAAGAACTAGAGAAATTGTGATTGACAAGGTCACACATATAAACAAGCATCAGAGCCAAGATTTAAATACAGGTCCTCTGATTTCAGGAAAAAGAGAAGAAGGAGGAGGTGGAGAAGAGAAACAACAAACAAAAAGAAAAAGAGCAACAACAAGAAGAAAAAAGAGAGAAAGAAAGAGAAAAAAAGAAAGAGAAAGAAGAGGATGAAGTAGAAAATGAAGAAGGAAGAAGAAAAAAGAAAAGAAGAAGAAAATAAAAAGAGGAAGAAGACAGGTTTGTTAACAATATTTGTACTGTTTTACATCAAAGGGTTATAATGAAGTAAAAACCTTGTAAATCTGGAAGTGTTACATAATTATAAATTATTATCATTAGTAGGTACAACCCCTAGAATGGATAGCACCAGAGAATTCTGAAAGCAATTGGTAATAAACTTTAAGATCTCTAAAGCAATTTCTGATCCAAGGATAAAATCAAAAGGAAAAACCACCCATTGCTATTGTCAGCTTACATCCTGATTGAATTCACACCAAAACCTTTTCATGTAAAGACTTGGTGCCCTCAGGTAGACCCTTTATATCCCACATCTCTGGGAGACCTGGATCTCCAAGTAGGCCTCTGTCTTAGTCATTCTATACTGTTAGATAGACATTTCCAACTTCAAGGCTTCCAAGTGATCATCTAATAAGTTTCTATTATGTGCCAGGAACAAAGGTAGAACTGGGGATACAAAAAAAATTTTTTTAAAGAAATGGTTCCTTCCCATAAGTAGCTTACATTTTATATACATATATGTGTATGTGCAAAATAAACTCAAAGATTATTTGGGCTGTGGATGGGGGAGCAAGGAGGAAAAGGTACTAGTAGGATCAGGAAAGCACAGAGTTTAGGTTTAGCTTTGTATCCTAAGGTTAGAAAGATAGGTTAGAGCCTAGATAGTGAAAAGGTTTAAATAACAAAGAAGGGAGTTTGTGTTTGATCTTAGGGGTTAAAAAGAATGACTGACATATATTGAGTAGAGAGGAGGGATAAAGGCAGACCTGTGCTTTAGGAAAATCATGTTAGAGACTATGTGGAAGATGAAAGACTTGAGATAGAAAAAACAGATGAGAGCCTATTGTAATAGTCCAAAAGAAAGATAAGGAATTAAACAAAGGTGTGCAAAGTGTAAATGGACAGAAGGGAAGGGATGCAGGAGAGTTAGGAATCTAGAGTTACTATAAAGTTGACAACCTAAGTATCTAGAAATGTGGTGACACTACCTACTGAGACTGGAACAGCAATCTGGGAGAGGGAATAAAGATAATGAATTCTGTTTGAGAATGTTGCATTTAAGATGCCCAAAAGATATCTAAGGAATACAAGTTCCTGCTTTCCTTCAGCAAATGAATCTAAGATGCTCCTAAATCTTTCTGAACATTTAACTCATCCCTTCTGTAGCATAGACCCTGGTAACTATCCCTGTTTAGAAATTAAGAAGGAAAAAAAAGGAAAATTAGATTGAAGAGTTTAGCAATTTCTTCAAGGCCCCAATGTGCTAGTAAAGGAAACATTCTGTGCATTTTTTCTCCTTTTGCTCCAACCCAAACTAACAAGTAATAGTGAAACCCAGGAAAACTTTGAATTAGTCCACAAAAATTCCTCCCACATCTATGTCAGTGAGGTGGGTAAGTGTGGTTTTTCTATTGTTTAGCTGAGAAATAGTCATTGCCCTTAGATGTATTACTCAAACCTGCTCATCCAAGGTTAGGATTTCAAAGCCCTGGCTTCTGCCCACATCCCCTCTTTCTCCTTCATCAGCCTCACCCTCCACCCCCAGTTCCCTGGCACTATTTTCTAATTACTATGTTCTGCTCTGTTCTGGCAAAGAAGTTTAATATCTTGGCATTTGCCAGAATATTTAGGGTTAAAGAGATATCTACATGTTATCATACCTAGCCCCTTCATTCATACAGTCTCTATCTCACTAATTCTACATAATCATATTTAAGTTCCCAGGAACACCAAAGAGAATATTTCCTATTTTCCTTCATCAAACTAGTCCAGATTTTCACATTTCCTATGACTGACCAAAAACCCTTTCATGGCAAAAGCCTTCCCAACTTCAGATGTTAATGTACCCATACCAGGGAAGGGCACCCTGAATTTGGAAGGTAATTTTTTCAAAGTCACCCAAAGAATAGAAATCAACATCTAGAGTTATTACCCATTACTCCTTCACATATACTCCGTGGCCCAACAAACTTTCCTAATTGTTATTCTTACCCATTGGATATTCTGCCTTTATATTTGTATAAACTATCTTCTGGGTCCTGAGTGTTCTTCCTCCTCACCTTGGCCTCTTCAAAACTCTGGTTTTCTTCAAAGTGAAGCTCAAGCCCCATTATCTTCCAGAAGGCCCATTTTCTTCTTTCTGTATTCTAATACCTCACTCCCAATTATTATACATAATAACTTCTCTCTGTCTCCATATCCTCTGACTCCAAATTTAGATCTTTGTCTGCTATACCATTCTATTCTTCCTCTTATTACTCTAAAAAGACCATAACTAGTTCTAACATCAGAGTTCCTGGCGCTAAGAAAGGGATTCATCTTGGTCAGCTCTTTTTAGCCATGGGTACTCAGAAATGATTAAGGCACCAACAAGGGGGTAATACACCTTTATTGCATAGTTATTGATAAAAGGAAGACTGGGCAGATTGTGAGAAACTCCAAGGAAACCATAAAGTCAAAGATGGAAAATCCAAGAGCTGAGCTTATTAACATCACTGCTATACCTTGCAACAATTGTGTGACTAATTCAGATCACTCCCTGATTTATCTTTCCAAACAATCAAGGCACTCACTGTCTACAATCTCTTAGTCAAGCCCTAAGCTATAGGAATCCCACTCTCTTCTTCTAGACAATGACTTGGACTGGTAGAGCAGAATGAATTGAGAACTGAGTTGGGAATCTTGGATCCTGGATTTGTTTGCAGTTCATTGTGTGACTTTGATTAGCTAACTTCATCTTTCTGGATCTCACCTGTCTGAGGAAGTTTTGCAATAGACAATCAAAACAAGAAATATTAATTCATAAGTAGGATGCATTCTTAAAGTCCTTTCAAATTCAAAATATCTATGATTTTATTGACTTGGCTTGCCCTCCTTTGTTTCCATTGAAGTAGCTCTAGCTTTTTTTGCAAAGTATACTGGAGCCAGCTCTACCCAGCTTAAGATAGCCTATTGCTAAATTTTCAGTATGAACAGAAAAGCCTACAGATCAGGGTTTGATTTGTTATTTTGTTGTTTGTTTATGCTTTTTAAAGTGATGAATGAAATGTTAATAATGCAGGTTAAAATTTTGCCATATATAGATTTTTTCTTTAGAAAATATATTGTTAAACCTTTATCAGACCATTTAGCATGTAGCAGTCACCCATGTGTTACAAATTGCTTTGACAGTTTTGTGAAACCTATGAACCCTTTCTCAAAATAATTTTTAAACACATAAAATATATAGATCACAAAGGAAAGCAATTAGACTTAAATTAAACTAGGTCCAAATCAGTGTGAATAATTAATCCATTTGAAGTCGCACTATTTGAAATTACAGTTAAATAAAATCTGGCCATTGGTTCTAGCCCAGTGGAAATAAGCAGTACAAATTCAAATAATTCAGCTACTTCAAAGGATTCATTATTTGTGTTAATCAAGATCTTGGTATGTAGTTATTACAATGTTTGTAAGAAAATAAAACAACTATGGACTTCAGGTAAAACCTCTCTATTAAAGGAAAAATACAAGAAAATTAGCTTAAATTATAGCATGAACAGTTAAGAAGACATTAGAAACTGTTTTTTGATCCTGCAAAGTGAAATAATCTGGAATC